>NW_027480575.1:0-600000 GCF_051401765.1 Calliopsis andreniformis
GATTGAGGATTGAGGATAGAGGATTGAGGATTGAAGATTGAGGATTGGGTTTTGAGGATTGAGTATTGAGGATTGAGTATTGAAGGCTGAGGATTGATGATTGAGGATTGAGGATTGAGGATTGAGGATTGAGTATTGAGGACTGAGGGTTGAAGATTGAGGATTGATGATTGAGGATTAAAGATTGAGTATTGAGGATTGAAGATTGAGAATTGAGGATTGAGGATTGAACATTGAGGACTGAGTGTTGAGGGTTGAGTGATGAGTATTGATGTTTGAGGATAGAGATTTGAAGATTGCAGATTGAGTATTGTGTATTGAAAACTGTGAATTGAGGATATTCTATTGAGGATTGAGGATTGTCACCTGATTGTTGAGGACTGAGGGCTGAAGATTGAGCATTCAGGATTGAGGATTCAGAATTGAGGTTTGAGGACTGAGGATTGACGATTGAGGATTGAAGATTGAGTATTGAGGATTGAAGATTGAGGATTGAGGATTGAGAATTGAGGATTGAGGATGAGGGCTGAGGGTTGAGGATTGAGGTTTAAGGACTGAGGACTGAGGATTGAGGATTGAGAATTGAGGATTGAGGATTGAGGATTGAAGATTGAGGATAGGGTATTGAGGATTGAAGAATGAGGATTGAGGATTGAGGATTGAGGATAGAGGATTGAAGATTGAGTATTGAGGATTGAAGATTGACGATTGAGTATTGTGGATTGAAGATTGAGTATTGAACATTGAGGACTGAGTGTTGAGTGTCCAGTGATGAGAATTGATGTTTGTGGATAGAGGTTTGAAGATTGCAGATTGAGTATTGAGCATTGAAAACTGTGAATTGAGGATATTCTACTGAGGATTGAGGATTGTCAACTGATTGTCGAGGACTGAGGGCTGACGATTGAGGATTCAGGATTGAGGATTCAGAATTGAGGTTTGAGGACTGAGGATTGAGGATTGAAGATTGATTATTGAGGATTGAGGATTGAGAATTGAGGATTGTGGATTGAGGATTGAAGATTGAGGATTGGGTCTTGAGGATTGAAGAATGAGGATTGAGGATTGAGGATTGAGGATTGAGGATTGAAGATTGAGTATTGAGGATTGAAGATTGAGGATTGAAGACTGAGGATTGAGGATTGAGTATTGAGGATTGAGGATTGAGGATTAAAGATTGAGTATTGAGGATTGAAGATTGAGGATTGTGGATTGAAGATTGAGTATTGAGGATTGAGGGTTGAGGATTGAGGATTGAAGATTAAGAATTGACGATGAGGTTTGAGGACTGAGGACTGAGGATTGAGGATTGAGAATTGAGGATTGAGGATTGAGGATTGAGGATTGAAGATTGAGGATTGGGTATTGAGGATTGAACATTGAGGATTGAGGATTGAGGATCGAGGATTGCGGATTGAGGATTGAAGATTGAATATTGATGATTGAAGATTGAGGATTGAGGATTGAGGGTTGTGGATTGAGGACGAGGACTGAGTGTTGAGTATTGATGTTTGAGGTCTGATGGTTGAGGATTGAGGATTGAGAATTGAGGATTGAGGATTGAGGATTGAAGATTGAGGATTGGGTATTGAGGATTGAAGAATGAGGATCGAGGATTGAGTATTGATGATTGAGGATTGAAGATTGAGTATTGGGGATTGAAGACTGACGATTGAGGATTTAGGATTGAGGGTTGAGGATTTAGTATTGAGAATTGAGGATTGAGGATTGAGGATTGAAGGTTGAGGATTGGGTATTGAGGACTGAGGACTGAGGATTGAGAATTGAGGATTGAGGATTGAGGATTAAATATTGAGTATTGAGGATTGAGGATTGAGGATTGAAGTTTGAGTATTGAGGATTGAAGATTGAGGATTGAGGATTGAGGATTGAGGATTGAGGATTGAAGATTGAGGATTGGGGACTGAGTGTTGAAGGTTGAGTAATGAGAATTGATGTTTGTGGATGGAGATTTGAAGATTGAAGATTGAGGATTGAGTGTTGAGGGTTGAGGTTTGCGTACGAGGACTGACGGTTGAGGATTGAGGTTTGAGGATTGAGGGTTGAGGACTGAGGACTGAGGACAGAGGATTGAGGATGGAGCATTGATGATTGAAGATTGAGGACTGGGGATTGAGGACTGAAGATTGAGGATTAAGGATAGAGGATTGGTGATTGAGGATCTAGGACTGAATATTGATTATTGAGGATTAAAGATTGAGGATTGAGGATTGAGAATTGAGAATTGAGAATTGAGGATAAGGACTGAGGGTTGAGGATTGAGGTTTGAGGAATGAGGATTGAGGATTGAGGATTCAGGATTGAAGATTGAGTATTGATGATTGAAGATTGAGGATTGAGAATTGAGGGTTGAGGATTGAGGACGAGGACTGACGGTTGAGGAATGTAGTTTGAGGATTGAGGATTGAGGATTGAGTATTGAGGATGGGGACTGGAGTTTGAGGATTGAGGTTTGAGGAATGAGGATTGAGGATTGAGGATTGAGGATTGAGGATTGAGGATTGAGTATTGAAGGTTGAGGATTGATGACTGAGGATTGAGGATTGCGGATTGACGATTGAGGATTCAGGATTGAGGGTTGAAGGTTGAGTGTTGAGGATTGAAGGTTGAGCATTGACGATTGAGGATTGAGGATTGAGGATGAAGGCTGAGGTTTGAGGTTTGAGGTTTGAGGTTTGAGTATTGAATCCTGAGAATTCAGGATGTTCTATTGAGTATTGAGAATTGAGGATTGATGGTTTAGTATTGAGGATTCAGGATTGAGGATTGAGGATTGAGTATTGAAGATTGAGGATTGATGGTTGAGGATTTAGACTTGAGGATTGACGATTGAGGATTGAGGATTGAAAATTGAGTATTGAGGATTGAAGATTGAGGACTGAGGAATAAAGATTGAGGATTGAGGATGAGGGCTGAGGGTTGAGGATTGAGGCTTGAGGACTGAGGACTGAGGATTGAGGATTGAGAATTGAGGATAGAGGATTGAGGATTGAAGATTGAGGATTGGGTATTGAGGATTGAAGAATGAGGATTGAGGATTGAGGATTGAGGATTGAAGATTGAAGATTGAGTATTGAGGATTGAAGATTGAGTATTGAGGATTGAGGATTGAGGGATTGAGGACTGAGGATTGAGGATTGAGGATTGAGAATTGAAGATTGAGGACTGAGGACTGGGGATTAAAGATTGAGTGTTGAGGATTGAAGATTGAGGATTGATGATTGGGGATTGAGGATTGAGGATTGAGGATTGAGGATTGAGTATTGAAGGCTGAGGATTGATGATTGAGGATTGAGGATTGAGGATTGAGGATTGAGTATTGAGGACTGAGGGTTGAAGATTGAGGATTGATGATTGAGGATTAAAGATTGAGTATTGAGGATTGAAGATTGAGAATTGAGGATTGAGGATTGAACATTGAGGACTGAGTGTTGAGTGTTGAGTGATGAGAACTGATGTTTGTGGATAGAGATTTGAAGATTGCAGATTGAGTATTGTGTATTGAAAACTGTGAATTGAGGATATTCTATTGAGGATTGAGGATTGTCACCTGATTGTTGAGGACTGAGGGCTGAAGATTGAGGATTCAGGATTGAGGATCCAGAATTGAGGTTTGAGGACTGAGGATTGAGGATTGAGGATTGAAGATTGAGTATTGAGGATTGAAGATTGAGGATTGAGGACTGAGAATTGAGGATTGAGGATGAGGGCAGAGGGTTGAGGATTGAGGTTTAAGGACTGAGGACTGAGGATTGAGGATTGAGAATTGAGGATTGAGGATTGAGGATTGAAGATTGAGGATTGGGTATTGAGGATTGAAGAATGAGGATTGAGGATTGAGGATTGAGGATAAAGGATTGTGGATTGAAGATTGAGGATTGGGTTTTGAGGATTGAGGATTGAGGATTGAGTATTGAAGGCTGAGGATTGATGATTGAGGATTGAGGATTGAGGATTGAGGATTGAGTATTGAGGACTGAGGGTTGAAGATTGAGGATTGATTATTGAGGATTAAAGGTTGAGTATTGAGGATTGAAGATTGAGAATTGAGGATTGAGGATTGAACATTGAGGACTGAGTGTTGAGGGTTGAGTGATGAGAATTGATGTTTGAGGATAGAGATTTGAAGATTGCAGATTGAGTATTGTGTATTGAAAACTGTGAATTGAGGATATTCTATTGAGGATTGAGGATTGTCACCTGATTGTTGAGGACTGAGGGCTGAAGATTGAGCATTCAGGATTGAGGATTCAGAATTGAGGTTTGAGGACTGAGGATTGAGGATTGAGGATTGAGGATTGAAGATTGAGGATTGGGGATTGAGGATTGACGATTGAGGATTGAGTATTGATGATCGAGAATTGAGGATTGAGGATTGGAGGTTGAGTATTGAGGATTGAAGATTGAGGATTGAGGATTGATGATTGGGGATTGAAGATTGAGGACTGAGGATTGAGGATTGAGGATTGAGCATTGAGGATTGAAGATTGGGGACTGGGGATTGAGGATTGAAGATTGAGGATTAAGGATTGAGTATTGGGGATTGGAGATCTAGGATTGGAGATTGATTATGGAGGATTGATGATTGAGGTTTGAGGTTTGAGGATTGAGAATTGAGAATTCGGGATGAGGACTGAGGGTTGAGGATTGAGGTTTGAGGTACGAGGATTGAGGACTGAGGATTGAGGACTGACTATTGAGGATTGAGGATTGAGTATTGAAGATTGAGTATTGAGGATTGAAGATTGAGGATTGTGCAATGAAGATTGAGTATTGAGGGTTGAAGATTGAGGGTTGAGGATTGAGGTTTGAGGACTGAGGACCGAGGATTGAGGATTGAGGATTGAGGATTGAGGATTGAGGGTTGAGGGTTGAGGATTGAGTATTGAAGATTGAGGACTGAGGATTGATGATTAAAGATTGAGTACTGAGGATTGAAGATTGAGGATTGATGATTGAGGATTGAGGATTGAGGATTGAGGATTGAGTATTGAGGACTGAGGGTTGAAGATTGAGGATAGATGATTGAGGATTAAAGATTGAGTATTGAGGATTGAAGATTGAGAATTGAGGATTGAGGATTGAACATTGAGGACTGAGTGTTGAGGGTTGAGTGATGAGTATTGATGTTTGAGGATAGAGATTTGAAGATTGCAGATTGAGTATTGTGTATTGAAAACTGTGAATTGAGGATATTCTATTGAGGATTGAGGATTGTCACCTGATTGTTGAGGACTGAGGGCTGAAGATTGAGCATTCAGGATTGAGGATTCAGAATTGAGGTTTGAGGACTGAGGATTGAGGATTGAGGATTGAAGATTGAGTATTGAGGATTGAAGATTGAGGATTGAGGATTGAGAATTGAGGATTGAGGATGAGGGCTGAGGGTTGAGGATTGAGGTTTAAGGACTGAGGACTGAGGATTGAGGATTGAGAATTGAGGATTGAGGATTGAGGATTGAAGATTGAGGATAGGGTATTGAGGATTGAAGAATGAGGATTGAGGATTGAGGATTGAGGATAGAGGATTGAAGATTGAGTATTGAGGATTGAAGATTGACGATTGAGTATTGTGGATTGAAGATTGAGTATTGAACATTGAGGACTGAGTGTTGAGTGTTCAGTGATGAGAATTGATGTTTGTGGATAGAGGTTTGAAGATTGCAGATTGAGTATTGAGCATTGAAAACTGTGAATTGAGGATATTCTATTGAGGATTGAGGATTGTCAACTGATTGTTGAGGACTGAGGGCTGACGATTGAGGATTCAGGATTGAGGATTCAGAATTGAGGTTTGAGGACTGAGGATTGAGGATTGAAGATTGATTATTGAGGATTGAGGATTGAGAATTGAGGATTGTGGATTGAGGATTGAAGATTGAGGATTGGGTCTTGAGGATTGAAGAATGAGGATTGAGGATTGAGGATTGAGGATTGAGGATTGAAGATTGAGTATTGAGGATTGAAGATTGAGGATTGAAGACTGAGGATTGAGGATTGAGTATTGAGGATTGAGGATTGAGGATTAAAGATTGAGTATTGAGGATTGAAGATTGAGGATTGTGGATTGAAGATTGAGTATTGAGGATTGAGGGTTGAGGATTGAGGATTGAAGATTGAGAATTGACGATGAGGTTTGAGGACTGAGGACTGAGGATTGAGGATTGAGAATTGAGGATTGAGGATTGAGGATTGAGGATTGAAGATTGAGGATTGGGTATTGAGGATTGAACATTGAGGATTGAGGATTGAGGATCGAGGATTGCGGATTGAGGATTGAAGATTGAATATTGATGATTGAAGATTGAGGATTGAGGATTGAGGGTTGTGGATTGAGGACGAGGACTGAGTGTTGAGTATTGATGTTTGAGGTCTGATGGTTGAGGATTGAGGATTGAGAATTGAGGATTGAGGATTGAGGATTGAAGATTGAGGATTGGGTATTGAGGATTGAAGAATGAGGATCGAGGATTGAGTATTGATGATTGAGGATTGAAGATTGAGTATTGGGGATTGAAGACTGACGATTGAGGATTTAGGATTGAGGGTTGAGGATTTAGTATTGAGAATTGAGGATTGAGGATTGAGGATTGAAGGTTGAGGATTGGGTATTGAGGACTGAGGACTGAGGATTGAGAATTGAGGATTGAGGATTGAGGATTAAATATTGAGTATTGAGGATTGAGGATTGAGGATTGAAGTTTGAGTATTGAGGATTGAAGATTGAGGATTGGGGACTGAGTGTTGAGGGTCGAGTAATGAGAATTGATGTTCGTGGATGGAGATTTGAAGATTGAAGATTGAGGATTGAGTATTGAAAGCTGAGAATTCAGGATATTCTATTGGGTATTGAGAATTTTGTATTGATGGTTGAGTATTGAGGATTGATGGTTGAGTGTTGTGTGTTGAATATTGAGGATTGGCGGATTGAGTATTGAAGATTGAGGACTGAGGACTGAGGATTGAGTATTGAGGATTGAGGATTCAGTATTGAGGATTGAGGATTTAAGAGTATTGATGAGTGAAGATTGCGGATTTATTATTGAGGGTTTAGTTTTGAGGACGAGGACTTAGGGATGTGGATTGAGGTTTGAGGACAGAAGATTGAGGATTGAGGATTGAGAATTGATAATTGAAGATTGAGGATTGAAAATTTAGGATTGGGTATTGAGGATTGAGGATTGGGGATTGAGGATTTAGTATTGGAGGTTGATTATTTAGGATTGAAGATAGAGGGTTGAGGATTGAGGTTTGAGGAATGAGGTTTGAGGATTGAGGATTGAGGATTGAGGGTTGAGGATTGATGATTGAGTATTGAAGGTTGAGGATTGATGACTGAGGATTGAGGATTGAGGATTGAGGATTGAGGATTGAGGATTGAAGATTGAGTGTTGAGGATTGAGTGTTGAGGAGTGAGGATTGAGTGTTGAGGATTGAGGATGAGGGCTGAGGTTTGAGGTTTGAGGTTTGAGTATTGAATCCTGAGAATTCAGGATATTCTGTTGAGTATTGAGAATTCAGGATTGATGGTTGAGTATTGAGGATTGAGGATTGAGGATTGAGGATTGAGCATTGAGGATAGAGGATTGAGGATTGAAGATTGAGGATTGGGTATTGAGGATTGAAGGATGAGGATTGAGGATTGAGGATTGAGGATTGAGGATTGAAGATTGAAGATTGAGTATTGAGGATTGAAGATTGAGTATTGATGATTGAGGATTGAGGATTGAGGACTGAGGATTGAGGATTGAGGATTGAGAATTGAAGATTGAGGACTGAGGACTGGGGATTAAAGATTGAGTGTTGAGGATTGAAGATTGAGGATTGATGATTGGGGATTGAGGATTGAGGATTGAGGATTGAGGATTGAGTATTGAAGGCTGAGGATTGATGATTGAGGATTGAGGATTGAGGATTGAGGATTGAGTATTGAGGACTGAGGGTTGAAGATTGAGGATTGATGATTGAGGATTAAAGATTGAGTATTGAGGATTGAAGATTGAGAATTGAGGATTGAGGATTGAACATTGAGGACTGAGTGTTGAGTGTTGAGTGATGAGAACTGATGTTTGTGGATAGAGATTTGAAGATTGCAGATTGAGTATTGTGTATTGAAAACTGTGAATTGAGGATATTCTATTGAGGATTGAGGATTGTCGCCTGATTGTTGAGGACTGAGGGCTGAAGATTGAGGATTCAGGATTGAGGATCCAGAATTGAGGTTTGAGGACTGAGGATTGAGGATTGAGGATTGAAGATTGAGTATTGAGGATTGAAGATTGAGGATTGAGGACTGAGAATTGAGGATTGAGGATGAGGGCAGAGGGTTGAGGATTGAGGTTTAAGGACTGAGGACTGAGGATTGAGGATTGAGAATTGAGGATTGAGGATTGAGGATTGAAGATTGAGGATTGGGTATTGAGGATTGAAGAATGAGGATTGAGGATTGAGGATTGAGGATAAAGGATTGAGGATTGAAGATTGAGGATTGGGTTTTGAGGATTGAGGATTGAGGATTGAGTATTGAAGGCTGAGGATTGATGATTGAGGATTGAGGATTGAGGATTGAGGATTGGGTATTGAGGACTGAGGGTTGAAGATTGAGGATTGATTATTGAGGATTAAAGATTGAGTATTGAGGATTGAAGATTGAGAATTGAGGATTGAGGATTGAACATTGAGGACTGAGTGTTGAGGGTTGAGTGATGAGAATTGATGTTTGAGGATAGAGATTTGAAGATTGCAGATTGAGTATTGTGTATTGAAAACTGTGAATTGAGGATATTCTATTGAGGATTGAGGATTGTCACCTGATTGTTGAGGACTGAGGGCTGAAGATTGAGCATTCAGGATTGAGGATTCAGAATTGAGGTTTGAGGACTGAGGATTGAGGATTGAGGATTGAGGATTGAAGACTGAGGATTGGGGATTGAGGATTGACGATTGAGGATTGAGTATTGATGATCGAGAATTGAGGATTGAGGATTGGAGGTTGAGTATTGAGGATTGAAGATTGAGGATTGAGGATTGAGGATTGGGGATTGAAGATTGAGGACTGAGGATTGAGGATTGAGGATTGAGCATTGAGGATTGAAGATTGGGGACTGGGGATTGAGGATTGAAGATTGAGGATTAAGGATTGAGTATTGGGGATTGGAGATCTAGGATTGGAGATTGATTATTGAGGATTGATGATTGAGGTTTGAGGTTTGAGGATTGAGAATTGAGAATTCGGGATGAGGACTGAGGGTTGAGGATTGAGGTTTGAGGTACGAGGATTGAGGACTGAGGATTGAGGACTGACTATTGAGGATTGAGGATTGAGTATTGAAGATTGAGTATTGAGGATTGAAGATTGAGGATTGTGCAATGAAGATTGAGTATTGAGGGTTGAAGATTGAGGGTTGAGGATTGAGGTTTGAGGACTGAGGACTGAGGATTGAGGATTGAGGATTGAGGATTGAGGATTGAGGGTTGAGGATTGAGTATTGAAGATTGAGGACTGAGGATTGATGATTAAAGATTGAGTACTGAGGATTGAAGATTGAGGATTGATGATTGAGGATTGAGGAATGAGGATTGAGGATTGAGGATTGATGATTGAGGATTGAGGAATGAGGATTGAGGATTGAGGATTGAGGATTGAGTATTGAAGATTGAGAATTGATGATTGAGGATTGAGGATTGAGGATTGAGGATTGAGTATTGAGGACTGAGGATTGAAGGTTGAGGATTGAGGATTGAGGATTAAAGATTGAGTACTGAGGATTGAAGATTGAGAACTGAGGATTGAGGATTGAACATTGAGGACTGAGTGCTGAGGGTTGAGTGATGAGAATTGATGTTTGTGGATAGAGATTTGAAGATTCCAGATTGAGTATTGTGTATTGAAAACTGTGAATTGAGGATATTCTATTGAGGATTGAGGATTGTCACCTGATTGTTGAGGACTGAGGGCTGAAGATTGAGGATTCAGGATTGGGGATTCAGAATTGAGGTTTGAGGACTGAGGATTGAGGATTGAGGATTGAAGATTGAGTATTGAGGATTGAAGATTGAGGATTGAGGATTGAGGATTGAGGATTGAGGATTGAGGATGAGGGCTGAGGGTTGAGAATTGAGGTTTAAGGACTGAGGACTGAGGATTGAGGATTGAGAATTGAGGATTGAGTATTGAGGATTGAAGATTGAGGATTTGGTATTGAGGATTGAAGAATGAGGTTTGAGGATTGAGGATTGAAGATTGAGTATTGAATATTGAAGATTGACGATTGAGTATTGTGGATTGAAGATTGAGGATTGAACATTGAGGACTGAGTGTTAAGGGTTGAGTGATGAGAATTGATGCTTGTGGATAGAGGTTTGAAGATTGCAGATTGAGTATTGAGTATTGAAAGCTGTGAATTGAGGATATTCTATTGAGGACTCAGGATTGTCAACTGATTGTTGAGTACTGAGGGCTGAAGATTGAGGATTCAGGATTGAGGATCCAGAATTGAGGTTTGAGGACTGAGGATTGAGGATTGAGGATTGAAGATTGAGTATTGAGGATTGAAGATTGAGGATTGAGGACTGAGAATTGAGGATTGAGGATGAGGGCAGAGGGTTGAGGATTGAGGTTTAAGGACTGAGGACTGAGGATTGAGGATTGAGAATTGAGGATTGAGGATTGAGGATTGAAGATTGAGGATTGGGTATTGAGGATTGAAGAATGAGGATTGAGGATTGAGGATTGAGGATAAAGGATTGAGGATTGAAGATTGAGGATTGGGTTTTGAGGATTGAGGATTGAGGATTGAGTATTGAAGGCTGAGGATTGATGATTGAGGATTGAGGATTGAGGATTGAGGATTGGGTATTGAGGACTGAGGGTTGAAGATTGAGGATTGATTATTGAGGATTAAAGATTGAGTATTGAGGATTGAAGATTGAGAATTGAGGATTGAGGATTGAACATTGAGGACTGAGTGTTGAGGGTTGAGTGATGAGAATTGATGTTTGAGGATAGAGATTTGAAGATTGCAGATTGAGTATTGTGTATTGAAAACTGTGAATTGAGGATATTCTATTGAGGATTGAGGATTGTCACCTGATTGTTGAGGACTGAGGGCTGAAGATTGAGCATTCAGGATTGAGGATTCAGAATTGAGGTTTGAGGACTGAGGATTGAGGATTGAGGATTGAGGATTGAAGACTGAGGATTGGGGATTGAGGATTGACGATTGAGGATTGAGTATTGATGATCGAGAATTGAGGATTGAGGATTGGAGGTTGAGTATTGAGGATTGAAGATTGAGGATTGAGGATTGAGGATTGGGGATTGAAGATTGAGGACTGAGGATTGAGGATTGAGGATTGAGCATTGAGGATTGAAGATTGGGGACTGGGGATTGAGGATTGAAGATTGAGGATTAAGGATTGAGTATTGGGGATTGGAGATCTAGGATTGGAGATTGATTATTGAGGATTGATGATTGAGGTTTGAGGTTTGAGGATTGAGAATTGAGAATTCGGGATGAGGACTGAGGGTTGAGGATTGAGGTTTGAGGTACGAGGATTGAGGACTGAGGATTGAGGACTGACTATTGAGGATTGAGGATTGAGTATTGAAGATTGAGTATTGAGGATTGAAGATTGAGGATTGTGCAATGAAGATTGAGTATTGAGGGTTGAAGATTGAGGGTTGAGGATTGAGGTTTGAGGACTGAGGACTGAGGATTGAGGATTGAGGATTGAGGATTGAGGATTGAGGGTTGAGGATTGAGTATTGAAGATTGAGGACTGAGGATTGATGATTAAAGATTGAGTACTGAGGATTGAAGATTGAGGATTGATGATTGAGGATTGAGGAATGAGGATTGAGGATTGAGGATTGATGATTGAGGATTGAGGAATGAGGATTGAGGATTGAGGATTGAGGATTGAGTATTGAAGATTGAGAATTGATGATTGAGGATTGAGGATTGAGGATTGAGGATTGAGTATTGAGGACTGAGGATTGAAGGTTGAGGATTGAGGATTGAGGATTAAAGATTGAGTACTGAGGATTGAAGATTGAGAACTGAGGATTGAGGATTGAACATTGAGGACTGAGTGCTGAGGGTTGAGTGATGAGAATTGATGTTTGTGGATAGAGATTTGAAGATTCCAGATTGAGTATTGTGTATTGAAAACTGTGAATTGAGGATATTCTATTGAGGATTGAGGATTGTCACCTGATTGTTGAGGACTGAGGGCTGAAGATTGAGGATTCAGGATTGGGGATTCAGAATTGAGGTTTGAGGACTGAGGATTGAGGATTGAGGATTGAAGATTGAGTATTGAGGATTGAAGATTGAGGATTGAGGATTGAGGATTGAGGATTGAGGATTGAGGATGAGGGCTGAGGGTTGAGAATTGAGGTTTAAGGACTGAGGACTGAGGATTGAGGATTGAGAATTGAGGATTGAGTATTGAGGATTGAAGATTGAGGATTTGGTATTGAGGATTGAAGAATGAGGTTTGAGGATTGAGGATTGAAGATTGAGTATTGAATATTGAAGATTGACGATTGAGTATTGTGGATTGAAGATTGAGGATTGAACATTGAGGACTGAGTGTTAAGGGTTGAGTGATGAGAATTGATGCTTGTGGATAGAGGTTTGAAGATTGCAGATTGAGTATTGAGTATTGAAAGCTGTGAATTGAGGATATTCTATTGAGGACTCAGGATTGTCAACTGATTGTTGAGTACTGAGGGCTGAAGATTGAGGATTCAGGATTGAGGATTCAGAATTGAGGTTTGAGGACTGAGGATTGAGGACTAAAGATTGATTATTGAGGATTGAAGATTGAGGATTCAGGATTGAGGATTGAGGATTGAGGATTGAGGATGAGAGCTGTGCGTTGAGGATTGAGGTTTGAGGACTGAGGACTGAGGAATGAGGATTAGGAATTGGGGATTGAGGATTGAGTATTGAAGATTGAGGATTGGGTATTGAGGATTGAAGGATGAGGCTTGAGTATTGAGGATTGAGGATTGAGGATTGAAGATTGAGTATTGAGGTTTGAAGACTGACGATTGAGGGTTGAGGATTGAGGATTGAGGATTGAGGATTGATGATTGAGTATTGAGGATTGAAGATTGAGGATTGAGGTTTGAGGATTGAGGATTGAGGATTGAGGATTGAAGATTGAGGATTGGGGACTTAGTGTTGAGGGTTGAGTTATGAGAATTGATGTTTGTGGATAGATATTTGAAGATTGCAGATTGAGCATTGAGTATTGAAAACTGTGAATTGATGATATTCTATTGAGGATTGAGAATTGACAACTGATTGTTGAGGACTGAGGGCTGAAGATTGAGGATTCAGGATTAGGAATTCAGAATTGATGATTGAGGACTGAGGACTGAGGATTGAAGATAGAGTATTGAGGATTGAAGATTGAGGATTAAGGGTTGAGGATTGGGGATTGAGGATCTAGGACTGAAAATTGATTATTGAGGATTGAAGATTGAGGATTGTGGATTGAGGATTGAGAATTGAGAATTGAGGATAAGGACTGAGGGTTGAGGATTGATGTTTGAGGAATGAGGATTGAGGATTGAGGATTGAGAATTGAAGATTGAGTATTGATGATTGAAGATTGAGGATTGAGGATTGTGGGTTGAGGATTGAGGACGAGGATTGACAGTTGAGGATTGTGGTTTGAGGATTGAGGGTTGAGGATTGAGAATTGAGGATGAGAACTGAGGTTTGAGGATTGAGGTTTGAGGAATGAGGATTGAGGATTGAGGATTGAGGATTGAGAATTGAGGATTGAGGATTGAGTATTGAAGGCTGAGGATTGATGACTGAGGATCGAGGATTGAGGATTGAAGATTGAGGATTGAGGATTGAGGATTGAAGGTTGAGTGTTGAGGATTGAAGGTTGAGGATTGAGGATTGAGGATTGAGGATGATGGCTGAGGTTTGAGGTTTGAGGTTTGAGTATTGAATCCTGAGAATTCAGGATGTTCTATTGAGGATTGAGGATTGAGGAATGATGATTGAGGATTGAGGATTGAAGGTTGAGTGTTGAGGATTGAAGGTTGAGGATTGAGGATTGAGGATTGAACATTGAGGACTGAGTGTTGAGGGTTGAGTGATGAGAATTGATGTTTGTGGATAGAGATTTGAGATTCCAGATTGAGTATTGTGTATTGAAAGCTGTGAATTGAGGATATTCTATTGAGGATTGAGTATTGTCACCTGATTGTTGAGGACTGAGTGCTGAAGATTGAGGATTCAGGATTGGGGATTCAGAATTGAGGTTTGGGGACTGAGGATTGAGGATTGAGGATTGAAGACTGCGTATTGAGGATTGAAGATTGAGGACTGAGGATTGAGGATTGAGAATTGAGGATTGAGGACTGAGGATTGAAGATTGAGGATTTGGTATTGAGGATTGAAGAATGTGGATTGAGGATTGAGGATTGAAGATTGAGTATTGAGTATTGAAGATTGACGATTGAGGATTGTGGATTGAAGATTGAGGATTGAACATTGAGGACTGAGTGTTAAGGGTTGAGTGATTAGAATTGATGCTTGTGGATAGAGGTTTGAAGATTGCAGATTGAGTATTGAGTATTGAAAGCTGTGAATTGAGGATATTCTATTGAGGATTCAGGATTGTCAACTGATTGTTGAGTACTGAGGGCTGAAGATTGAGGATTCAGGATTGAGGATTCAGAATTGAGGTTTGAGGACTGAGGATTGAGGACTGAAGATTGATTATTGAGGATTGAAGATTGAGGATTGAGGATTGAGGATTGAGGATTGAGGATTGAGGATGAGAGCTGTGCGTTGAGGATTGAGGTTTGAGGGCTGAGGACTGAGGAATGAGGATTGAGAATTGGGGATTGAGGATTGAGTATTGAAGATTGAGGATTGGGTATTGAGGATTGAAGGATGATGCTTGAGGATTGAGGATTGAGGATTGAGGATGGAAGATTGAGTATTGAGGTTTGAAGAGTGACGATTGAGGGTAGAGGATTGAGGATTGAGGATCGAGGATTGATGATTGAGTATTGAGGACTGAAGATTGAGGATTGAGGTTTGAGGATTGAGGATTGAGGATTGAGGATTGAAGATTGAGGATTGGGGACTGAGTGTTGAGGGTTGAGTTATGAGAATTGATGTTTGTGGATAGATATTTGAAGATTGCAGATTGAGCATTGAGTATTCAAAACTGTGAATTGATGATATTCTATTGAGGATTGAGAATTGACAACTGATTGTTAAGGACTGAGTGCTGAAGATTGAGGATTCAGGATTGGGAATTCAGAATTGATGATTGAGGACTGAGGACTGAGGGTTGAAGATAGAGTATTGAGGATGGAAGGTTGAGGATTAAGGATTGAGGATTGGGGATTGAGGATCTAGGACTGAAAATTGATTATTGAGGGTTGAAGGTTGAGGATTGAGGATTGAGTATTGATAACTGTGAATTGAGGATATTCTATTGAGCATTGAGGATTGACAATCGATTGTTGAGGCCTGAGGGCTAAAGATTGAGGATTCAGGATTGAGGATTCGGGATTGATGTTTGAGGACTGAGCATTGAGGGTTGAGGATTGAGGATTGAGGATTGACGCTTGAGGATTGAGGGTTGAGGATGGAGGATTGAAGAGAGAGGACCGCGTGTTGAGGATTGAGTGTTGAGAATTGATGTTTGAGGATTGAGATTTGAGTATTGAATATTGTGGATTGAGTATTGAACCATGAGAATTCAAGATACTCTATTGAGTATTGAGAATTGAGGATTCATGGTTGAGTATTGAGGATTGGTGGTTGAGGGTTGTGTGTTGAATATTGAGGATTGAGGATTGAGGATTGAGGATTGAGGATTGAAGATTGAGGATTGAATATTGAGTATTGACGATTGAAGATTGAGGATTGAGGATTGAGTGTTGAGGATTGAGGACGAGGACTGACGGTTGAGGATTGAGGTTTGAGGATTGAGGATTGAGGATTGATGACTGAGGATTGAGGATTGAGGATTGAGCACTGAGAATTGAAGTTTGAGGGCTGGAGATTGAGTATTGAAATTGACGATTGAGGATTGTGGATTGAGGATTGAGGATTGAACATTGAGGACTGAGTGTTGAGGGTTGAGTGATGAGAATTGATGTTTGTGGATAGAGGTTTGAAGATTGCAGATTGAGTATTGAGTTTTGAAAACTGTGAATTGAGGATATTCTATTGAGGATTCAGGGTTGACGTCTGATTGTTGAGGACTGAGGGCTTGAGATTGAGGATGCAGGGTTGAGGATTCAGGATTGAGGTTTGAGGACTGAGGATTGAGGATTGAAGATTGAGGATTGAGGATTGAGGATTGAGGATTGAAGATTGAGTATTGGGTATTGCGGATTGAACATTGAGGATTGAGGACTGAGGATTGAGGATTGAGGATTGAGGATTGAGGATTGAGGATTGATGATTGAAGGTTGAGGATTGAGGATTGATGATTAAAGATTGAGTATTGAGGATAGAAGATTGAGGATTGATGATTGAGGATTGAGGACTGAGGATTGAGGATTGAGGATTGAGGATTGTGGGTTGAGTATTGAAGATTGAGGATTGATGACTGAGGATTGAGGATTCAGGATTGAGGATTGAGTACTGAGGACTGAGGATTGAAGATTGAGGATTGAGGATTGAGGATTAAAGATTGAGTATTGAGGATTGAAGGTTGAGGATTGAGGATTGAGGATTGAACATTGAGGACTGAGTGTTGAGGGCTGAGTGATGAGAATTGATGTTTGTGGATAGAGGTTTGAAGATTCCAGATTGAGTATTGTGTATAGAAAACTGTGAATTGAGGATATTCTATTGAGGATTTAGGATTGTCACCTGATTGTTGAGGACTGAGGGCTGAAGATTGAGGATTCAGGATTGAGGAATCAGGTTCGAGGTTTGCGTACAGAGGATTGAGGATTGAAGATTGAGGATTGAGGATTGAGGATTGAGGATTGAAGATTGAGTATTGGGTATTGCGGATTGAACATTGAGGATTGAGGACTGAGGATTGAGGATTGAGGATTGAGGATTGAGGATTGAGGATTGATGATTGAAGGTTGAGGATTGAGGATTGATGATTAAAGATTGAGTATTGAGGATAGAAGATTGAGGATTGATGATTGAGGATTGAGGACTGAGGATTGAGGATTGAGGATTGAGGATTGTGGGTTGAGTATTGAAGATTGAGGATTGATGACTGAGGATTGAGGATTCAGGATTGAGGATTGAGTATTGAGGACTGAGGATTGAAGATTGAGGATTGAGGATTGAGGATTAAAGATTGAGTATTGAGGATTGAAGGTTGAGGATTGAGGATTGAGGATTGAACATTGAGGACTGAGTGTTGAGGGCTGAGTGATGAGAATTGATGTTTGTGGATAGAGGTTTGAAGATTCCAGATTGAGTATTGTGTATAGAAAACTGTGAATTGAGGATATTCTATTGAGGATTTAGGATTGTCACCTGATTGTGGAGGACTGAGGGCTGAAGATTGAGGATTCAGGATTGAGGAATCAGGTTTGAGGTTTGCGTACAGAGGATTGAGGATTGATGATTGAGGATTGAGGATTGAGGATTGAGGATCGAGGAATGAAGACTGAGGATTGGGTATTGCGGATTGAACATTGAGGATTGAGGATTGAGGATTGAGGATTGAGGATTGAGGACTGAAGATTGAATATTGATGATTGAAGATTGAGGATTGAGGAATGATGGTTGTGGATTGAGGACGAGGACTGGTGGTGGAGTATTGCTGTTTGAGGACTGAGGATTGAGGATTGAGGATTGAGAATTGAGGATTGAGGATTGAGGATTGAGGATTGAAGATTGAGAATTGGGTGTTGAGGATTGAAGAATGAGGATTGAAGATTGAGGATTGAGGATTGAGGATTGAAGACTGAGTATTGAGGATTGAGTATTGAGTATTGAAGGTCTAGGGCTGAGGATTGAGGATTGAGGATTGAGGATTCAGTATTGAGGGTTGAGGATTTAAGAGTATTGATGAGTGAAGATTGCGGATTTATTATTGAGGGTTGAGGTTTGAGGACGAGGACTGAGGGTTGTGGATTGAGGTTTGAGGACAGAAGGTTGAGGATTGAGGATTGAGAATTGATAATTGAAGATTGAGGATTGAAAATTTAGGATTGGGTATTGAGGATTGAGGATTGGGGATTGAGGATTTAGTATTGGAGATTGATTATTTAGGATTGAAGATAGAGGGTTGAGGATTGAGGATTGAGGATTGAGAATTGAGAATTGAGGATGATGACTGAGGTTTGAGGATTGAGGTTTGAGGAATGAGGATTGAGGATTGAAGATTGGGGATTGGTAATTGAGGATTGAAGAATGAGGATTCAGGATTGAGGATTGATGATTGGGGATTGAAGATTGAGTATTGAGGATTGAAGATTGGGTATTGATGATTGAAGATTGAGGATTGAGAGTTGAGGGTTGAGGGTTGCGGACGAGGACTGACGGTTGAGGATTGAGGTGTGAGGATTGAGGGTTGAGGACTGAGGACTGAGGATAGAGGATTGAGGATTGAGGATTGAGGATTGAGGATTGAGGATGAGAGCTGTGCGTTGAGGATTGAGGTTTGAGGGCTGAGGACTGAGGAATGAGGATTGAGAATTGGGGATTGAGGATTGAGTATTGAAGATTGAGGATTGAGTATTGAGGATTGAAGGATGATGCTTGAGGATTGAGGATTGAGGATTGAGGATGGAAGATTGAGTATTGAGGTTTGAAGAGTGACGATTGAGGGTAGAGGATTGAGGATTGAGGATCGAGGATTGATGATTGAGTATTGAGGACTGAAGATTGAGGATTGAGGATTGAGGATTGAGAATTGAGAATTGAGGATAAGGACTGAGGGTTGAGGATTGAGGTTTGAGGAATGAGGATTGAGGATTGAGGATTGAGGATTGAAGATTGAGTATTGATGATTGAAGATTGAGGATTGAGGATTGAGGGTTGAGGATTGAGGACGAGGACTGACAGTTGGGGTTGTGGTTTGAGGATTGAGGTTTGAGGATTGAGAATTGAGGATGAGAACTGAGGTTTGAGGATTGAGGTTTGAGGAATGAGGATTGAGGATTGAGGATTGAGGATTGGGGACTGAGTGTTGAGGGTTGAGTTATGAGAATTGATGTTTGTGGATAGATATTTGAAGATTGCATATTGAGCATTGAGTATTGAAAACTGTGAATTGATGATATTCTATTGAGGATTGAGATTTGACAACTGATTGTTGAGGACTGAGGGCTGAAGATTGAGGATTCAGGATTGGGAATTCAGAATTGATGATTGAGGACTGAGGACTGAGGGTTGAAGATAGAGTATTGAGGATTGAAGATTGAGGATTAAGGATTGAGGAATGGGGATTGAGGATCTAGGACTGAAAATTGATTATTGAGGGTTGAAGATTGAGGATTGAGGATTGAGGATTGAGAATTGAGAATTGAGGATAAGGACTGAGGGTTGAGGATTGAGGTTTGAGGAATGAGGATTGAGGATTGAGGATTGAGGATTGAAGATTGAGTATTGATGATTGAAGATTGAGGATTGAGGATTGAGGGTTGAGGATTGAGGACGAGGACTGACAGTTGGGGTTGTGGTTTGAGGATTGAGGTTTGAGGATTGAGAATTGAGGATGAGTACTGAGGTTTGAGGATTGAGGTTTGAGGAATGAGGATTGAGGATTGAGGATTGAGGATTGGGGACTGAGTGTTGAGGGTTGAGTTATGAGAATTGATGTTTGTGGATAGATATTTGAAGATTGCAGATTGAGCATTGAGTATTGAAAACTGTGAATTGATGATATTCTATTGAGGATTGAGAATTGACATCTGATTGTTGAGGACTGAGGGCTGAAGATTGAGGATTCAGGATTGGGAATTCAGAATTGATGATTGAGGACTGAGGACTGAGTGTTGAAGATAGAGTATTGAGGATTGAAGATTGAGGATTGAGGTTTGAGGATTGAGGATTGAGGATTGAGGATTGAAGATTGAGGATTGGGGACTGAGTGTTGAGGGTTGAGTTATGAGAATTGATGTTTGTGGATAGATATTTGAAGATTGCAGATTGAGCATTGAGTATTGAAAACTGTGAATTGATGATATTCTATTGGGGATTGAGAATTGACAACTGATTGTTGAGGACTGAGGGCTGAAGACTGAGGATTCAGGATTGGGAATTCAGAATTGATGATTGAGGACTGAGGACTGAGGGTTGAAGATAGAGTATTGAGGATTGAAGATTGAGGATTAAGGATTGAGGATTGGGGATTGAGGATCTAGGACTGAAAATTGATTATTGAGGGTTGAAGATTGAGGATTGAGGATTGAGGATTGAGAATTGAGAATTGAGGATAAGGACTGAGGGTTGAGGATTGAGGTTTGAGGAATGAGGATTGAGGATTGAAGATTGAGGATTGAAGATTGAGTATTGAGGATTGAAGATTGAGGATTGAGGACTGAGGATTGAGGATTGAGGATTGAAGATTGAGGATTGAGGATTGAGGATTGAGGATTGAAGATTGAGGATTGGGTATTGCGGATTGAACATTGATGATTGAGGACTGAGGATTGAGGATTGATGATTGGGGATTGAAGATTGAGTATTGAGGATTGAAGACTGACGATTGAGGGTAGAGGATTGAGGATTGAGGATTGAGGATTGATGATTGAGTATTGAGGACTGAAGATTGAGGATTGAGGTTTGAGGATTAAGGATTGAGGATTGAGGATTGAAGATTGAGGATTGGGGACTGAGTGTTGAGGGTTGAGTTATGAGAATTGATGTTTGTGGATAGATATTTGAAGATTGCAGATTGAGCATTGAGTATTCAAAACTGTGAATTGATGATATTCTATTGAGGATTGAGAATTGACAACTGATTGTTAAGGACTGAGGGCTGAAGATTGAGGATTCAGGATTGGGAATTCAGAATTGATGATTGAGGACTGAGGACTGAGGGTTGAAGATAGAGTATTGAGGATTGAAGGTTGAGGATTAAGGTTTGAGGATTGGGGATTGAGGATCTAGGACTGAAAATTGAATATTGAGGGTTGAAGGTTGAGGATTGAGGATTGAGTATTGATAACTGTGAATTGAGGATATTCTATTGAGCATTGAGGATTGACAATTCATTGTTGAGGCCTGAGGGCTAAAGATTGAGGATTCAGGATTGAGGATTCGGGATTGATGTTTGAGGACTGAGCATTGAGGGTTGAGGATTGAGGATTGAGGATTGACGCTTGAGGATTGAGGGTTGAGGATGGAGGATTGAAGAGAGAGGACCGCGTGTTGAGGATTGAGTGTTGAGAATTGATGTTTGAGGATTGAGATTTGAGTATTGAATATTGTGGATTGAGTATTGAACCATGAGAATTCAGGATACTCTATTGAGTATTGAGAATTGAGGATTCATGGTTGAGTATTGAGGATTGGTGGTTGAGGGTTGTGTGTTGAATATTGAGGATTGAGGATTGAGGATTGAGGATTGAGGATTGAAGATTGAGGATTGAATATTGAGTATTGACGATTGAAGATTGAGGATTGAGGATTGAGTGTTGAGGATTGAGGACGAGGACTGACGGTTGAGGATTGAGGTTTGAGGATTGAGGATTGAGGATTGATGACTGAGGATTGAGGATTGAGGATTGAGCACTGAGAATTGAAGTTTGAGGACTGGAGATTGAGTACTGAAATTGACGATTGAGGATTGTGGATTGAGGATTGAGGATTGAACATTGAGGACTGAGTGTTGAGGGTTGAGTGATGAGAATTGATGTTTGTGGATAGAGGTTTGAAGATTGCAGATTGAGTATTGAGTTTTGAAAACTGTGAATTGAGGATATTCTATTGAGGATTCAGGGTTGACATCTGATTGTTGAGGACTGAGGGCTTGAGATTGAGGATGCAGGGTTGAGGATTCAGGATTGAGGTTTGAGGACTGAGGATTGAGGATTGAAGATTGAGGATTGAGGATTGAGGATTGAGGATTGAAGATTGAGTATTGGGTATTGCGGATTGAACATTGAGGATTGAGGACTGAGGATTGAGGATTGAGGATTGAGGATTGAGGATTGAGGATTGATGATTGAAGGTTGAGGATTGAGGATTGATGATTAAAGATTGAGTATTGAGGATAGAAGATTGAGGATTGATGATTGAGGATTGAGGACTGAGGATTGAGGATTGAGGATTGAGGATTGTGGGTTGAGTATTGAAGATTGAGGATTGATGACTGAGGATTGAGGATTCAGGATTGAGGATTGAGTATTGAGGACTGAGGATTGAAGATTGAGGATTGAGGATTGAGGATTAAAGATTGAGTATTGAGGATTGAAGGTTGAGGATTGAGGATTGAGGATTGAACATTGAGGACTGAGTGTTGAGGGCTGAGTGATGAGAATTGATGTTTGTGGATAGAGGTTTGAAGATTCCAGATTGAGTATTGTGTATAGAAAACTGTGAATTGAGGATATTCTATTGAGGATTTAGGATTGTCACCTGATTGTGGAGGACTGAGGGCTGAAGATTGAGGATTCAGGATTGAGGAATCAGGTTTGAGGTTTGCGTACAGAGGATTGAGGATTGATGATTGAGGATTGAGGATTGAGGATTGAGGATCGAGGAATGAAGACTGAGGATTGGGTATTGCGGATTGAACATTGAGGATTGAGGATTGAGGATTGAGGATTGAGGATTGAGGACTGAAGATTGAATATTGATGATTGAAGATTGAGGATTGAGGAATGATGGTTGTGGATTGAGGACGAGGACTGGTGGTGGAGTATTGCTGTTTGAGGACTGAGGATTGAGGATTGAGGATTGAGAATTGAGGATTGAGGATTGAGGATTGAGGATTGAAGATTGAGAATTGGGTGTTGAGGATTGAAGAATGAGGATTGAAGATTGAGGATTGAGGATTGAGGATTGAAGACTGAGTATTGAGGATTGAGTATTGAGTATTGAAGGTCTAGGGCTGAGGATTGAGGATTGAGGATTGAGGATTCAGTATTGAGGGTTGAGGATTTAAGAGTATTGATGAGTGAAGATTGCGGATTTATTATTGAGGGTTGAGGTTTGAGGACGAGGACTGAGGGTTGTGGATTGAGGTTTGAGGACAGAAGGTTGAGGATTGAGGATTGAGAATTGATAATTGAAGATTGAGGATTGAAAATTTAGGATTGGGTATTGAGGATTGAGGATTGGGGATTGAGGATTTAGTATTGGAGATTGATTATTTAGGATTGAAGATAGAGGGTTGAGGATTGAGGATTGAGGATTGAGAATTGAGAATTGAGGATGATGACTGAGGTTTGAGGATTGAGGTTTGAGGAATGAGGATTGAGGATTGAAGATTGGGGATTGGTAATTGAGGATTGAAGAATGAGGATTCAGGATTGAGGATTGATGATTGGGGATTGAAGATTGAGTATTGAGGATTGAAGATTGGGTATTGATGATTGAAGATTGAGGATTGAGAGTTGAGGGTTGAGGGTTGCGGACGAGGACTGACGGTTGAGGATTGAGGTGTGAGGATTGAGGGTTGAGGACTGAGGACTGAGGATAGAGGATTGAGGATTGAGGATTGAGGATTGAGGATTGAGGATGAGAGCTGTGCGTTGAGGATTGAGGTTTGAGGGCTGAGGACTGAGGAATGAGGATTGAGAATTGGGGATTGAGGATTGAGTATTGAAGATTGAGGATTGAGTATTGAGGATTGAAGGATGATGCTTGAGGATTGAGGATTGAGGATTGAGGATGGAAGATTGAGTATTGAGGTTTGAAGAGTGACGATTGAGGGTAGAGGATTGAGGATTGAGGATCGAGGATTGATGATTGAGTATTGAGGACTGAAGATTGAGGATTGAGGATTGAGGATTGAGAATTGAGAATTGAGGATAAGGACTGAGGGTTGAGGATTGAGGTTTGAGGAATGAGGATTGAGGATTGAGGATTGAGGATTGAAGATTGAGTATTGATGATTGAAGATTGAGGATTGAGGATTGAGGGTTGAGGATTGAGGACGAGGACTGACAGTTGGGGTTGTGGTTTGAGGATTGAGGTTTGAGGATTGAGAATTGAGGATGAGAACTGAGGTTTGAGGATTGAGGTTTGAGGAATGAGGATTGAGGATTGAGGATTGAGGATTGGGGACTGAGTGTTGAGGGTTGAGTTATGAGAATTGATGTTTGTGGATAGATATTTGAAGATTGCATATTGAGCATTGAGTATTGAAAACTGTGAATTGATGATATTCTATTGAGGATTGAGATTTGACAACTGATTGTTGAGGACTGAGGGCTGAAGATTGAGGATTCAGGATTGGGAATTCAGAATTGATGATTGAGGACTGAGGACTGAGGGTTGAAGATAGAGTATTGAGGATTGAAGATTGAGGATTAAGGATTGAGGAATGGGGATTGAGGATCTAGGACTGAAAATTGATTATTGAGGGTTGAAGATTGAGGATTGAGGATTGAGGATTGAGAATTGAGAATTGAGGATAAGGACTGAGGGTTGAGGATTGAGGTTTGAGGAATGAGGATTGAGGATTGAGGATTGAGGATTGAAGATTGAGTATTGATGATTGAAGATTGAGGATTGAGGATTGAGGGTTGAGGATTGAGGACGAGGACTGACAGTTGGGGTTGTGGTTTGAGGATTGAGGTTTGAGGATTGAGAATTGAGGATGAGTACTGAGGTTTGAGGATTGAGGTTTGAGGAATGAGGATTGAGGATTGAGGATTGAGGATTGGGGACTGAGTGTTGAGGGTTGAGTTATGAGAATTGATGTTTGTGGATAGATATTTGAAGATTGCAGATTGAGCATTGAGTATTGAAAACTGTGAATTGATGATATTCTATTGAGGATTGAGAATTGACATCTGATTGTTGAGGACTGAGGGCTGAAGATTGAGGATTCAGGATTGGGAATTCAGAATTGATGATTGAGGACTGAGGACTGAGTGTTGAAGATAGAGTATTGAGGATTGAAGATTGAGGATTGAGGTTTGAGGATTGAGGATTGAGGATTGAGGATTGAAGATTGAGGATTGGGGACTGAGTGTTGAGGGTTGAGTTATGAGAATTGATGTTTGTGGATAGATATTTGAAGATTGCAGATTGAGCATTGAGTATTGAAAACTGTGAATTGATGATATTCTATTGGGGATTGAGAATTGACAACTGATTGTTGAGGACTGAGGGCTGAAGACTGAGGATTCAGGATTGGGAATTCAGAATTGATGATTGAGGACTGAGGACTGAGGGTTGAAGATAGAGTATTGAGGATTGAAGATTGAGGATTAAGGATTGAGGATTGGGGATTGAGGATCTAGGACTGAAAATTGATTATTGAGGGTTGAAGATTGAGGATTGAGGATTGAGGATTGAGAATTGAGAATTGAGGATAAGGACTGAGGGTTGAGGATTGAGGTTTGAGGAATGAGGATTGAGGATTGAAGATTGAGGATTGAAGATTGAGTATTGAGGATTGAAGATTGAGGATTGAGGACTGAGGATTGAGGATTGAGTATTGAGGATTGATGATTGAGTATTGAGGACTGAAGATTGAGGATTGAGGTTTGAGGATTGAGGATTGAGGATTGATGACTGAGGATTGAGGATTGAGGATTGAGCACTGATAATTGAAGTTTGAGGACTGGAGATTGAGTATTGAAATTGACGATTGAGGATTGTGGATTGAGGATTGAGGATTGAACATTGAGGACTGAGTGTTGAGGGTTGAGTGATGAGAATTGATGTTTGTGGATAGAGGTTTGAAGATTGCAGATTGAGTATTGAGTTTTGAAAACTGTGAATTGAGGATATTCTATTGAGGATTCAGGGTTGACATCTGATTGTTGAGGAGTGAGGGCTTGAGATTGAGGATGCAGGGTTGAGGATTCAGGATTGAGGTTTGAGGACTGAGGATTGAGGATTGAAGATTGAGGATTGAGGATTGAGGATTGAGGATTGAAGATTGAGGATTGGGTATTGCGGATTGAACATTGATGATTGAGGACTGAGGATTGAGGATTGATGATTGGGGATTGAAGATTGAGTATTGAGGATTGAAGACTGACGATTGAGGGTAGAGGATTGAGGATTGAGGATTGAGGATTGATGATTGAGTATTGAGGACTGAAGATTGAGGATTGAGGTTTGAGGATTAAGGATTGAGGATTGAGGATTGAAGATTGAGGATTGGGGACTGAGTGTTGAGGGTTGAGTTATGAGAATTGATGTTTGTGGATAGATATTTGAAGATTGCAGATTGAGCATTGAGTATTCAAAACTGTGAATTGATGATATTCTATTGAGGATTGAGAATTGACAACTGATTGTTAAGGACTGAGGGCTGAAGATTGAGGATTCAGGATTGGGAATTCAGAATTGATGATTGAGGACTGAGGACTGAGGGTTGAAGATAGAGTATTGAGGATTGAAGGTTGAGGATTAAGGTTTGAGGATTGGGGATTGAGGATCTAGGACTGAAAATTGATTATTGAGGGTTGAAGGTTGAGGATTGAGGATTGAGTATTGATAACTGTGAATTGAGGATATTCTATTGAGCATTGAGGATTGACAATTCATTGTTGAGGCCTGAGGGCTAAAGATTGAGGATTCAGGATTGAGGATTCGGGATTGATGTTTGAGGACTGAGCATTGAGGGTTGAGGATTGAGGATTGAGGATTGACGCTTGAGGATTGAGGGTTGAGGATGGAGGATTGAAGAGAGAGGACCGCGTGTTGAGGATTGAGTGTTGAGAATTGATGTTTGAGGATTGAGATTTGAGTATTGAATATTGTGGATTGAGTATTGAACCATGAGAATTCAGGATACTCTATTGAGTATTGAGAATTGAGGATTCATGGTTGAGTATTGAGGATTGGTGGTTGAGGGTTGTGTGTTGAATATTGAGGATTGAGGATTGAGGATTGAGGATTGAGGATTGAAGATTGAGGATTGAATATTGAGTATTGACGATTGAAGATTGAGGATTGAGGATTGAGTGTTGAGGATTGAGGACGAGGACTGACGGTTGAGGATTGAGGTTTGAGGATTGAGGATTGAGGATTGATGACTGAGGATTGAGGATTGAGGATTGAGCACTGAGAATTGAAGTTTGAGGACTGGAGATTGAGTATTGAAATTGACGATTGAGGATTGTGGATTGAGGATTGAGGATTGAACATTGAGGACTGAGTGTTGAGGGTTGAGTGATGAGAATTGATGTTTGTGGATAGAGGTTTGAAGATTGCAGATTGAGTATTGAGTTTTGAAAACTGTGAATTGAGGATATTCTATTGAGGATTCAGGGTTGACATCTGATTGTTGAGGACTGAGGGCTTGAGATTGAGGATGCAGGGTTGAGGATTCAGGATTGAGGTTTGAGGACTGAGGATTGAGGATTGAAGATTGAGGATTGAGGATTGAGGATTGAGGATTGAAGATTGAGTATTGGGTATTGCGGATTGAACATTGAGGATTGAGGACTGAGGATTGAGGATTGAGGATTGAGGATTGAGGATTGAGGATTGATGATTGAAGGTTGAGGATTGAGGATTGATGATTAAAGATTGAGTATTGAGGATAGAAGATTGAGGATTGATGATTGAGGATTGAGGACTGAGGATTGAGGATTGAGGATTGAGGATTGTGGGTTGAGTATTGAAGATTGAGGATTGATGACTGAGGATTGAGGATTCAGGATTGAGGATTGAGTATTGAGGACTGAGGATTGAAGATTGAGGATTGAGGATTGAGGATTAAAGATTGAGTATTGAGGATTGAAGGTTGAGGATTGAGGATTGAGGATTGAACATTGAGGACTGAGTGTTGAGGGCTGAGTGATGAGAATTGATGTTTGTGGATAGAGGTTTGAAGATTCCAGATTGAGTATTGTGTATAGAAAACTGTGAATTGAGGATATTCTATTGAGGATTTAGGATTGTCACCTGATTGTTGAGGACTGAGGGCTGAAGATTGAGGATTCAGGATTGAGGAATCAGGTTTGAGGTTTGCGTACAGAGGATTGAGGATTGATGATTGAGGATTGAGGATTGAGGATTGAGGATCGAGGAATGAAGACTGAGGATTGGGTATTGCGGATTGAACATTGAGGATTGAGGATTGAGGATTGAGGATTGAGGATTGAGGACTGAAGATTGAATATTGATGATTGAAGATTGAGGATTGAGGAATGATGGTTGTGGATTGAGGACGAGGACTGGTGGTGGAGTATTGCTGTTTGAGGTCTGAGGATTGAGGATTGAGGATTGAGAATTGAGGATTGAGGATTGAGGATTGAGGATTGAAGATTGAGAATTGGGTGTTGAGGATTGAAGAATGAGGATTGAAGATTGAGGATTGAGGATTGAGGATTGAAGACTGAGTATTGAGGATTGAGTATTGAGTATTGAATGTCTAGGGCTGAGGATTGAGGATTGAGGATTGAGGATTCAGTATTGAGGGTTGAGGATTTAAGAGTATTGATGAGTGAATATTGCGGATTTATTATTGAGGGTTGAGGTTTGAGGACGAGGACTGAGGGTTGTGGATTGAGGTTTGAGGACAGAAGGTTGAGGATTGAGGATTGAGAATTGATAATTGAAGATTGAGGATTGAAAATTTAGGATTGGGTATTGAGGATTGAGGATTGGGGATTGAGGATTTAGTATTGGAGATTGATTATTTAGGATTGAAGATAGAGGGTTGAGGATTGAGGATTGAGGATTGAGAATTGAGAATTGAGGATGATGACTGAGGTTTGAGGATTGAGGTTTGAGGAATGAGGATTGAGGATTGAAGATTGGGGATTGGTAATTGAGGATTGAAGAATGAGGATTCAGGATTGAGGATTGATGATTGGGGATTGAAGATTGAGTATTGAGGATTGAAGATTGAGTATTGATGATTGAAGATTGAGGATTGAGAGTTGAGGGTTGAGGGTTGCGGACGAGGACTGACGGTTGAGGATTGAGGTGTGAGGATTGAGGGTTGAGGACTGAGGACTGAGGATAGAGGATTGAGGATTGAGGATTGAGGATTGAGGATTGAGGATGAGAGCTGTGCGTTGAGGATTGAGGTTTGAGGGCTGAGGACTGAGGAATGAGGATTGAGAATTGGGGATTGAGGATTGAGTATTGAAGATTGAGGATTGGGTATTGAGGATTGAAGGATGATGCTTGAGGATTGAGGATTGAGGATTGAGGATGGAAGATTGAGTATTGAGGTTTGAAGAGTGACGATTGAGGGTAGAGGATTGAGGATTGAGGATCGAGGATTGATGATTGAGTATTGAGGACTGAAGATTGAGGATTGAGGTTTGAGGATTGAGGATTGAGGATTGAGGATTGAAGATTGAGTATTGGGGACTGAGTGTTGAGGGTTGAGTTATGAGAATTGATGTTTGTGGATAGATATTTGAAGATTGCATATTGAGCATTGAGTATTGAAAACTGTGAATTGATGATATTCTATTGAGGATTGAGAATTGACAACTGATTGTTGAGGACTGAGGGCTGAAGATTGAGGATTCAGGATTGGGAATTCAGAATTGATGATTGAGGACTGAGGACTGAGGGTTGAAGATAGAGTATTGAGGATTGAAGATTGAGGATTAAGGATTGAGGAATGGGGATTGAGGATCTAGGACTGAAAATTGATTATTGAGGGTTGAAGATTGAGGATTGAGGATTGAGGATTGAGAATTGAGAATTGAGGATAAGGACTGAGGGTTGAGGATTGAGGTTTGAGGAATGAGGATTGAAGATTGAGTATTGATGATCGAAGATTGAGGATTGAGGATTGAGGGTTGAGGATTGAGGACGAGGACTGACAGTTGGGGTTGTGGTTTGAGGATTGAGGTTTGAGGATTGAGAATTGAGGATGAGAACTGAGGTTTGAGGATTGAGGTTTGAGGAATGAGCATTGAGGATTGAGGATTGAGGATTGGGGACTGAGTGTTGAGGGTTGAGTTATGAGAATTGATGTTTGTGGATAGATATTTGAAGATTGCAGATTGAGCATTGAGTATTGAAAACTGTGAATTGATGATATTCTATTGAGGATTGAGAATTGACATCTGATTGTTGAGGACTGAGGGCTGAAGATTGAGGATTCAGGATTGGGAATTCAGAATTGATGATTGAGGACTGAGGACTGAGTGTTGAAGATAGAGTATTGAGGATTGAAGATTGAGGATTGAGGTTTGAGGATTGAGGATTGAGGATTGAGGATTGAAGATTGAGGATTGGGGACTGAGTGTTGAGGGTTGAGTTATGAGAATTGATGTTTGTGGATAGATATTTGAAGATTGCAGATTGAGCATTGAGTATTGAAAACTGTGAATTGATGATATTCTATTGAGGATTGAGAATTGACAACTGATTGTTGAGGACTGAGGGCTGAAGACTGAGGATTCAGGATTGGGAATTCAGAATTGATGATTGAGGACTGAGGACTGAGGGTTGAAGATAGAGTATTGAGGATTGAAGATTGAGGATTAAGGATTGAGGATTGGGGATTGAGGATCTAGGACTGAAAATTGATTATTGAGGGTTGAAGATTGAGGATTGAGGATTGAGGATTGAGAATTGAGAATTGAGGATAAGGACTGAGGGTTGAGGATTGAGGTTTGAGGAATGAGGATTGAGGATTGAGGATTGAGGATTGAAGATTGAGTATTGAGGATTGAAGATTGAGGATTGAGGACTGAGGATTGAGGATTGAGTATTGAGGATTGATGATTGAGTATTGAGGACTGAAGATTGAGGATTGAGGTTTGAGGATTGAGGATTGAGGATTGATGACTGAGGATTGAGGATTGAGGATTGAGCACTGATAATTGAAGTTTGAGGACTGGAGATTGAGTATTGAAATTGACGATTGAGGATTGTGGATTGAGGATTGAGGATTGAACATTGAGGACTGAGTGTTGAGGGTTGAGTGATGAGAATTGATGTTTGTGGATAGAGGTTTGAAGATTGCAGATTGAGTATTGAGTTTTGAAAACTGTGAATTGAGGATATTCTATTGAGGATTCAGGGTTGACATCTGATTGTTGAGGAGTGAGGGCTTGAGATTGAGGATGCAGGGTTGAGGATTCAGGATTGAGGTTTGAGGACTGAGGATTGAGGATTGAAGATTGAGGATTGAGGATTGAGGATTGAGGATTGAAGATTGAGGATTGGGTATTGCGGATTGAACATTGATGATTGAGGACTGAGGATTGAGGATTGATGATTGGGGATTGAAGATTGAGTATTGAGGATTGAAGACTGACGATTGAGGGTAGAGGATTGAGGATTGAGGATTGAGGATTGATGATTGAGTATTGAGGACTGAAGATTGAGGATTGAGGTTTGAGGATTAAGGATTGAGGATTGAGGATTGAAGATTGAGGATTGGGGACTGAGTGTTGAGGGTTGAGTTATGAGAATTGATGTTTGTGGATAGATATTTGAAGATTGCAGATTGAGCATTGAGTATTCAAAACTGTGAATTGATGATATTCTATTGAGGATTGAGAATTGACAACTGATTGTTAAGGACTGAGGGCTGAAGATTGAGGATTCAGGATTGGGAATTCAGAATTAATGATTGAGGACTGAGGACTGAGGGTTGAAGATAGAGTATTGAGGATTGAAGGTTGAGGATTAAGGTTTGAGGATTGGGGATTGAGGATCTAGGACTGAAAATTGATTATTGAGGGTTGAAGGTTGAGGATTGAGGATTGAGTATTGATAACTGTGAATTGAGGATATTCTATTGAGCATTGAGGATTGACAATTCATTGTTGAGGCCTGAGGGCTAAAGATTGAGGATTCAGGATTGAGGATTCGGGATTGATGTTTGAGGACTGAGCATTGAGGGTTGAGGATTGAGGATTGAGGATTGACGCTTGAGGATTGAGGGTTGAGGATGGAGGATTGAAGAGAGAGGACCGCGTGTTGAGGATTGAGTGTTGAGAATTGATGTTTGAGGATTGAGATTTGAGTATTGAATATTGTGGATTGAGTATTGAACCATGAGAATTCAGGATACTCTATTGAGTATTGAGAATCGAGGATTCATGGTTGAGTATTGAGGATTGGTGGTTGAGGGTTGTGTGTTGAATATTGAGGATTGAGGATTGAGGATTGAGGATTGAGGATTGAAGATTGAGGATTGAATATTGAGTATTGACGATTGAAGATTGAGGATTGAGGATTGAGTGTTGAGGATTGAGGACGAGGACTGACGGTTGAGGATTGAGGTTTGAGGATTGAGGATTGAGGATTGATGACTGAGGATTGAGGATTGAGGATCGAGCACTGAGAATTGAAGTTTGAGGACTGGAGATTGAGTATTGAAATTGACGATTGAGGATTGTGGATTGAGGATTGAGGATTGAACATTGAGGACTGAGTGTTGAGGGTTGAGTGATGAGAATTGATGTTTGTGGATAGAGGTTTGAAGATTGCAGATTGAGTATTGAGTTTTGAAAACTGTGAATTGAGGATATTCTATTGAGGATTCAGGGTTGACATCTGATTGTTGAGGACTGAGGGCTTGAGATTGAGGATGCAGGGTTGAGGATTCAGGATTGAGGTTTGAGGACTGAGGATTGAGGATTGAAGATTGAGGATTGAGGATTGAGGATTGAGGATTGAAGATTGAGTATTGGGTATTGCGGATTGAACATTGAGGATTGAGGACTGAGAATTGAGGATTGAGGATTGAGGATTGAGGATTGAGGATTGATGATTGAAGGTTGAGGATTGAGGATTGATGATTAAAGATTGAGTATTGAGGATAGAAGATTGAGGATTGATGATTGAGGATTGAGGACTGAGGATTGAGGATTGAGGATTGAGGATTGTGGGTTGAGTATTGAAGATTGAGGATTGATGACTGAGGATTGAGGATTCAGGATTGAGGATTGAGTATTGAGGACTGAGGATTGAAGATTGAGGATTGAGGATTGAGGATTAAAGATTGAGTATTGAGGATTGAAGGTTGAGGATTGAGGATTGAGGATTGAACATTGAGGACTGAGTGTTGAGGGCTGAGTGATGAGAATTGATGTTTGTGGATAGAGGTTTGAAGATTCCAGATTGAGTATTGTGTATAGAAAACTGTGAATTGAGGATATTCTATTGAGGATTTAGGATTGTCACCTGATTGTTGAGGACTGAGGGCTGAAGATTGAGGATTCAGGATTGAGGAATCAGGTTTGAGGTTTGCGTACAGAGGATTGAGGATTGATGATTGAGGATTGAGGATTGAGGATTGAGGATCGAGGAATGAAGACTGAGGATTGGGTATTGCGGATTGAACATTGAGGATTGAGGATTGAGGATTGAGGATTGAGGATTGAGGACTGAAGATTGAATATTGATGATTGAAGATTGAGGATTGAGGAATGATGGTTGTGGATTGAGGACGGGGACTGGTGGTGGAGTATTGCTGTTTGAGGTCTGAGGATTGAGGATTGAGGATTGAGAATTGAGGATTGAGGATTGAGGATTGAGGATTGAAGATTGAGAATTGGGTGTTGAGGATTGAAGAATGAGGATTGAAGATTGAGGATTGAGGATTGAGGATTGAAGACTGAGTATTGAGGATTGAGTATTGAGTATTGAAGGTCTAGGGCTGAGGATTGAGGATTGAGGATTGAGGATTCAGTATTGAGGGTTGAGGATTTAAGAGTATTGATGAGTGAATATTGCGGATTTATTATTGAGGGTTGAGGTTTGAGGACGAGGACTGAGGGTTGTGGATTGAGGTTTGAGGACAGAAGGTTGAGGATTGAGGATTGAGAATTGATAATTGAAGATTGAGGATTGAAAATTTAGGATTGGGTATTGAGGATTGAGGATTGGGGATTGAGGATTTAGTATTGGAGATTGATTATTTAGGATTGAAGATAGAGGGTTGAGGATTGAGGATTGAGGATTGAGAATTGAGAATTGAGGATGATGACTGAGGTTTGAGGATTGAGGTTTGAGGAATGAGGATTGAGGATTGAAGATTGGGGATTGGTAATTGAGGATTGAAGAATGAGGATTCAGGATTGAGGATTGATGATTGGGGATTGAAGATTGAGTATTGAGGATTGAAGATTGAGTATTGATGATTGAAGATTGAGGATTGAGAGTTGAGGGTTGAGGGTTGCGGACGAGGACTGACGGTTGAGGATTGAGGTGTGAGGATTGAGGGTTGAGGACTGAGGACTGAGGATAGAGGATTGAGGATTGAGGATTGAGGATTGAGGATTGAGGATGAGAGCTGTGCGTTGAGGATTGAGGTTTGAGGGCTGAGGACTGAGGAATGAGGATTGAGAATTGGGGATTGAGGATTGAGTATTGAAGATTGAGGATTGCGTATTGAGGATTGAAGGATGATGCTTGAGGATTGAGGATTGAGGATTGAGGATGGAAGATTGAGTATTGAGGTTTGAAGAGTGACGATTGAGGGTAGAGGATTGAGGATTGAGGATCGAGGATTGATGATTGAGTATTGAGGACTGAAGATTGAGGATTGAGGTTTGAGGATTGAGGATTGAGGATTGAGGATTGAAGATTGAGTATTGGGGACTGAGTGTTGAGGGTTGAGTTATGAGAATTGATGTTTGTGGATAGATATTTGAAGATTGCATATTGAGCATTGAGTATTGAAAACTGTGAATTGATGATATTCTATTGAGGATTGAGAATTGACAACTGATTGTTGAGGACTGAGGACTGAAGATTGAGGATTCAGGATTGGGAATTCAGAATTGATGATTGAGGACTGAGGACTGAGGGTTGAAGATAGAGTATTGAGGATTGAAGATTGAGGATTAAGGATTGAGGAATGGGGATTGAGGATCTAGGACTGAAAATTGATTATTGAGGGTTGAAGATTGAGGATTGAGGATTGAGGATTGAGAATTGAGAATTGAGGATAAGGACTGAGGGTTGAGGATTGAGGTTTGAGGAATGAGGATTGAAGATTGAGTATTGATGATTGAAGATTGAGGATTGAGGATTGAGGGTTGAGGATTGAGGACGAGGACTGACAGTTGGGGTTGTGGTTTGAGGATTGAGGTTTGAGGATTGAGAATTGAGGATGAGAACTGAGGTTTGAGGATTGAGGTTTGAGGAATGAGGATTGAGGATTGAGGATTGAGGATTGGGGACTGAGTGTTGAGGGTTGAGTTATGAGAATTGATGTTTGTGGATAGATATTTGAAGATTGCAGATTGAGCATTGAGTATTGAAAACTGTGAATTGATGATATTCTATTGAGGATTGAGAATTGACATCTGATTGTTGAGGACTGAGGGCTGAAGATTGAGGATTCAGGATTGGGAATTCAGAATTGATGATTGAGGACTGAGGACTGAGTGTTGAAGATAGAGTATTGAGGATTGAAGATTGAGGATTGAGGTTTGAGGATTGAGGATTGAGGATTGAGGATTGAAGATTGAGGATTGGGGACTGAGTGTTGAGGGTTGAGTTATGAGAATTGATGTTTGTGGATAGATATTTGAAGATTGCAGATTGAGCATTGAGTATTGAAAACTGTGAATTGATGATATTCTATTGAGGATTGAGAATTGACAACTGATTGTTGAGGACTGAGGGCTGAAGACTGAGGATTCAGGATTGGGAATTCAGAATTGATGATTGAGGACTGAGGACTGAGGGTTGAAGATAGAGTATTGAGGATTGAAGATTGAGGATTAAGGATTGAGGATTGGGGATTGAGGATCTAGGACTGAAAATTGATTATTGAGGGTTGAAGATTGAGGATTGAGGATTGAGGATTGAGAATTGAGAATTGGGGATAAGGCCTGAGGGTTGAGTATTGAGGTTTGAGGAATGAGGATTGAGGATTGAGGATTGAGGATTGAAGATTGAGTATTGAGGATTGAAGATTGAGGATTGAGGACTGAGGATTGAGGATTGAGTATTGAGGATTGATGATTGAGTATTGAGGACTGAAGATTGAGGATTGAGGTTTGAGGATTGAGGATTGAGGATTGATGACTGAGGATTGAGGATTGAGGATTGAGCACTGAGAATTGAAGTTTGAGGACTGGAGATTGAGTATTGAAATTGACGATTGAGGATTCTGGATTGAGGATTGAGGATTGAACATTGAGGACTGAGTGTTGAGGGTTGAGTGCTGAGAATTGATGTTTGTGGATAGAGGTTTGAAGATTGCAGATTGAGTATTGAGTTTTGAAAACTGTGAATTGAGGATATTCTATTGAGGATTCAGGGTTGACATCTGATTGTTGAGGAGTGAGGGCTTGAGATTGAGGATGCAGGGTTGAGGATTCAGGATTGAGGTTTGAGGACTGAGGATTGAGGATTGAAGATTGAGGATTGAGGATTGAGGATTGAGGATTGAAGATTGAGGATTGGGTATTGCGGATTGAACATTGAGGATTGAGGACTGAGGATTGAGGATTGATGATTGAGGATTGAAAATTGAGTATTGAGGATTGAAGACTGACGATTGAGGGTAGAGGATTGAGGATTGAGGATTGAGGATTGATGATTGAGTATTGAGGACTGAAGATTGAGGATTGAGGTTTGAGGATTAAGGATTGAGGATTGAGGATTGAAGATTGAGGATTGGGGACTGAGTGTTGTGGGTTGAGTTATGAGAATTGATGTTTGTGGATAGATATTTGAAGATTGCAGATTGAGCATTGAGTATTCAAAACTGTGAATTGATGATATTCTATTGAGGATTGAGAATTGACAACTGATTGTTAAGGACTGAGGGCTGAAGATTGAGGATTCAGGATTGGGAATTCAGAATTGATGATTGAGGACTGAGGACTGAGGGTTGAAGATAGAGTATTGAGGATTGAAGGTTGAGGATTAAGGATTGAGGATTGGGGATTGAGGATCTAGGACTGAAAATTGATTATTGAGGGTTGAAGGTTGAGGATTGAGGATTGAGTATTGATAACTGTGAATTGAGGATATTCTATTGAGCATTGAGGATTGACAATTGATTGTTGAGGCCTGAGGGCTAAAGATTGAGGATTCAGGATTGAGGATTCGGGATTGATGTTTGTGGACTGAGCATTGAGGGTTGAGGATTGAGGATTGAGCATTGACGCTTGAGGATTGAGGGTTGAGGAAGGAGGATTGAAGAGAGAGGACCGCGTGTTGAGGATTGAGTGTTGAGAATTGATGTTTGAGGATTGAGATTTGAGTATTGAATATTGTGGATTGAGTATTGAACCATGAGAATTCAAGATACTCTATTGAGTATTGAGAATTGAGGATTCATGGTTGAGTATTGAGGATTGGTGGTTGAGGGTTGTGTGTTGAATATTGAGGATTGAGGATTGAGGATTGAGGATTGAGGATTGAGGATTGAAGATTGAGGATTGAATATTGAGTATTGACGATTGAAGATTGAGGATTGAGGATTGAGTGTTGAGGATTGAGGACGAGGACTGACGGTTGAGGATTGAGGTTTGAGGATTGAGGATTGAGGATTGATGACTGAGGATTGAGGATTGAGGATTGAGCACTGAGAATTGAAGTTTGAGGACTGGAGATTGAGTATTGAAATTGACGATTGAGGATTGTGGATTGAGGATTGAGGATTGAACATTGAGGACTGAGTGTTGAGGGTTGAGTGATGAGAATTGATGTTTGTGGATAGAGGTTTGAAGATTGCAGATTGAGTATTGAGTTTTGAAAACTGTGAATTGAGGATATTCTATTGAGGATTCAGGGTTGACGTCTGATTGTTGAGGACTGAGGGCTTGAGATTGAGGATGCAGGGTTGAGGATTCAGGATTGAGGTTTGAGGACTGAGGATTGAGGATTGAAGATTGAGGATTGAGGATTGAGGATTGAGGATTGAAGATTGAGTATTGGGTATTGCGGATTGAACATTGAGGATTGAGGACTGAGGATTGAGGATTGAGGATTGAGGATTGAGGATTGAGGATTGATGATTGAAGGTTGAGGATTGAGGATTGATGATTAAAGATTGAGTATTGAGGATAGAAGATTGAGGATTGATGATTGAGGATTGAGGACTGAGGATTGAGGATTGAGGATTGAGGATTGTGGGTTGAGTATTGAAGATTGAGGATTGATGACTGAGGATTGAGGATTCAGGATTGAGGATTGAGGATTGAGTATTGAGGACTGAGGATTGAAGATTGAGGATTGAGGATTGAGGATTAAAGATTGAGTATTGAGGATTGAAGGTTGAGGATTGAGGATTGAGGATTGAACATTGAGGACTGAGTGTTGAGGGCTGAGTGATGAGAATTGATGTTTGTGGATAGAGGTTTGAAGATTCCAGATTGAGTATTGTGTATAGAAAACTGTGAATTGAGGATATTCTATTGAGGATTTAGGATTGTCACCTGATTGTTGAGGACTGAGGGCTGAAGATTGAGGATTCAGGATTGAGGAATCAGGTTTGAGGTTTGCGTACTGAGGATTGAGGATTGATGATTGAGGATTGAGGATTGAGGATTGAGGATCGAGGATTGAGGATTGAGGATGAGGGGTGAGGGTTGAGGATTGAGATTTAAGGACTGAGGACTGAGGATTGAGGATTGAGAATTGAGGATTGAGGATTGAGGATTGAAGATTGAGGATTTGGTATTAAGGATTGAAGAATGAGGATTGAGGATTGAGGATTGAGTATTCAGAATTGATGTTTGAGGACTGAGGATTGAGGATTGAGTATTGAAGGCTGAGGATTGATGATTGAGGATTGAGGATTGAGTATTGAGTATTGAGTATTGAGGACTGAGGGTTGAAGATTGAGGATTGATGATTGAGGTTTAAAGATTGAGTATTGAGGATTGAAGATTGAAGATTGAGAATTGAGGATTGAGGATTGAACATTGAGGACTGAGTGTTGAGGGTTGAGTGATGAGAATTGATGTTTGTGGATAGAGATTTGAAGATTGCAGATTGAGTATTGTGTATTGTAAACTGTGAATTGAGGATACTCTATTGAGGATTGGGGATTGTCACCTGACTGTTGAGGACTGAGGGCTGAAGATTGAAGATTCAGGATTGAGGATTCAGAATTGACGTTTGAGGACTGAGGGTTGAGGATTGAAAATTGATTATTGAGGATTGAGGATTGAGAATTGAGGATTGTGGATTGAGGATTGAAGATTGAGGATTGGGTTTTGAGGATTGAAGAATGAGGATTGAGGATTGAGGATTGAGGATTGAGGATTGAAGATTGAGTATTGAGGATTGAAGATTGAGGATTGAGGACTGAGGATTGAGGATTGAGTATTGAGGATTGAGGATTATGTATGGAGGATTGAGGATTGAGTATTCAGGATTGAGGATTGAGGATTGTAGATTGAGTATTGAGGATTGATGATTAAAGATTGAGTGTTGAGAATTGAAGATTGAGGATTGATGATTGGGGATTGAGGATTGAGGATTGAGAATTGAGGATTGAGTATAGAAGGCTGAGGATTGATGATTGAGGATTGAGGATTGAGGATTGAGGATTGAGTATTGAGGACTGAGGGTTGAAGATTGAGGATTGATGATTGAGGATTAAAGATTGAGTATTGAGGATTGAAGATTGAGAATTGAGGATTGAGGATTGAAGATTGAGGACTGAGTGTTGAGGGTTGAGTGATGAGAATTGATGTTTGTGGATAGAGATTTGAAGATAGCAGATTGAGTATTGTGTATTGTAAGCTGTGAATTGAGGATATTTTATTGAGGATTGAGGATTGTCACCTGATTGTTGAGGACTGAGGGCTGAAGATTGAGGATTCAGGATTGAGGATTCAGAATTGAGGTTTGAGGACTGAGGATTGAGGATTGAAGATTGATTATTGAGGATTGAGGATTGAGAATTGAGGATTGTGGATTGAGGATTGAAGATTGAGGATTGGGTCTTGAGGATTGAAGAATGAGGATTGAGGATTGAGGATTGAGGATTGAGGATTGAAGATTGAGTATTGAGGATTGAAGATTGAGGATTGAAGACTGAGGATTGAGGATTGAGTATTGAGGATTGAGGATTGAGGATTAAAGATTGAGTATTGAGGATTGAAGATTGAGGATTGTGGATTGAAGATTGAGTATTGAGGATTCAGGGTTGAGGATTGAGGATTGAAGATTGAGAATTGACGATGAGGTTTGAGGACTGAGGACTGAGGATTGAGGATTGAGAATTGAGGATTGAGGATTGAGGATTGAGAATTGAAGATTGAGGATTGGGTATTGAGGATTGAACATTGAGGATTGAGGATTGAGGATCGAGGATTGCGGATTGAGGATTGAAGATTGAATATTGATGATTGAAGATTGAGGATTGAGGATTGAGGGTTGTGGATTGAGGACGAGGACTGAGTGTTGAGTATTGATGTTTGAGGTCTGATGATTGAGGATTGAGGATTGAGAATTGAGGATTGAGGATTGAGGATTGAAGATTGAGGATTGGGTATTGAGGATTGAAGAATGAGGATCCAGGATTGAGTATTGAGGATTGAGGATTGAAGATTGAGTATTGGGGATTGAAGACTGACGATTGAGGATTTAGGATTGAGGGTTGAGGATTTAGTATTGAGAATTGAGGATTGAGGATTGAGGATTGAAGGTTGAGGATTGGGTATTGAGGACTGAGGACTGAGGATTGAGAATTGAGGATTGAGGATTGAGGATTAAAGATTGAATATTGAGGATTGAGGATTGAGGATTGAAGTTTGAGTACTGAGGATTGAAGATTGAGGATTGAGGATTGAGGATTGAGGATTGAGGATTGAAGATTGAGGATTGGGGACTGAGTGTTGAGGGTTGAGTAATGAGAATTGATGTTTGTGGATGGAGACTTGAAGATTGAAGATTGAGGATTGAGTATTGAAAGCTGAGAATTCAGGATATTCTATTGGGTATTGAGAATTTTGGATTGATGGTTGAGTATTGAGGATTGATGGTTGAGTGTGGTGTGTTGAATATTGAGGATTGGCGGATTGAGTATTGAAGATTGAGGACTGAGGACTGAGGATTGAGTATTGAGGATTGAGGATTCAGTATTGAGGATTGAGGATTTAAGAGTATTGATGAGTGAAGATTGCGGATTTATTATTGAGGGTTTAGGTTTGAGGACGAGGACTTAGGGATGTGGATTGAGGTTTGAGGACAGAAGATTGAGGATTGAGGATTGAGAATTGATAATTGAAGATTGAGGATTGAAAATTTAGGATTGGGTATTGAGGATTGAGGATTGGGGATTGAGGATTTAGTATTGGAGGTTGATTATTTAGGATTGAAGATAGAGGGTTGAGGATTGAGGTTTGAGGAATGAGGTTTGAGGATTGAGGATTGAGGATTGAGGATTGATGATTGAGTATTGAAGGTTGAGGATTGATGACTGAGGATTGAGGATTGAGGATTGAGGATTGAGGATTGAGGATTGAAGATTGAGTGTTGAGGATTGAGTGTTGAGGAGTGAGGATTGAGTGTTGAGGATTGAGGATGAGGGCTGAGGTTTGAGGTTTGAGGTTTGAGTATTGAATCCTGAGAATTCAGGATATTCTGTTGAGTATTGAGAATTCAGGATTGATGGTTGAGTATTGAGGATTGAGGATTGAGGATTGAGGATTGAGTATTGAAGATTGAGGATTGATGATTGAGGATTGAGGATTGAGGATTGAGGAATGAGGTTTGAGGATTGAGAACGATGGCTGATGGTTGAGGGTTGAGGTTTTAGGACTGAGGACTGAGGATTGAGGATTGAGAATTGAGGATTGAGGATTGAGGATTGAAGATTGGGGATTGGTAATTGAGGATTGAAGAATGAGGATTCAGGATTGAGGATTGATGATTGGGGATTGAAGATTGAGTATTGAGGATTGAAGATTGAGTATTGATGATTGAAGATTGAGGATTGAGTGTTGAGGGTTGAGGTTTGCGTACGAGGACTGACGGTTGAGGATTGAGGTTTGAGGATTGAGGGTTGAGGACTGAGGACTGAGGACAGAGGATTGAGGATCGAGCATTGAGGATTGAAGATTGAGGACTGGGGATTGAGGACTGAAGATTGAGGATTAAGGATAGAGGATTGGTGATTGAGGATCTAGGACTGAATATTGATTATTGAGGATTAAAGATTGAGGATTGAGGATTGAGAATTGAGAATTGAGAATTGAGGATAAGGACTGAGGGTTGAGGATTGAGGTTTGAGGAATGAGGATTGAGGATTGAGGATTGAGGATTGAAGATTGAGTATTGATGATTGAAGATTGAGGATTGAGGATTGAGGGTTGAGGATTGAGGACGAGGACTGACGGTTGAGGATTGTAGTTTGAGGATTGAGGATTGAGGATTGAGTATTGAGGATGGGGACTGGGGTTTGAGGATTGAGGTTTGAGGAATGAGGATTGAGGATTGCGGATTGAGGATTGAGGATTGAGGATTGAGTATTGAAGGTTGAGGATTGATGACTGAGGATTGAGGATTGCGGATTGACGATTGAGGATTCAGGATTGAGGGTTGAAGGTTGAGTGTTGAGGATTGAAGGTTGAGGATTGACGATTGAGGATTGAGGATTGAGGATGAAGGCTGAGGTCTGAGGTTTGAGGTTTGAGGTTTGAGTATTGAATCCTGAGAATTCAGGATGTTCTATTGAGTATTGAGAATTGAGGATTGATGGTTTAGTATTGAGGATTCAGGATTGAGGATTGAGGATTGAGTATTGAAGATTGAGGATTGATGGTTGAGGATTTAGAATTGAGGATTGAGGATTGAGGATTGAGGATTGAAAATTGAGTATTGAGGATTGAAGATTGAGGACTGAGGAATAAAGATTGAGGATTGAGGATGAGGGCTGAGGGTTGAGGATTGAGGCTTGAGGACTGAGGACTGAGGATTGAGGATTGAGAATTGAGGATAGAGGATTGAGGATTGAAGATTGAGGATTGGGTATTGAGGATTGAAGAATGAGGATTGAGGATTGAGGATTGAGAATTGAGGATTGAAGATTGAGTATTGAGGATTGAAGATTGAGTATTGAGGATTGAGGATTGAGGATTGAGGACTGAGGATTGAGGATTGAGGATTGAGAATTGAAGATTGAGGACTGAGGACTGGGGATTAAAGATTGAGTGTTGAGGATTGAAGATTGAGGATTGATGATTGGGGATTGAGGATTGAGGATTGAGGATTGAGGATTGAGTATTGAAGGCTGAGGATTGATGATTGAGGATTGAGGATTGAGGATTGAGGATTGAGGATTAAAGATTGAGTATAGAGGATTGAAGATTGAGAATTGAGGATTGAGGATTGAACATTGAGGACTGAGTGTGGAGTGTTGAGTGATGAGAACTGATGTTTGTGGATAGAGATTTGAAGATTGCAGATTGAGTATTGTGTATTGAAAACTGTGAATTGAGGATATTCTATTGAGGATTGAGGATTGTCACCTGATTGTTGAGGACTGAGGGCTGAAGATTGAGGATTCAGGATTGAGGATCCAGAATTGAGGTTTGAGGACTGAGGATTGAGGATTGAGGATTGAAGATTGAGTATTGATGATTGAGGATTGAGGATTGAGGAATGAGGTTTGAGGATTGAGAACGATGGCTGATGGTTGAGGGTTGAGGTTTTAGGACTGAGGACTGAGGATTGAGGATTGAGAATTGAGGATTGAGGATTGAGGATTGAAGATTGGGGATTGGTAATTGAGGATTGAAGAATGAGGATTCAGGATTGAGGATTGATGATTGGGGATTGAAGATTGAGTATTGAGGATTGAAGATTGAGTATTGATGATTGAAGATTGAGGATTGAGTGTTGAGGGTTGAGGTTTGCGTACGAGGACTGACGGTTGAGGATTGAGGTTTGAGGATTGAGGGTTGAGGACTGAGGACTGAGGACAGAGGATTGAGGATCGAGCATTGAGGATTGAAGATTGAGGACTGGGGATTGAGGACTGAAGATTGAGGATTAAGGATAGAGGATTGGTGATTGAGGATCTAGGACTGAATATTGATTATTGAGGATTAAAGATTGAGGATTGAGGATTGAGAATTGAGAATTGAGAATTGAGGATAAGGACTGAGGGTTGAGGATTGAGGTTTGAGGAATGAGGATTGAGGATTGAGGATTGAGGATTGAAGATTGAGTATTGATGATTGAAGATTGAGGATTGAGGATTGAGGGTTGAGGATTGAGGACGAGGACTGACGGTTGAGGATTGTAGTTTGAGGATTGAGGATTGAGGATTGAGTATTGAGGATGGGGACTGGGGTTTGAGGATTGAGGTTTGAGGAATGAGGATTGAGGATTGAGGATTGAGGATTGAGGATTGAGGATTGAGTATTGAAGGTTGAGGATTGATGACTGAGGATTGAGGATTGCGGATTGACGATTGAGGATTCAGGATTGAGGGTTGAAGGTTGAGTGTTGAGGATTGAAGGTTGAGGATTGACGATTGAGGATTGAGGATTGAGGATGAAGGCTGAGGTTTGAGGTTTGAGGTTTGAGGTTTGAGTATTGAATCCTGAGAATTCAGGATGTTCTATTGAGTATTGAGAATTGAGGATTGATGGTTTAGTATTGAGGATTCAGGATTGAGGATTGAGGATTGAGTATTGAAGATTGAGGATTGATGGTTGAGGATTTAGAATTGAGGATTGAGGATTGAGGATTGAGGATTGAAAATTGAGTATTGAGGATTGAAGATTGAGGACTGAGGAATAAAGATTGAGGATTGAGGATGAGGGCTGAGGGTTGAGGATTGAGGCTTGAGGACTGAGGACTGAGGATTGAGGATTGAGAATTGAGGATAGAGGATTGAGGATTGAAGATTGAGGATTGGGTATTGAGGATTGAAGAATGAGGATTGAGGATTGAGGATTGAGGATTGAGGATTGAAGATTGAGTATTGAGGATTGAAGATTGAGTATTGAGGATTGAGGATTGAGGATTGAGGACTGAGGATTGAGGATTGAGGATTGAGAATTGAAGATTGAGGACTGAGGACTGGGGATTAAAGATTGAGTGTTGAGGATTGAAGATTGAGGATTGATGATTGGGGATTGAGGATTGAGGATTGAGGATTGAGGATTGAGTATTGAAGGCTGAGGATTGATGATTGAGGATTGAGGATTGAGGATTGAGGATTGAGGATTAAAGATTGAGTATAGAGGATTGAAGATTGAGAATTGAGGATTGAGGATTGAACATTGAGGACTGAGTGTGGAGTGTTGAGTGATGAGAACTGATGTTTGTGGATAGAGATTTGAAGATTGCAGATTGAGTATTGTGTATTGAAAACTGTGAATTGAGGATATTCTATTGAGGATTGAGGATTGTCACCTGATTGTTGAGGACTGAGGGCTGAAGATTGAGGATTCAGGATTGAGGATCCAGAATTGAGGTTTCAGGACTGAGGATTGAGGATTGAGGATTGAAGATTGAGTATTGAGGATTGAAGATTGAGGATTGAGGACTGAGAATTGAGGATTGAGGATGAGGGCAGAGGGTTGAGGATTGAGGTTTAAGGACTGAGGACTGAGGATTGAGGATTGAGAATTGAGGATTGAGGATTGAGGATTGAAGATTGAGGATTGGGTATTGAGGATTGAAGAATGAGGATTGAGGATTGAGGATTGAGGATAGAGGATCGAGGATTGAAGATTGAGGGTTGGGTTTTGAGGATTGAGTATTGAGGATTGAGTATTGAAGGCTGAGGATTGATGATTGAGGATTGAGGATTGAGGATTGAGGATTGAGGATTGAGTATTGAGGACTGAGGGTTGAAGATTGAGGATTGATGATTGAGGATTAAAGATTGAGTATTGAGGATTGAAGATTGAGAATTGAGGATTGAGGATTGAACATTGAGGACTGAGTGTTGAGGGTTGAGTGATGAGTATTGATGTTTGAGGATAGAGATTTGAAGATTGCAGATTGAGTATTGTGTATTGAAAACTGTGAATTGAGGATATTCTATTGAGGATTGAGGATTGTCACCTGATTGTTGAGGACTGAGGGCTGAAGATTGAGCATTCAGGATTGAGGATTCAGAATTGAGGTTTGAGGACTGAGGATTGAGGATTGAGGATTGAAGATTGAGTATTGAGGATTGAAGATTGAGGATTGAGGATTGAGAATTGAGGATTGAGGATGAGGGCTGAGGGTTGAGGATTGAGGTTTAAGGACTGAGGACTGAGGATTGAGGATTGAGAATTGAGGATTGAGGATTGAGGATTGAAGATTGAGGATAGGGTATTGAGGATTGAAGAATGAGGATTGAGGATTGAGGATTGAGGATAGAGGATTGAAGATTGAGTATTGAGGATTGAAGATTGACGATTGAGTATTGTGGATTGAAGATTGAGTATTGAACATTGAGGACTGAGTGTTGAGTGTTCAGTGATGAGAATTGATGTTTGTGGATAGAGGTTTGAAGATTGCAGATTGAGTATTGAGCATTGAAAACTGTGAATTGAGGATATTCTATTGAGGATTGAGGATTGTCAACTGATTGTTGAGGACTGAGGGCTGACGATTGAGGATTCAGGATTGAGGATTCAGAATTGAGGTTTGAGGACTGAGGATTGAGGATTGAAGATTGATTATTGAGGATTGAGGATTGAGAATTGAGGATTGTGGATTGAGGATTGAAGACTGAGGATTGGGTCTTGAGGATTGAAGAATGAGGATTGAGGATTGAGGATTGAGGATTGAGGATTGAAGATTGAGTATTGAGGATTGAAGATTGAGGATTGAAGACTGAGGATTGAGGATTGAGTATTGAGGATTGAGGATTGAGGATTAAAGATTGAGTATTGATGATTGAAGATTGAGGATTGTGGATTGAAGATTGAGTATTGAGGATTGAGGGTTGAGGATTGAGGATTGAAGATTGAGAATTGACGATGAGGTTTGAGGACTGAGGACTGAGGATTGAGGATTGAGAATTGAGGATTGAGGATTGAGGATTGAGGATTGAAGATTGAGGATTGGGTATTGAGGATTGAACATTGAGGATTGAGGATTGAGGATCGAGGATTGCGGATTGAGGATTGAAGATTGAATATTGATGATTGAAGATTGAGGATTGAGGATTGAGGGTTGTGGATTGAGGACGAGGACTGAGTGTTGAGTATTGATGTTTGAGGTCTGATGATTGAGGATTGAGGATTGAGAATTGAGGATTGAGGATTGAGGATTGAAGATTGAGGATTGGGTATTGAGGATTGAAGAATGAGGATCGAGGATTGAGTATTGATGATTGAGGATTGAAGATTGAGTATTGGGGATTGAAGACTGACGATTGAGGATTTAGGATTGAGGGTTGAGGATTTAGTATTGAGAATTGAGGATTGAGGATTGAGGATTGAAGGTTGAGGATTGGGTATTGAGGACTGAGGACTGAGGATTGAGAATTGAGGATTGAGGATTGAGGATTAAATATTGAGTATTGAGGATTGAGGATTGAGGATTGAAGTTTGAGTATTGAGGATTGAAGATTGAGGATTGAGGATTGAGGATTGAGGATTGAGGATTGAAGATTGAGGATTGGGGACTGAGTGTTGAGGGTTGAGTAATGAGAATTGATGTTTGTGGATGGAGATTTGAAGATTGAAGATTGAGGATTGAGTATTGAAAGCTGAGAATTCAGGATATTCTATTGGGTATTGAGAATTTTGTATTGATGGTTGAGTATTGAGGATTGATGGTTGAGTGTTGTGTGTTGAATATTAAGGATTGGCGGATTGAGTATTGAAGATTGAGGACTGAGGACTGAGGATTGAGTATTGAGGATTGAGGATTCAGTATTGAGGATTGAGGATTTAAGAGTATTGATGAGTGAAGATTGCGGATTTATTATTGAGGGTTTAGTTTTGAGGACGAGGACTTAGGGATGTGGATTGAGGTTTGAGGACAGAAGATTGAGGATTGAGGATTGAGAATTGATAATTGAAGATTGAGGATTGAAAATTTAGGATTGGGTATTGAGGATTGAGGATTGGGGATTGAGGATTTAGTATTGGAGGTTGATTATTTAGGATTGAAGATAGAGGGTTGAGGATTGAGGTTTGAGGAATGAGGTTTGAGGATTGAGGATTGAGGATTGAGGATTGATGATTGAGTATTGAAGGTTGAGGATTGATGACTGAGGATTGAGGATTGAGGATTGAGGATTGAGGATTGAGGATTGAAGATTGAGTGTTGAGGATTGAGTGTTGAGGAGTGAGGATTGAGTGTTGAGGATTGAGGATGAGGGCTGAGGTTTGAGGTTTGAGGTTTGAGTATTGAATCCTGAGAATTCAGGATATTCTGTTGAGTATTGAGAATTCAGGATTGATGGTTGAGTATTGAAGATTGGGGATTGAAGATTGAGTATTGAGGATTGAAGATTGAGTATTGATGATTGAAGATTGAGGATTGAGTGTTGAGGGTTGAGGTTTGCGTACGAGGACTGACGGTTGAGGATTGAGGTTTGAGGATTGAGGGTTGAGGACTGAGGACTGAGGACAGAGGATTGACGATGGAGCATTGATGATTGAAGATTGAGGACTGGGGATTGAGGACTGAAGATTGAGGATTAAGGATAGAGGATTGGTGATTGAGGATCTAGGACTGAATAGTGATTATTGAGGATTAAAGATTGAGGATTGAGGATTGAGAATTGAGAATTGAGAATTGAGGATAAGGACTGAGGGTTGAGGATTGAGGTTTGAGGAATGAGGATTGAGGATTGAGGATTCAGGATTGAAGATTGAGTATTGATGATTGAAGATTGAGGATTGAGAATTGAGGGTTGAGGATTGAGGACGAGGACTGACGGTTGAGGATTGTAGTTTGAGGATTGAGGATTGAGGATTGAGTATTGAGGATGGGGACTGGGGTTTGAGGATTGAGGTTTGAGGAATGAGGATTGAGGATTGAGGATTGAGGATTGAGGATTGAGGATTGAGTATTGAAGGTTGAGGATTGATGACTGAGGATTGAGGATTGCGGATTGACGATTGAGGATTCAGGATTGAGGGTTGAAGGTTGAGTGTTGAGGATTGAAGGTTGAGGATTGACGATTGAGGATTGAGGATTGAGGATGAAGGCTGAGGTTTGAGGTTTGAGGTTTGAGGTTTGAGTATTGAATCCTGAGAATTCAGGATGTTCTATTGAGTATTGAGAATTGAGGATTGATGGTTTAGTATTGAGGATTCAGGATTGAGGATTGAGGATTGAGTATTGAAGATTGAGGATTGATGGTTGAGGATTTAGAATTGAGGATTGAGGATTGAGGATTGAGGATTGAGGATTGAGGATTGAGGATTGAAGATTGAGGATTTGGTATTAAGGATTGAAGAATGAGGATTGAGGATTGAGGATTCAGAATTGATGTTTGAGGACTGAGGATTGAGGATTGAAGATTGATTATTGAGGATTGAGGATTGAGAATTGAGGATTGAAGATTGAGGATTGAAGATTGAGGATTGGGTATTGAGAATTGAAGAATGAGGATTGAGGATTGAGGATTGAGTATTGAGGATTGAAGATTGAGTATTGAGGATTTAAGATTGAGGATTGAGGACTGAGGATTGAGGGTTGAGTATTGAGGATTGAGGATTGAGGATTAAAGATTGACTAATGAGGATTGAAGATTGAGAATTGAGGATTGAGGATTGAACATTGAGGACTGAGTGTTGAGGGTTGAGTGATGAGAATTGATGTTTGTGGATAGAGATTTGAAGATTGCAGATTGAGTATTGTGTATTGAAAACTGTGAATTGAGAATATTCTATTGAGGATTGAGGATTGTCACCTGATTGTTGAGGACTGAGGGCTGAAGATTGAGGATTCAGTACTGAGGATACAGAATTGAGGTTTGAGGACTGAGGATTGAGGATGGAGGATCGAAGATTGAGTATTGAGGGTTGAAGATTGAGGATTGAGGATTGAGGATGAGGGCTGAGGGTTGAGGATTGAGATTTAAGGACTGAGGACTGAGGATTGAGGATTGAGAATTGAGGATTGAGGATTGAGGATTGAAGATTGAGGATTTGGTATTAAGGATTGAAGAATGAGGATTGAGGATTGAGGATTGAGTATTCAGAATTGATGTTTGAGGACTGAGGATTGAGGATTGAGGATTGAAGATTGAGTATTGAGGATTGAAGATTGAGGACTGAGGAATAAGGATTGAGGATTGAGGATGAGGGCTGAAGGTTCAGGATTGAGGCTTGAGGATTGAGGACTGAGGATTGAGGATTGAGAATTGAGGATTGATGGTTGAGTATTGAGGATTGAGGATTGAGGATTGAGGATTGAGTATCGAAGATTGAGGATTGATGATTGAGGATTGAGGATTGAGGATTGAGGATTGAGGATTGAGGATTGAGTATTGAAGATTGAGAATTGAGGATTGAAGGTTGAGGATTGAGGAATGAGGTTTGAGGATTGAGGACGATGGCTGATGGTTGAGGGTTGAGGTTTTAGGACTGAGGACTGAGGATTGAGGATTGAGAATTGAGGATTGAGGATTGAGGACTGAAGATTGGGGATTGGTAATTGAGGATTGAAGAATGAGGATTCAGGATTGAGGATTGATGATTGGGGATTGAAGATTGAGTATTGAGGATTGAAGATTGAGTATTGATGATTGAAGATTGAGGATTGAGGGTTGAGGGTTGAGGGTTGCGGACGAGGACTGACGGTTGAGGATTGAGGTTTGAGGATTGAGGGTTGAGGACTGAGGACTGAGGATAGAGGATTGAGGATGGAGCATTGAGGATTGAAGATTGAGGACTGGGGATTGAGGACTGAAGATTGAGGATTAAGGATTGAGGATTGGTGATTGAGGATCTAGGACTGAATATTGATTATTGAGCATTAAAGATTGAGGATTGAGGATTGAGAATTGAGAATTGAGAATTGAGAATTGAGGAATGAGGATTGAGGATTGAGGATTGAAGATTGGGGATTGAGGATTGAGGGTTGTGGATTGAGGACGAGGACTGAGGGTTGAGTATTGATGTTTGAGGTCTGAGGATTGAGGATTGAGGATTGAGAATTGAGGATTGAAGATTGAGTATTGAGGATTGAAGGTTGAGGATTGAGGGTTGAGGATTGAAGATTGAGGACTTAGTGTTGAGGGTTGAGTGATGGGAATTGATGTTTGTGGATTGAGATTTGAAGATTGAAGAATGGGGATTGAGTATTGAAAACTGTGAATTGAGGATATTCTATTGAGGATTGAGTATTGACAATTGATTGTTGAGGACTGACGGCTAAAGATTGAGGATTCAGGATTCAGGTTTCGGGATTGAGGTTTAAGGACAGAGGATTGAGGGTTGAGGATTGAGTATTGAGGATTGACGCTTGAGGATTGAAGGTTGAGGATGGAGGATTGAAAAGAGTGGACTGAGAGTTGAGGATTGAGTGTTGAGAATTGATGTTTGAGGATTGAGATTTGATTATTGAATATTGTGGATTGAGTATTGAACCATGAGAATTCAGGATACTCTATTGAGTATTAGGAATTGAGGATTGATGGTTGAGTATTGAAGATTGGTGGTTGAGGGTTGTGTGTTGAATATTGAGGATTGAGGATTGAGGATTGAGGATTGAAGATTGAGGATTGAATATTGAGTCTTGATGATTGATGATTGAGGATTGAGGATTGAGTGTTGAGGATTGAGGACGAGGACTGACGGTTGAGGATTGAGGTTTGAGGTTTGAGGATTGAGGATTGAGGACTGAGGATTGAGGATTGAGGATTGAGCATTGAGGATTGAAGATTGAGGACTGGGGATTGAGGATTGAAGATTGACGATTGAGGATTGTGGATTGAGGATTGAGGGTTGAGAATTAAAGATTGAATATTGATGATTGAAGATTGAGGATTGAGGATTGAGTGTTGTGGATTGAGGACGAGGACTGAGTGTTGAGAATTGATGTTTGAGGTCTGAGTATTGAGGATTGAGGATTGAGAATTGAGGATTGAGGATTGAGGATTGAAGATTGGGGATTGGGTATTGAGGATTGAAGAATGAGGACTGAGGATTTAGGATTGAGGATCGAGGAATGAAGATTGAGTATTGGGGATTGAAGATTGAGGATTGAGGATTGTGGATTGAGGATTGAGGATTGAGTATTCATGATTGAGGATTGAGGATTGTAGATTGAGGATTGAGGATTGATGATTAAAGATTGAGTGTTGAGGATTGAAGATTGAGGATTGATGTTTGGGGATTGAGGATTGAGGATTGAGGATTGAGGATTGAGTATTGAAGGCTGAGGACTGATGATTGAGGATTGAGGATTGAGTATTGAGTATTGAGTATTGAGGACTGAGGGTTGAAGATTGAGGATTGATGATTGAGGTTTAAAGATTGAGTATTGAGGATTGAAGATTGAAGATTGAGAATTGAGGATTGAGGATTGAACATTGAGGACTGAGTGTTGAGGGTTGAGTGATGAGAATTGATGTTTGTGGATAGAGATTTGAAGATTGCAGATTGAGTATTGTGTATTGTAAACTGTGAATTGAGGATACTCTATTGAGGATTGGGGATTGTCACCTGACTGTTGAGGACTGAGGGCTGAAGATTGAAGATTCAGGATTGAGGATTCAGAATTGAGGTTTGAGGACTGAGGGTTGAGGATTGAAAATTGATTATTGAGGATTGAGGATTGAGAATTGAGGATTGTGGATTGAGGATTGAAGATTGAGGATTGGGTTTTGAGGATTGAAGAATGAGGATTGAGGATTGAGGATTGAGGATTGAGGATTGAAGATTGAGTATTGAGGATTGAAGATTGAGGATTGAGGACTGAGGATTGAGGATTGAGTATTGAGGATTGAGGATTATGGATGGAGGATTGAGGATTGAGTATTCAGGATTGAGGATTGAGGATTGTAGATTGTGTATTGAGGATTGATGATTAAAGATTGAGTGTTGAGAATTGAAGATTGAGGATTGATGATTGGGGATTGAGGATTGAGGATTGAGAATTGAGGATTGAGTATAGAAGGCTGAGGATTGATGATTGAGGATTGAGGATTGAGGATTGAGGATTGAGTATTGAGGACTGAGGGTTGAAGATTGAGGATTGATGATTGAGGATTAAAGATTGAGTATTGAGGATTGAAGATTGAGAATTGAGGATTGAGGATTGAAGATTGAGGACTGAGTGTTGAGGGTTGAGTGATGAGAATTGATGTTTGTGGATAGAGATTTGAAGATAGCAGATTGAGTATTGTGTATTGTAAGCTGTGAATTGAGGATATTTTATTGAGGATTGAGGATTGTCACCTGATTGTTGAGGACTGAGGGCTGAAGATTGAGGATTCAGGATTGAGGATTCAGAATTGAGGTTTGAGGACTGAGGATTGAGGATTGAAGATTGATTATTGAGGATTGAGGATTGAGAATTGAGGATTGTGGATTGAGGATTGAAGATTGAGGATTGGGTCTTGAGGATTGAAGAATGAGGATTGAGGATTGAGGATTGAGGATTGAGGATTGAAGATTGAGTATTGAGGATTGAAGATTGAGGATTGAAGACTGAGGATTGAGGATTGAGTATTGAGGATTGAGGATTGAGGATTAAAGATTGAATATTGAGGATTGAAGATTGAGGATTGTGGATTGAAGATTGAGTATTGAGGATTGAGGGTTGAGGATTGAGGATTGAAGATTGAGAATTGACGATGAGGTTTGAGGACTGAGGACTGAGGATTGAGGATTGAGAATTGAGGATTGAGGATTGAGGATTGAGAATTGAAGATTGAGGATTGGGTATTGAGGATTGAACATTGAGGATTGAGGATTGAGGATCGAGGATTGCGGATTGAGGATTGAAGATTGAATATTGATGATTGAAGATTGAGGATTGAGGATTGAGGGTTGTGGATTGAGGACGAGGACTGAGTGTTGAGTATTGATGTTTGAGGTCTGATGATTGAGGATTGAGGATTGAGAATTGAGGATTGAGGATTGAGGATTGAAGATTGAGGATTGGGTATTGAGGATTGAAGAATGAGGATCCAGGATTGAGTATTGAGGATTGAGGATTGAAGATTGAGTATTGGGGATTGAAGACTGACGATTGAGGATTTAGGATTGAGGGTTGAGGATTTAGTATTGAGAATTGAGGATTGAGGATTGAGGATTGAAGGTTGAGGATTGGGTATTGAGGACTGAGGACTGAGGATTGAGAATTGAGGATTGAGGATTGAGGATTAAAGATTGAGTATTGAGGATTGAGGATTGAGGATTGAAGTTTGAGTACTGAGGATTGAAGATTGAGGATTGAGGATTGAGGATTGAGGATTGAGGATTGAAGATTGAGGATTGGGGACTGAGTGTTGAGGGTTGAGTAATGAGAATTGATGTTTGTGGATGGAGATTTGAAGATTGAAGATTGAGGATTGAGTATTGAAAGCTGAGAATTCAGGATATTCTATTGGGTATTGAGAATTTTGGATTGATGGTTGAGTATTGAGGATTGATGGTTGAGTGTGGTGTGTTGAATATTGAGGATTGGCGGATTGAGTATTGAAGATTGAGGACTGAGGACTGAGGATTGAGTATTGAGGATTGAGGATTCAGTATTGAGGATTGAGGATTTAAGAGTATTGATGAGTGAAGATTGCGGATTTATTATTGAGGGTTTAGGTTTGAGGACGAGGACTTAGGGATGTGGATTGAGGTTTGAGGACAGAAGATTGAGGATTGAGGATTGAGAATTGATAATTGAAGATTGAGGATTGAAAATTTAGGATTGGGTATCGAGGATTGAGGATTGGGGATTGAGGATTTAGTATTGGAGGTTGATTATTTAGGATTGAAGATAGAGGGTTGAGGATTGAGGTTTGAGGAATGAGGTTTGAGGATTGAGGATTGAGGATTGAGGATTGATGATTGAGTATTGAAGGTTGAGGATTGATGACTGAGGATTGAGGATTGAGGATTGAGGATTGAGGATTGAGGATTGAAGATTGAGTGTTGAGGATTGAGTGTTGAGGAGTGAGGATTGAGTGTTGAGGATTGAGGATGAGGGCTGAGGTTTGAGGTTTGAGGTTTGAGTATTGAATCCTGAGAATTCAGGATATTCTGTTGAGTATTGAGAATTCAGGATTGATGGTTGAGTATTGAGGATTGAGGACTGAGGATTGAGGATTGAGTATTGAAGATTGAGGATTGATGATTGAGGATTGAGGATTGAGGATTGAGGAATGAGGTTTGAGGATTGAGAACGATGGCTGATGGTTGAGGGTTGAGGTTTTAGGACTGAGGACTGAGGATTGAGGATTGAGAATTGAGGATTGAGGATTGAGGATTGAAGATTGGGGATTGGTAATTGAGGATTGAAGAATGAGGATTCAGGATTGAGGATTGATGATTGGGGATTGAAGATTGAGTATTGAGGATTGAAGATTGAGTATTGATGATTGAAGATTGAGGATTGAGTGTTGAGGGTTGAGGTTTGCGTACGAGGACTGACGGTTGAGGATTGAGGTTTGAGGATTGAGGGTTGAGGACTGAGGACTGAGGACAGAGGATTGAGGATCGAGCATTGAGGATTGAAGATTGAGGACTGGGGATTGAGGACTGAAGATTGAGGATTAAGGATAGAGGATTGGTGATTGAGGATCTAGGACTGAATATTGATTATTGAGGATTAAAGATTGAGGATTGAGGATTGAGAATTGAGAATTGAGAATTGAGGATAAGGACTGAGGGTTGAGGATTGAGGTTTGAGGAATGAGGATTGAGGATTGAGGATTGAGGATTGAAGATTGAGTATTGATGATTGAAGATTGAGGATTGAGGATTGAGGGTTGAGGATTGAGGACGAGGACTGACGGTTGAGGATTGTAGTTTGAGGATTGAGGATTGAGGATTGAGTATTGAGGATGGGGACTGGGGTTTGAGGATTGAGGTTTGAGGAATGAGGATTGAGGATTGAGGATTGAGGATTGAGGATTGAGGATTGAGTATTGAAGGTTGAGGATTGATGACTGAGGATTGAGGATTGCGGATTGACGATTGAGGATTCAGGATTGAGGGTTGAAGGTTGAGTGTTGAGGATTGAAGGTTGAGGATTGACGATTGAGGATTGAGGATTGAGGATGAAGGCTGAGGTTTGAGGTTTGAGGTTTGAGGTTTGAGTATTGAATCCTGAGAATTCAGGATGTTCTATTGAGTATTGAGAGTTGAGGATTGATGGTTTAGTATTGAGGATTCAGGATTGAGGATTGAGGATTGAGTATTGAAGATTGAGGATTGATGGTTGAGGATTTAGAATTGAGGATTGAGGATTGAGGATTGAGGATTGAAAATTGAGTATTGAGGATTGAAGATTGAGGACTGAGGAATAAAGATTGAGGATTGAGGATGAGGGCTGAGGGTTGAGGATTGAGGCTTGAGGACTGAGGACTGAGGATTGAGGATTGAGAATTGAGGATAGAGGATTGAGGATTGAAGATTGAGGATTGGGTATTGAGGATTGAAGAATGAGGATTGAGGATTGAGGATTGAGGATTGAGGATTGAAGATTGAGTATTGAGGATTGAAGATTGAGTATTGAGGATTGAGGATTGAGGATTGAGGACTGAGGATTGAGGATTGAGGATTGAGAATTGAAGATTGAGGACTGAGGACTGGGGATTAAAGATTGAGTGTTGAGGATTGAAGATTGAGGATTGATGATTGGGGATTGAGGATTGAGGATTGAGGATTGAGGATTGAGTATTGAAGGCTGAGGATTGATGATTGAGGATTGAGGATTGAGGATTGAGGATTGAGGATTAAACATTGAGTATTGATGATTGAAGATTGAGAATTGAGGATTGAGGATTGAACATTGAGGACTGAGTGTGGAGTGTTGAGTGATGAGAACTGATGTTTGTGGATAGAGATTTGAAGATTGCAGATTGAGTATTGTGTATTGAAAACTGTGAATTGAGGATATTCTATTGAGGATTGAGGATTGTCACCTGATTGTTGAGGACTGAGGGCTGAAGATTGAGGATTCAGGATTGAGGATACAGAATTGAGGTTTGAGGACTGAGGATTGAGGATTGAGGATTGAAGATTGAGTATTGAGGATTGAAGATTGAGGATTGAGGACTGAGAATTGAGGATTGAGGATGAGGGCAGAGGGTTGAGGATTGAGGTTTAAGGACTGAGGACTGAGGATTGAGGATTGAGAATTGAGGATTGAGGATTGAGGATTGAAGATTGAGGATTGGGTATTGAGGATTGAAGAATGAGGATTGAGGATTGAGGATTGAGGATAGAGGATTGAGGATTGAAGATTGAGGGTTGGGTTTTGAGGATTGAGTATTGAGGATTGAGTATTGAAGGCTGAGGATTGATGATTGAGGATTGAGGATTGAGGATTGAGGATTGAGTATTGAGGACTGAGGGTTGAAGATTGAGGATTGATGATTGAGGATTAAAGAGTGAGTATTGAGGATTGAAGATTGAGAATTGAGGATTGAGGATTGAACATTGAGGACTGAGTGTTGAGGGTTGAGTGATGAGTATTGATGTTTGAGGATAGAGATTTGAAGATTGCAGATTGAGTATTGTGTATTGAAAACTGTGAATTGAGGATATTCTATTGAGGATTGAGGATTGTCACCTGATTGTTGAGGACTGAGGGCTGAAGATTGAGCATTCAGGATTGAGGATTCAGAATTGAGGTTTGAGGACTGAGGATTGAGGATTGAGGATTGAAGATTGAGTATTGAGGATTGAAGATTGAGGATTGAGGATTGAGAATTGAGGATTGAGGATGAGGGCTGAGGGTTGAGGATTGAGGTTTAAGGACTGAGGACTGAGGATTGAGGATTGAGAATTGAGGATTGAGGATTGAGGATTGAAGATTGAGGATAGGGTATTGAGGATTGAAGAATGAGGATTGAGGATTGAGGATTGAGGATAGAGGATTGAAGATTGAGTATTGAGGATTGAAGATTGACGATTGAGTATTGTGGATTGAAGATTGAGTATTGAACATTGAGGACTGAGTGTTGAGTGTTCAGTGATGAGAATTGATGTTTGTGGATAGAGGTTTGAAGATTGCAGATTGAGTATTGAGCATTGAAAACTGTGAATTGAGGATATTCTATTGAGGATTGAGGATTGTCAACTGATTGTTGAGGACTGAGGGCTGACGATTGAGGATTCAGGATTGAGGATTCAGAATTGAGGTTTGAGGACTGAGGATTGAGGATTGAAGATTGATTATTGAGGATTGAGGATTGAGAATTGAGGATTGTGGATTGAGGATTGAAGATTGAGGATTGGGTCTTGAGGATTGAAGAATGAGGATTGAGGATTGAGGATTGAGGATTGAGGATTGAAGATTGAGTATTGAGGATTGAAGATTGAGGATTGAAGACTGAGGATTGAGGATTGAGTATTGAGGATTGAGGATTGAGGATTAAAGATTGAGTATTGAGGATTGAAGATTGAGGATTGTGGATTGAAGATTGAGTATTGAGGATTGAGGGTTGAGGATTGAGGATTGAAGATTGAGAATTGACGATGAGCTTTGAGGACTGAGGACTGAGGATTGAGGATTGAGAATTGAGGATTGAGGATTGAGGATTGAGGATTGAAGATTGAGGATTGGGTATTGAGGATTGAACATTGAGGATTGAGGATTGAGGATCGAGGATTGCGGATTGAGGATTGAAGATTGAATATTGATGATTGAAGATTGAGGATTGAGGATTGAGGGTTGTGGATTGAGGACGAGGACTGAGTGTTGAGTATTGATGTTTGAGGTCTGATGATTGAGGATTGAGGATTGAGAATTGAGGATTGAGGATTGAGGATTGAAGATTGAGGATTGGGTATTGAGGATTGAAGAATGAGGATCGAGGATTGAGTATTGATGATTGAGGATTGAAGATTGAGTATTGGGGATTGAAGACTGACGATTGAGGATTTAGGATTGAGGGTTGAGGATTTAGTATTGAGAATTGAGGATTGAGGATTGAGGATTGAAGGTTGAGGATTGGGTATTGAGGACTGAGGACTGAGGATTGAGAATTGAGGATTGAGGATTGAGGATTAAATATTGAGTATTGAGGATTGAGGATTGAGGATTGAAGTTTGAGTATTGAGGATTGAAGATTGAGGATTGAGGATTGAGGATTGAGGATTGAGGATTGAAGATTGAGGATTGGGGACTGAGTGTTGAGGGTTGAGTAATGAGAATTGATGTTTGTGGATGGAGATTTGAAGATTGAAGATTGAGGATTGAGTATTGAAAGCTGAGAATTCAGGATATTCTATTGGGTATTGAGAATTTTGTATTGATGGTTGAGTATTGAGGATTGATGGTTGAGTGTTGTGTGTTGAATATTAAGGATTGGCGGATTGAGTATTGAAGATTGAGGACTGAGGACTGAGGATTGAGTATTGAGGATTGAGGATTCAGTATTGAGGATTGAGGATTTAAGAGTATTGATGAGTGAAGATTGCGGATTTATTATTGAGGGTTTAGTTTTGAGGACGAGGACTTAGGGATGTGGATTGAGGTTTGAGGACAGAAGATTGAGGATTGAGGATTGAGAATTGATAATTGAAGATTGAGGATTGAAAATTTAGGATTGGGTATTGAGGATTGAGGATTGGGGATTGAGGATTTAGTATTGGAGGTTGATTATTTAGGATTGAAGATAGAGGGTTGAGGATTGAGGTTTGAGGAATGAGGTTTGAGGATTGAGGATTGAGGATTGCGGATTGATGATTGAGTATTGAAGGTTGAGGATTGATGACTGAGGATTGAGGATTGAGGATTGAGGATTGAGGATTGAGGATTGAAGATTGAGTGTTGAGGATTGAGTGTTGAGGAGTGAGGATTGAGTGTTGAGGATTGAGGATGAGGGCTGAGGTTTGAGGTTTGAGGTTTGAGTATTGAATCCTGAGAATTCAGGATATTCTGTTGAGTATTGAGAATTCAGGATTGATGGTTGAGTATTGAGGATTGAGGATTGAGGATTGAGGATTGAGTATTGAAGATTGAGGATTGAGGAATGAGGTTTGAGGATTGAGAACGATGGCTGATGGTTGAGGGTTGAGGTTTTAGGACTGAGGACTGAGGATTGAGGATTGAGAATTGAGTATTGAGGATTGAAGATTGAGTATTGATGATTGAAGATTGAGGATTGAGTGTTGAGGGTTGAGGTTTGCGTACGAGGACTGACGGTTGAGGATTGAGGTTTGAGGATTGAGGGTTGAGGACTGAGGACTGAGGACAGAGGATTGAGGATGGAGCATTGATGATTGAAGATTGAGGACTGGGGATTGAGGACTGAAGATTGAGGATTAAGGATAGAGGATTGGTGATTGAGGATCTAGGACTGAATAGTGATTATTGAGGATTAAAGATTGAGGATTGAGGATTGAGAATTGAGAATTGAGAATTGAGGATAAGGACTGAGGGTTGAGGATTGAGGTTTGAGGAATGAGGATTGAGGATTGAGGATTCAGGATTGAAGATTGAGTATTGATGATTGAAGATTGAGGATTGAGAATTGAGGGTTGAGGATTGAGGACGAGGACTGACGGTTGAGGATTGTAGTTTGAGGATTGAGGATTGAGGATTGAGTATTGAGGATGGGGACTGGGGTTTGAGGATTGAGGTTTGAGGAATGAGGATTGAGGATTGAGGATTGAGGATTGAGGATTGAGGATTGAGTATTGAAGGTTGAGGATTGATGACTGAGGATTGAGGATTGCGGATTGACGATTGAGGATTCAGGATTGAGGGTTGAAGGTTGAGTGTTGAGGATTGAAGGTTGAGGATTGACGATTGAGGATTGAGGATTGAGGATGAAGGCTGAGGTTTGAGGTTTGAGGTTTGAGGTTTGAGTATTGAATCCTGAGAATTCAGGATGTTCTATTGAGTATTGAGAATTGAGGATTGATGGTTTAGTATTGAGGATTCAGGATTGAGGATTGAGGATTGAGTATTGAAGATTGAGGATTGATGGTTGAGGATTTAGAATTGAGGATTGAGGATTGAGGATTGAGGATTGAAAATTGAGTATTGAGGATTGAAGATTGAGGACTGAGGAATAAAGATTGAGGATTGAGGATGAGGGCTGTGGGTTGAGGATTGAGGCTTGAGGACTGAGGACTGAGGATTGAGGATTGAGAATTGAGGATAGAGGATTGAGGATTGAAGATTGAGGATTGGGTATTGAGGATTGAAGAATGAGGATTGAGGATTGAGGATTGAGGATTGAAGATTGAAGATTGAGTATTGAGGATTGAAGATTGAGTATTGAGGATTGAGGATTGAGGATTGAGGACTGAGGATTGAGGATTGAGGATTGAGAATTGAAGATTGAGGACTGAGGACTGGGGATTAAAGATTGAGTGTTGAGGATTGAAGATTGAGGATTGATGATTGGGGATTGAGGATTGAGGATTGAGGATTGAGGATTGAGTATTGAAGGCTGAGGATTGATGATTGAGGATTGAGGATTGAGGATTGAGGATTGAGTATTGAGGACTGAGGGTTGAAGATTGAGTATTGATGATTGAGGATTAAAGATTGAGTATTGAGGATTGAAGATTGAGAATTGAGGATTGAGGATTGAACATTGAGGACTGAGTGTTGAGTGTTGAGTGATGAGAACTGATGTTTGTGGATAGAGATTTGAAGATTGCAGATTGAGTATTGTGTATTGAAAACTGTGAATTGAGGATATTCTATTGAGGATTGAGGATTGTCACCTGATTGTTGAGGACTGAGGGCTGAAGATTGAGGATTCAGGATTGAGGATCCAGAATTGAGGTTTGAGGACTGAGGATTGAGGATTGAGGATTGAAGATTGAGTATTGAGGATTGAAGATTGAGGATTGAGGACTGAGAATTGAGGATTGAGGATGAGGGCAGAGGGTTGAGGATTGAGGTTTAAGGACTGAGGACTGAGGATTGAGGATTGAGAATTGAGGATTGAGGATTGAGGATTGAAGATTGAGGATTGGGTATTGAGGATTGAAGAATGAGGATTGAGGATTGAGGATTGAGGATAAAGGATTGAGGATTGAAGATTGAGGATTGGGTTTTGAGGATTGAGGATTGAGGATTGAGTATTGAAGGCTGAGGATTGATGATTGAGGATTGAGGATTGAGGATTGAGGATTGAGTATTGAGGACTGAGGGTTGAAGATTGAGGATTGATGATTGAGGATTAAAGATTGAGTATTGAGGATTGAAGATTGAGAATTGAGGAATGAGGATTGAACATTGAGGACCGAGTGTTGAGGGTTGAGTGATGAGAATTGATGTTTGAGGATAGATATTTGAAGATTGCAGATTGAGTATTGTGTATTGAAAACTGTGAATTGAGGATATTCTATTGAGGATTGAGGATTGTCACCTGATTGTTGAGGACTGAGGGCTGAAGATTGAGCAATCAGGATTGAGGATTCAGAATTGAGGTTTGAGGACTGAGGATTGAGGATTGACGATTGAGGATTGAAGATTGAGGATTGGGGATTGAGGATTGACGATTGAGGATTGAGTATTGATGATCGAGAATTGAGGATTGAGGATTGGAGGTTGAGTATTGAGGATTGAAGATTGAGGATTGAGGATTGAGGATTGGGGATTGAAGATTGAGGACTGAGGATTGAGGATTGAGGATTGAGCATTGAGGATTGAAGATTGGGGACTGGGGATTGAGGATTGAAGATTGAGGATTAAGGATTGAGTATTGGGGATTGGAGATCTAGGATTGGAGATTGATTATTGAGGATTGATGATTGAGGTTTGAGGTTTGAGGATTGAGAATTGAGAATTCGGGATGAGGACTGAGGGTTGAGGATTGAGGTTTGAGGTACGAGGATTGAGGACTGAGGATTGAGGACTGACTATTGAGGATTGAGGATTGAGTATTGAAGATTGAGTATTGAGGATTGAAGATTGAGGATTGTGCAATGAAGATTGAGTATTGAGGGTTGAAGATTGAGGGTTGAGGATTGAGGTTTGAGGACTGAGGACTGAGGATTGAGGATTGAGGATTGAGGATTGAGGATTGAGGGTTGAGGATTGAGTATTGAAGATTGAGGACTGAGGATTGATGATTAAAGATTGAGTACCGAGGATTGAAGATTGAGGATTGATGATTGAGGATTGAGGAATGAGGATTGAGGATTGAGGATTGATGATTGAGGATTGAGGAATGAGGATTGAGGATTGAGGATTGAGGATTGAGTATTGAAGATTGAGAATTGATGATTGAGGATTGAGGATTGAGGATTGAGGATTGAGTATTGAGGACTGAGGATTGAAGATTGAGGATTGAGGATTGAGGATTAAAGATTGAGTACTGAGGATTGAAGATTGAGAACTTAGGATTGAGGATTGAACATTGAGGACTGAGTGTTGAGGGTTGAGTGATGAGAATTGATGTTTGTGGATAGAGATTTGAAGATTCCAGATTGAGTATTGTGTATTGAAAACTGTGAATTGAGGATATTCTATTGAGGATTGAGGATTGTCACCTGACTGTTGAGGACTGAGGGCTGAAGATTGAGGATTCAGGATTGGGGATTCAGAATTGAGGTTTGAGGACTGAGGGTTGAGGATTGAGGATTGAAGATTGAGTATTGAGGATTGAAGATTGAGGATTGAGGATTGAGGATTGAGGATTGAGGATTGAGGATGAGGGCTGTGGGTTGAGAATTGAGGTTTAAGGACTGAGGACTGAGGATTGAGGATTGAGAATTGAGGATTGAGTATTGAGGATTGAAGATTGAGGATTTGGTATTGAGGATTGAAGAATGAGGTTTGAGGATTGAGGATTGAAGATTGAGTATTGAATATTGAAGATTGACGATTGAGTATTGTGGATTGAAGATTGAGGATTGAACATTGAGGACTGAGTGTTAAGGGTTGAGTGATGAGAATTGATGCTTGTGGATAGAGGTTTGAAGATTGCAGATTGAGTATTGAGTATTGAAAGCTGTGAATTGAGGATATTCTATTGAGGACTCAGGATTGTCAACTGATTGTTGAGTACTGAGGGCTGAAGATTGAGGATTCAGGATTGAGGATTCAGAATTGAGGTTTGAGGACTGAGGATTGAGGATTGAGGATTGAGTATTGAGGATTAAAGATTGAGGATTGAGGACTGAGGATTGAGGGTTGAGTATTGAGGATTGAGGATTGAGGATTAAAGATTGACTATTGAGGATTGAAGATTGAGGATTGTGGATTGAAGATTGAGTATTGAGGATTGAAGATTGAGGATTGAGGATTGAGGATTGAGGATTGAGAATTGAAGATGAGGGCTGAGGGTTGAGGATTGAGGTTTGAGGACTGCGGACTGAGGATTGAGGATTGAGAATTGAGGAATGAGGATTGAGGATTGAGGATTGAAGATTGGGGATTGAGGATTGAGGGTTGTGGATTGAGGACGAGGACTGAGGGTTGAGTATTGATGTTTGAGGTCTGAGGATTGAGGATTGAGGATTGAGAATTGAGGATTGAAGATTGAGTATTGAGGATTGAAGGTTGAGGATTGAGGGTTGAGGATTGAAGATTGAGGACTTAGTGTTGAGGGTTGAGTGATGGGAATTGATGTTTGTGGATTGAGATTTGAAGATTGAAGAATGGGGATTGAGTATTGAAAACTGTGAATTGAGGATATTCTATTGAGGATTGAGTATTGACAATTGATTGTTGAGGACTGATGGCTAAAGATTGAGGATTCAGGATTCAGGTTTCGGGATTGAGGTTTAAGGACAGAGGATTGAGGGTTGAGGATTGAGTATTGAGGATTGACGCTTGAGGATTGAAGGTTGAGGATGGAGGATTGAAAAGAGTGGACTGAGAGTTGAGGATTGAGTGTTGAGAATTGATGTTTGAGGATTGAGATTTGATTATTGAATATTGTGGATTGAGTATTGAACCATGAGAATTCAGGATACTCTATTGAGTATTAGGAATTGAGGATTGATGGTTGAGTATTGAAGATTGGTGGTTGAGGGTTGTGTGTTGAATATTGAGGATTGAGGATTGATGATTGAGGATTGAAGATTGAGGATTGAATATTGAGTCTTGATGATTGATGATTGAGGATTGAGGATTGAGTGTTGAGGATTGAGGACGAGGACTGACGGTTGAGGATTGAGGTTTGAGGTTTGAGGATTGAGGATTGAGGACTGAGGATTGAGGATTGAGGATTGAGCATTGAGGATTGAAGATTGAGGACTGGGGATTGAGGATTGAAGATTGACGATTGAGGATTGTGGATTGAGGATTGAGGGTTGAGAATTAAAGATTGAATATTGATGATTGAAGATTGAGGATTGAGGATTGAGTGTTGTGGATTGAGGACGAGGACTGAGTGTTGAGAATTGATGTTTGAGGTCTGAGGATTGAGGATTGAGGATTGAGAATTGAGGATTGAGGATTGAGGATTGAAGATTGAGGATTGGGTATTGAGGATTGAAGAATGAGGACTGAGGATTTAGGATTGAGGATCGAGGAATGAAGATTGAGTATTGGGGATTGAAGATTGAGGATTGAGGATTGTGGATTGAGGATTGAGGATTGAGTATTCATGATTGAGGATTGAGGATTGTAGATTGAGGATTGAGGATTGATGATTAAAGATTGAGTGTTGAGGATTGAAGATTGAGGATTGATGTTTGGGGATTGAGGATTGAGGATTGAGGATTGAGGATTGAGTATTGAAGGCTGAGGATTGATGATTGAGGATTGAGGTTTAAAGATTGAGTATTGAGGATTGAAGATTGAAGATTGAGAATTGAGGATTGAGGATTGAACATTGAGGACTGAGTGTTGAGGGTTGAGTGATGAGAATTGATGTTTGTGGATAGAGATTTGAAGATTGCAGATTGAGTATTGTGTATTGTAAACTGTGAATTGAGGATACTCTATTGAGGATTGGGGATTGTCACCTGACTGTTGAGGACTGAGGGCTGAAGATTGAAGATTCAGGATTGAGGATTCAGAATTGAGGTTTGAGGACTGAGGGTTGAGGATTGAAAATTCATTATTGAGGATTGAGGATTGAGAATTGAGGATTGTGGATTGAGGATTGAAGATTGAGGATTGGGTTTTGAGGATTGAAGAATGAGGATTGAGGATTGAGGATTGAGGATTGAGGATTGAAGATTGAGTATTGAGGATTGAAGATTGAGGATTGAGGACTGAGGATTGAGGATTGAGTATTGAGGATTGAGGATTATGGATGGAGGATTGAGGATTGAGTATTCAGGATTGAGGATTGAGGATTGTAGATTGAGTATTGAGGATTGATGATTAAAGATTGAGTGTTGAGAATTGAAGATTGAGGATTGATGATTGGGGATTGAGGATTGAGGATTGAGAATTGAGGATTGAGTATAGAAGGCTGAGGATTGATGATTGAGGATTGAGGATTGAGGATTGAGGATTGAGTATTGAGGACTGAGGGTTGAAGATTGAGGATTGATGATTGAGGATTAAAGATTGAGTATTGAGGATTGAAGATTGAGAATTGAGGATTGAGGATTGAAGATTGAGGACTGAGTGTTGAGGGTTGAGTGATGAGAATTGATGTTTGTGGATAGAGATTTGAAGATAGCAGATTGAGTATTGTGTATTGTAAGCTGTGAATTGAGGATATTTTATTGAGGATTAAGGATTGTCACCTGATTGTTGAGGACTGAGGGCTGAAGATTGAGGATTCAGGATTGAGGATTCAGAATTGAGGTTTGAGGACTGAGGATTGAGGATTGAAGATTGATTATTGAGGATTGAGGATTGAGAATTGAGGATTGTGGATTGAGGATTGAAGATTGAGGATTGGGTCTTGAGGATTGAAGAATGAGGACTGAGGATTGAGGATTGAGGATTGAGGATTGAAGATTGAGTATTGAGGAATGAAGATTGAGGATTGAAGACTGAGGATTGAGGATTGAGTATTGAGGATTGAGGATTGAGGATTAAAGATTGAGTATTGAGGATTGAAGATTGAGGATTGTGGATTGAAGATTGAGTATTGAGGATTGAGGGTTGAGGATTGAGGATTGAAGATTGAGAATTGACGATGAGGTTTGAGGACTGAGGACTGAGGATTGAGGATTGAGAATTGAGGATTGAGGATTGAGGATTGAGAATTGAAGATTGAGGATTGGGTATTGAGGATTGAACATTGAGGATTGAGGATTGAGGATCGAGGATTGCGGATTGAGGATTGAAGATTGAATATTGATGATTGAAGATTGAGGATTGAGGATTGAGGGTTGTGGATTGAGGACGAGGACTGAGTGTTGAGTATTGATGTTTGAGGTCTGATGATTGAGGATTGAGGATTGAGAATTGAGGATTGAGGATTGAGGATTGAAGATTGAGGATTGGGTATTGAGGATTGAAGAATGAGGATCCAGGATTGAGTATTGAGGATTGAGGATTGAAGATTGAGTATTGGGGATTGAAGACTGACGATTGAGGATTTAGGATTGAGGGTTGAGGATTTAGTATTGAGAATTGAGGATTGAGGATTGAGGATTGAAGGTTGAGGATTGGGTATTGAGGACTGAGGACTGAGGATTGAGAATTGAGGATTGAGGATTGAGGATTAAAGATTGAGTATTGAGGATTGAGGATTGAGGATTGAAGTTTGAGTACTGAGGATTGAAGATTGAGGATTGAGGATTGAGGATTGAGGATTGAGGATTGAAGATTGAGGATTGGGGACTGAGTGTTGAGGGTTGAGTAATGAGAATTGATGTTTGTGGATGGAGATTTGAAGATTGAAGATTGAGGATTGAGTATTGAAAGCTGAGAATTCAGGATATTCTATTGGGTATTGAGAATCTTGGATTGATGGTTGAGTATTGAGGATTGATGGTTGAGTGTTGTGTGTTGAATATTGAGGATTGGCGGATTGAGTATTGAAGATTGAGGACTGAGGACTGAGGATTGAGTATTGAGGATTGAGGATTCAGTATTGAGGATTGAGGATTTAAGAGTATTGATGAGTGAAGATTGCGGATTTATTATTGAGGGTTTAGGTTTGAGGACGAGGACTTAGGGATGTGGATTGAGGTTTGAGGACAGAAGATTGAGGATTGAGGATTGAGAATTGATAATTGAAGATTGAGGATTGAAAATTTAGGATTGGGTATTGAGGATTGAGGATTGGGGATTGAGGATTTAGTATTGGAGGTTGATTATTTAGGATTGAAGATAGAGGGTTGAGGATTGAGGTTTGAGGAATGAGGTTTGAGGATTGAGGATTGAGGATTGAGGATTGATGATTGAGTATTGAAGGTTGAGGATTGATGACTGAGGATTGAGGATTGAGGATTGAGGATTGAGGATTGAGGATTGAAGATTGATTGTTGAGGATTGAGTGTTGAGGAGTGAGGATTGAGTGTTGAGGATTGAGGATGAGGGCTGAGGTTTGAGGTTTGAGGTTTGAGTATTGAATCCTGAGAATTCAGGATATTCTGTTGAGTATTGAGAATTCAGGATTGATGGTTGAGTATTGAGGATTGAGGATTGAGGATTGAGGATTGAGTATTGAAGATTGAGGATTGATGATTGAGGATTGAGGACTGAGGATTGAGGATTGAGAATTGAGGATTGAGGATTGAGGATTGAAGATTGGGGATTGGTAATTGAGGATTGAAGAATGAGGATTCAGGATTGAGGATTGATGATTGGGGATTGAAGATTGAGTATTGAGGATTGAAGATTGAGTATTGATGATTGAAGATTGAGGATTGAGTGTTGAGGGTTGAGGTTTGCGTACGAGGACTGACGGTTGAGGATTGAGGTTTGAGGATTGAGGGTTGAGGACTGAGGACTGAGGACAGAGGATTGAGGATCGAGCATTGAGGATTGAAGATTGAGGACTGGGGATTGAGGACTGAAGATTGAGGATTAAGGATAGAGGATTGGTGATTGAGGATCTAGGACTGAATATTGATTATTGAGGATTAAAGATTAAGGATTGAGGATTGAGAATTGAGAATTGAGAATTGAGGATAAGGACTGAGGGTTGAGGATTGAGGTTTGAGGAATGAGGATTGAGGATTGAGGATTGAGGATTGAAGATTGAGTATTGATGATTGAAGATTGAGGATTGAGGATTGAGGGTTGAGGATTGAGGACGAGGACTGACGGTTGAGGATTGTAGTTTGAGGATTGAGGATTGAGGATTGAGTATTGAGGATGGGGACTGGGGTTTGAGGATTGAGGTTTGAGGAATGAGGATTGAGGATTGAGGATTGAGGATTGAGGATTGAGGATTGAGTATTGAAGGTTGAGGATTGATGACTGAGGATTGAGGATTGCGGATTGACGATTGAGGATTCAGGATTGAGGGTTGAAGGTTGAGTGTTGAGGATTGAAGGTTGAGGATTGACGATTGAGGATTGAGGATTGAGGATGAAGGCTGAGGTTTGAGGTTTGAGGTTTGAGGTTTGAGTATTGAATCCTGAGAATTCAGGATGTTCTATTGAGTATTGAGAATTGAGGATTGATGGTTTAGTATTGAGGATTCAGGATTGAGGATTGAGGATTGAGTATTGAAGATTGAGGATTGATGGTTGAGGATTTAGAATTGAGGATTGAGGATTGAGGATTGAGGATTGAAAATTGAGTATTGAGGATTGAAGATTGAGGACTGAGGAATAAAGATTGAGGATTGAGGATGAGGGCTGAGGGTTGAGGATTGAGGCTTGAGGACTGAGGACTGAGGATTGAGGATTGAGAATTGAGGATAGAGGATTGAGGATTGAAGATTGAGGATTGGGTATTGAGGATTGAAGAATGAGGATTGAGGATTGAGGATTGAGGATTGAGGATTGAAGATTGAGTATTGAGGATTGAAGATTGAGTATTGAGGATTGAGGATTGAGGATTGAGGACTGAGGATTGAGGATTGAGGATTGAGAATTGAAGATTGAGGACTGAGGACTGGGGATTAAAGATTGAGTGTTGAGGATTGAAGATTGAGGATTGATGATTGGGGATTGAGGATTGAGGATTGAGGATTGAGGATTGAGTATTGAAGGCTGAGGATTGATGATTGAGGATTAAGGATTGAGGATTGAGGATTGAGTATTGAGGACTGAGGGTTGAAGATTGAGGATTGATGATTGAGGATTAAAGATTGAGTATTGAGGATTGAAGATTGAGAATTGAGGATTGAGGATTGAACATTGAGGACTGAGTGTGGAGTGTTGAGTGATGAGAACTGATGTTTGTGGATAGAGATTTGAAGATTGCAGATTGAGTATTGTGTATTGAAAACTGTGAATTGAGGATATTCTATTGAGGATTGAGGATTGTCACCTGATTGTTGAGGACTGAGGGCTGAAGATTGAGGATTCAGGATTGAGGATCCAGAATTGAGGTTTGAGGACTGAGGATTGAGGATTGAGGATTGAAGATTGAGTATTGAGGATTGAAGATTGAGGATTGAGGACTGAGAATTGAGGATTGAGGATGAGGGCAGAGGGTTGAGGATTGAGGTTTAAGGACTGAGGACTGAGGATTGAGGATTGAGAATTGAGGATTGAGGATTGAGGATTGAAGATTGAGGATTGGGTATTGAGGATTGAAGAATGAGGATTGAGGATTGAGGATTGAGGATAGAGGATTGAGGATTGAAGATTGAGGGTTGGGTTTTGAGGATTGAGTATTGAGGATTGAGTATTGAAGGCTGAGGATTGATGATTGAGGATTGAGGATTGAGGATTGAGGATTGAGTATTGAGGACTGAGGGTTGAAGATTGAGGATTGATGATTGAGGATTAAAGATTGAGTATTGAGGATTGAAGATTGAGAATTGAGGATTGAGGATTGAACATTGAGGACTGAGTGTTGAGGGTTGAGTGATGAGTATTGATGTTTGAGGATAGAGATTTGAAGATTGCAGATTGAGTATTGTGTATTGAAAACTGTGAATTGAGGATATTCTATTGAGGATTGAGGATTGTCACCTGATTGTTGAGGACTGAGGGCTGAAGATTGAGCATTCAGGATTGAGGATTCAGAATTGAGGTTTGAGGACTGAGGATTGAGGATTGAGGATTGAAGATTGAGTATTGAGGATTGAAGATTGAGGATTCAGGATTGAGAATTGAGGATTGAGGATGAGGGCTGAGGGTTGAGGATTGAGGTTTAAGGACTGAGGACTGAGGATTGAGGATTGAGAATTGAGGATTGAGGATTGAGGATTGAAGATTGAGGATAGGGTATTGAGGATTGAAGAATGAGGATTGAGGATTGAGGATTGAGGATAGAGGATTGAAGATTGAGTATTGAGGATTGAAGATTGACGATTGAGTATTGTGGATTGAAGATTGAGTATTGAACATTGAGGACTGAGTGTTGAGTGTTCAGTGATGAGAATTGATGTTTGTGGATAGAGGTTTGAAGATTGCAGATTGAGTATTGAGCATTGAAAACTGTGAATTGAGGATATTCTATTGAGGATTGAGGATTGTCAACTGATTGTTGAGGACTGAGGGCTGACGATTGAGGATTCAGGATTGAGGATTCAGAATTGAGGTTTGAGGACTGAGGATTGAGGATTGAAGATTGATTATTGAGGATTGAGGATTGAGAATTGAGGATTGTGGATTGAGGATTGAAGATTGAGGATTGGGTCTTGAGGATTGAAGAATGAGGATTGAGGATTGAGGATTGAGGATTGAGGATTGAAGATTGAGTATTGAGGATTGAAGATTGAGGATTGAAGACTGAGGATTGAGGATTGAGTATTGAGGATTGAGGATTGAGGATTAAAGATTGAGTATTGAGGATTGAAGATTGAGGATTGTGGATTGAAGATTGAGTATTGAGGATTGAGGGTTGAGGATTGAGGATTGAAGATTGAGAATTGACGATGAGGTTTGAGGACTGAGGACTGAGGATTGAGGATTGAGAATTGAGGATTGAGGATTGAGGATTGAGGATTGAAGATTGAGGATTGGGTATTGAGGATTGAAGAATGAGGATCGAGGATTGAGTATTGATGATTGAGGATTGAAGATTGAGTATTGGGGATTGAAGACTGACGATTGAGGATTTAGGATTGAGGGTTGAGGATTTAGTATTGAGAATTGAGGATTGAGGATTGAGGATTGAAGGTTGAGGATTGGGTATTGAGGACTGAGGACTGAGGATTGAGAATTGAGGATTGAGGATTGAGGATTAAATATTGAGTATTGAGGATTGAGGATTGAGGATTGAAGTTTGAGTATTGAGGATTGAGGATTGAGGATTGAGGATTGAGGATTGAAGATTGAGGATTGGGGACTGAGTATTGAGGGTTGAGTAATGAGAATTGATGTTTGTGGATGGAGATTTGAAGATTGAAGATTGAGGATTGAGTATTGAAAGCTGAGAATTCAGGATATTCTATTGGGTATTGAGAATTTTGTATTGATGGTTGAGTATTGAGGATTGATGGTTGAGTGTTGTGTGTTGAATATTAAGGATTGGCGGATTGAGTATTGAAGATTGAGGACTGAGGACTGAGGATTGAGTATTGAGGATTGAGGATTCAGTATTGAGGATTGAGGATTTAAGAGTATTGATGAGTGAAGATTGCGGATTTATTATTGAGGGTTTAGTTTTGAGGACGAGGACTTAGGGATGTGGATTGAGGTTTGAGGACAGAAGATTGAGGATTGAGGATTGAGAATTGATAATTGAAGATTGAGGATTGAAAATTTAGGATTGGGTATTGAGGATTGAGGATTGGGGATTGAGGATTTAGTATTGGAGGTTGATTATTTAGGATTGAAGATAGAGGGTTGAGGATTGAGGTTTGAGGAATGAGGTTTGAGGATTGAGGATTGAGGATTGAGGATTGATGATTGAGTATTGAAGGTTGAGGATTGATGACTGAGGATTGAGGATTGAGGATTGAGGATTGAGGATTGAGGATTGAAGATTGAGTGTTGAGGATTGAGTGTTGAGGAGTGAGGATTGAGTGTTGAGGATTGAGGATGAGGGCTGAGGTTTGAGGTTTGAGGTTTGAGTATTGAATCCTGAGAATTCAGGATATTCTGTTGAGTATTGAGAATTCAGGATTGATGGTTGAGTATTGAGGATTGAGGATTGAGGATTGAGGATTGAGTATTGAAGATTGAGGATTGAGGAATGAGGTTTGAGGATTGAGAACGATGGCTGATGGTTGAGGGTTGAGGTTTTAGGACTGAGGACTGAGGATTGAGGATTGAGAATTGAGGATTGAGGATTGAGGATTGAAGATTGAGAATTGAGGATTGAGGATTGAACATTGAGGACTGAGTGTTGAGGGTTGAGTGATGAGAATTGATGTTTGTGGATAGAGATTTGAGATTCCAGATTGAGTATTGTGTATAGGAAACTGTGAATTGAGGATATTCTATTGAGGATTTAGGATTGTCACCTGATTGTTGAGGACTGAGGGCTGAAGATTGAGGATTCAGTATTGGGGATTCAGAATTGAGGTTTGAGGACTGAGGATTGAGGACTGAGGATTGAAGATTGAGTATTGAGGATTGAGGATTGAGGATTGAGGATTGAGGATTGAAGATTGAGGATTGAATATTGAGTATTGACGATTGAAGATTGAGGATTGAGGATTGAGTGTTGAGGATTGAGGACGAGGACTGACGGTTGAGGATTGAGGTTTGAGGATTGAGGATTGAGGATTGAGGACGAGGACTGAAGGCTGAGTATTGATGTTTCAGGTCTGAGGATTGAGGATTGAGGATTGAGAATTGAGGATTGAGGATTGAGGATTGAGGATTGAGGATTGAGGATTGAGGATTGAGGATTGAGGATTGAAGATTGAGGATTGAGGATTGATGATTAAAGATTGAGTATTGAGGATTGAAGATTGAGGATTGATGATTGAGGATTGAGGATTGAGGATTGAGGATTGAGGATTGAGGATTGAGGATTGAGTATTGAAGATTGAGAATTGATGATTGAGGATTGAGGATTGAGGATTGAGGATTGAGTATTGAGGACTGAGGATTGAAGATTGAAGATTGAGGATTGAGGATTAAAGATTGAGTACTGAGGATTGAAGATTGAGAATTGAGGTTTGAGGATTGAACATTGAGGACTGAGTGTTGAGGGTTGAGTGATGAGAATTGATGTTTGTGGATAGAGATTTGAAGATTCCAGATTGAGTATTGTGTATTGAAAACTGTGAATTGAGGATATTCTATTGAGGATTGAGTATTGTCACCTGATTGTTGAGGACTGAGGGCTGAAGATTGAGGATTCAGGATTGGGGATTCAGAATTGAGGTTTGAGGACTGAGGATTGAGGATTGAAGGTTGAGCATTGAGGATTGAAGATTGAGGATTGAGGATTGAGGATGGAGGATTGAAGAGAGAGGACTGAGTGTTGAGGATTGAGTGTTTAAAATTGATGTTTGATGGTTGAGATTTGATTATTGATTTTTGTGGATTGAGTATTGAACGATGAGAATTCAGGGTATTCTATTGAGTATTGAGAATTGAGGATTGATTGTTGAGTATTGAGGATTGATGGTTGAGGGTTTTGTGTTGAATATTGAGGATTGAGGATTGAGGATTGAGGATTGAGTATTGAAGATTGAGAATTGATGATTGAGGATTGAGGATTGAGGATTGAGGATTGAGTATTGAGGACTGAGGATTGAAGATTGAGGATTGAGGATTGAGGATTAAAGATTGAGTACTGAGGATTGAAGATTGAGAATTGAGGTTTGAGGATTGAACATTGAGGACTGAGTGTTGAGGGTTGAGTGATGAGAATTGATGTTTGTGGATAGAGATTTGAAGATTCCAGATTGAGTATTGTGTATTGAAAACTGTGAATTGAGGATATTCTATTGAGGATTGAGGATTGTCACCTGATTGTTGAGGACTGAGGGCTGAAGATTGAGGATTCAGGATTGGGGATTCAGAATTGAGGTTTGAGGACTGAGGATTGAGGATTGAGGATTGAAGGTTGAGTATTGAGGATTGAAGATTGAGGATTGAGGATTGAGGACTGAGGTTTGAGGATTGAGGTTTCACGAATGATGATTGAGGATTGAGGATTGAGGATTGAGGATTGAGGATTGAGTATTGAAGGTTGAGGATTGATGACTGAGGATTGAGGATTGCGGATTGACGATTGAGGATTGAGGATTGAGGGTTGAAGTTTGAGGATTGAGGGTTGAGGGTTGAGGATTAAAGATTGAATATTGAGGATTGAAGATTGAGGATTCAGAATTGAGGTTTGAGGACTGAGGATTGAGGATTGAAGGTTGAGCATTGAGGATTGAAGATTGAGGATTGAGGATTGAGGATGGAGGATTGAAGAGAGAGGACTGAGTGTTGAGGATTGAGTGTTTAAAATTGATGTTTGAGGGTTGAGATTTGATTATTGATTTTTGTGGATTGAGTATTGAACGATGAGAATTCAGGGTATTCTATTGAGTATTGAGAATTGAGGATTGATTGTTGAGTATTGAGGATTGATGGTTGAGGGTTTTGTGTTGAATATTGAGGATTGAGGATTGAGGATTGAGAATTGAGGATTGAGGATTGAGGATTGAAGATTGAGTATTGAGAATTGATTGTAGAGGATTGAGGATTGAGGATTGAGGATTGAGGATTGAAGATTGAGGATTGGGGATTGAGGATTGACGATTGAGGATTGAGTATTGATGACCGAGAATTGAGGATTGAGGATTGAAGATTGAGTATTGAGGATCGAAGATTGAGGATTGAGGATTGGGGGTTGAAGATTGAGGACTGAGGATTGAGGATTGAGGATTGAGCATTGAGGATTGAAGATTGGGGACTGGGGATTGAGGATTGAAGATTGAGGATTAAGGATTGAGGATTGGGGATTGGAGATCTAGGATTGGAGATTGATTATTGAGGATTGAAGATTGAGGGTTGAGGTTTGAGGATTGAGAATTGAGAGTTCAGGATGAGTATTGAAGATTGAGAATTGATGATTGAGGATTGAGGATTGAGGATTGAGGATTGAGTATTGAGGACTGAGGATTGAAGATTGAGGATTGAGGATTGAGGATTAAAGATTGAGTACTGAGGATTGAAGATTGAGAATTGAGGTTTGAGGATTGAACATTGAGGACTGAGTGTTGAGGGTTGAGTGATGAGAATTGATGTTTGTGGATAGAGATTTGAAGATTCCAGATTGAGTATTGTGTATTGAAAACTGTGAATTGAGGATATTCTATTGAGGATTGAGGATTGTCACCTGATTGTTGAGGACTGAGGGCTGAAGATTGAGGATTCAGGATTGGGGATTCAGAATTGAGGTTTGAGGACTGAGGATTGAGGATTGAGGATTGAAGGTTGAGTATTGAGGATTGAAGATTGAGGATTGAGGATTGAGGACTGAGGTTTGAGGATTGAGGTTTCACGAATGATGATTGAGGATTGAGGATTGAGGATTGAGGATTGAGGATTGAGTATTGAAGGTTGAGGATTGATGACTGAGGATTGAGGATTGCGGATTGACGATTGAGGATTGAGGATTGAGGGTTGAAGTTTGAGGATTGAGGGTTGAGGGTTGAGGATTAAAGATTGAATATTGAGGATTGAAGATTGAGGATTCAGAATTGAGGTTTGAGGACTGAGGATTGAGGATTGAAGGTTGAGCATTGAGGATTGAAGATTGAGGATTGAGGATTGAGGATGGAGGATTGAAGAGAGAGGACTGAGTGTTGAGGATTGAGTGTTTAAAATTGATGTTTGAGGGTTGAGATTTGATTATTGATTTTTGTGGATTGAGTATTGAACGATGAGAATTCAGGGTATTCTATTGAGTATTGAGAATTGAGGATTGATTGTTGAGTATTGAGGATTGATGGTTGAGGGTTTTGTGTTGAATATTGAGGATTGAGGATTGAGGATTGAGAATTGAGGATTGAGGATTGAGGATTGAAGATTGAGTATTGAGAATTGATTGTAGAGGATTGAGGATTGAGGATTGAGGATTGAGGATTGAAGATTGAGGATTGGGGATTGAGGATTGACGATTGAGGATTGAGTATTGATGACCGAGAATTGAGGATTGAGGATTGAAGATTGAGTATTGAGGATCGAAGATTGAGGATTGAGGATTGGGGGTTGAAGATTGAGGACTGAGGATTGAGGATTGAGGATTGAGCATTGAGGATTGAAGATTGGGGACTGGGGATTGAGGATTGAAGATTGAGGATTAAGGATTGAGGATTGGGGATTGGAGATCTAGGATTGGAGATTGATTATTGAGGATTGAAGATTGAGGGTTGAGGTTTGAGGATTGAGAATTGAGAGTTCAGGATGAGGACTGAGGGTTGAGGATTGAGGTTTGAGGTACGAGAATTGAGGATTGGGGATTGAGGACTGAGGATTGAGGATTGACTATTGAGGATTGAGGATTGAGGATTGAAGATTGAGTATTGAGGATTGAAGATTGAGGATTGCGCATTGAAGATTGAGTATTGAGGGTTGAAGATTGAGGAGTGAGGATTGAGGATTGAGAATTGACGATTAGGGCTGAGGTTTGAGGATTGAGGTTTGAGGACTGAGGACTGAGGATTGAGGATTGAGAATTGAGGACTGTAGATTGAGGATTGAGGATTGAAGATTGAGGATTGGGTATTGAGTATTGAACATTGAGTATTGAGGACTGAGGATCGAGGATTGAGGATTGAGGATTGAAGATTGAATATTGATGATTGTAGATTGAGGATTGAGGATTGAGCGTTGTGGATTGAGGACGAGGTCTGAGTGTTGAGTATTGATGTTTGAGGTCTGAGGATTGAGGATTGAGGATTGAGAATTGAGGATTGAAGATTGAGGATTGAAGATTGCGGATTGGGTATTGAGGATTGAAGAATGAGGACTGAGGATTTAGGATTGAGGATTGAGGATTGAAGATTGAGTATTGAGGATTGAAGATTGAGTATTGAGGATTGAAGATTGAGGACTGTGCATTGAAGATTGAGTACTGAGGATTGAAGATTGAGAATTGAGGATTGAGCATTGAACATTGAGGACTGAGTGTTGAGGGTTGAGTGATGAGAATTGATGTTTGTGGATAGAGATTTGAAGATTCCAGATTGAGTATTGTGTATTGAAAGCTGTGAATTGAGGATATTCTATTGAGGATTGAGTATTGTCACCTGATTGTTGAGGACTGAGTGCTGAAGATTGAGGATTCAGGATTGGGGATTCAGAATTGAGGTTTGAGGACTGAGGATTGAGGATTGAGGATTGAAGATTGAGTATTGAGGATTGAAGATTGAGGATTGAGGATTGAGGATTGAGGATTGAGGATGACGGCTGAGGGTTGAGGATTGAGGTTTAAGGACTGAGGACTGAGGATTGAGGATTGAGAATTGAGGATTGAGGACTGAGGATTGAAGATTGAGGATTTGGTATTGAGGATTGAAGAATGTGGATTGAGGATTGAGGATTGAAGATTGAGTATTGAGTATTGAAGATTGACGATTGAGGATTGTGGATTGAAGATTGAGGATTGAACATTGAGGACTGAGTGTTAAGGGTTGAGTGATTAGAATTGATGCTTGTGGATAGAGGTTTGAAGATTGCAGATTGAGTATTGAGTATTGAAAGCTGTGAATTGAGGATATTCTATTGAGGATTCAGGATTGTCAACTGATTGTTGAGTACTGAGGGCTGAAGATTGAGGATTCAGGATTGAGGATTCAGAATTGAGGTTTGAGGACTGAGGATTGAGGACTGAAGATTGATTATTGAGGATGGAAGATTGAGTATTGAGGTTTGAAGAGTGACGATTGAGGGTAGAGGATTGAGGATTGAGGATCGAGGATTGATGATTGAGTATTGAGGACTGAAGATTGAGGATTGAGGTTTGAGGATTGAGGATTGAGGATTGAGGATTGAAAATTGAGGATTGGGGACTGAGTGTTGAGGGTTGAATGATGAGAATTGATGTTTCTGGATAGAGATTTGAAGATTGCAGGTTGAGTATTGAGTATTGAAAACTGTGAAATCATGGTATTCTATTGAGGATTGAGGATGGACCACTGACTGCTGAGGACTGAGGGCTGAAGATTGAGGATTCAGGATTGAGGATTGAGGATTGAGGATTGAGGATTGAGGATTGAGGATTGAGGATTGAGGATTGAGAATTGAGGATTGAGGATTGAGGATTGAAGATTGAGGATTGGCTGTTGAGGATTGAACATTGAGGATTGAGGATTGAGGATTGAAGGTTGAATATTGATGAATGAAGATTGAGGATTGAGGATTGAGGATTGAGGATTTAGGATTGAGGATTGAGGATTGAAGATTGAGTATTGAGGATTGAAGATTGAGGATTGAGGATTGACGATTGAGGATTGAGGATTGAGGATTGAAGATTGAGGGTTGAGGATTGAAGATTAAGATAGAGGATTGAGGGTTGAGGATTTAGGGTTGATGATTGAGGATTGGGGACTGAGTATTGAGGGTTGAGTGATGAGAATTGATGTTTGTGGATAGAGATCTGAAGATTGCAGATTGAGTATTGAGTATTGAAAACTGTGAATTGAGGATATTGTATTGAGGATTCAGGATTGGCAACTGATTGTTGAGGACTCAGGGCTGAAGATTGAGGATTCAGGATTGAGGATTCAGGATTGAGGTTTGAGGTATGAGGATTGAGGATTGAGGATTGAGGATTGAGGATTGAGGATTGAAGACTGAGGATTGGGTATTGAGGATTGAACATTGAGGATTGCGTGTTGAGGATTGAGGATTGAGTATTGAGGATTGAAGATTGAATGTTAATGATTGATGATTGAGGATTGAGGATTGAGTGTTGTGGATTGAGGACGAGGTCTGAGGGTTGAGTATTGATGTTTGATGTCTGAGGATTGAATATTGAGGATTAAGGATTGAGGATCGGGGATTGAGGATCTGGGATTGGAGATTGTTTATTGAGGACTGAAGATTGAGGATTGAGGATCGAGGATTGAGGATTGAGGATTGAGGATTGAGAATTGAGGATTGAGGATTGAGGATTGAAGATTGAGGATTGGCTGTTGAGGATTGAACATTGAGGATTGAGGATTGAGGATTGAGGATTGAATATTGATGAATGAAGATTGAGGATTGAGGATTGAAGGTCGTGGATTGAGGACAAGGACTGAGGGTTGATTATTGATACTTGAGGCCAGAGGATTGAGGATTGAGGGTTGCGAATTGAGGATTGAGGATTTAAGATTGAGGATTGGGTATTGAGGATTGAAGAATGAGGATTGAGGATTGAGGACAGAGGATTGAGGATTGAAGATTGAGTATTGAGGATTGAAGATTGACGATTGAGGATTGCGGATTGAGGATTGAGGATTGAGGATTTAGGATTGAGGATTGAGGATTGAGTATTGAGGATTGAAGATTGAGGATTGAGGATTGAGGATTGAGGATTGAAGATTAAGATTGAGGATTGAGGATTGAGGAGTGAGGATTGAGGATTGAGGATTGAAGATTGAGTATTGAGGATTGAAGATTGAGGATTGAGAATTGAGGATTGAGGATCGAGGGTTGAAGATTGAGGATTGGGTATTGAGGATTGAAGAATGAGGATTGAGGATTGAGGATTGAGGATTGAGGATTGAAGATTGAGTATTGTGGATTGAAGATTGATGATCGAGGATTGAGAATTGAGGATTGAGTATTGAGGATTGAGGATTGAAGATTGAGTATTGAGGAATGAAAGTTGAGGATTGTGGATTGAGGATTGAGGATTGAGGATTGAATAGTGAGGATTGGGGACTGAGTGTTGAGGGCTGAATGATAAGAATTGATGTTTGTGGATAGAGATTTGAAGATTGCAGATTGAGTATTGAGTATTGAAAACTGTGAATTGATGATATTCTATTGAGGATTGAGGATTGACAACTGATTGTTGAGGTCTGAGGGCTGAAGCTTGAGGATTCAGGATTGAGGATTCAGGATTGAGGTTTGAGGAGAGAGGACTGAGGATAGAGGATTCAGGAATGAGAATTGAGGATTGAGGATTGAGGAGTGAAGATTGAGGATTGGCTGTTGAGGATTGAACATTGAGGATTGAAGGTTGAATATTGATGAATGAAAATTGAGGATTGAGGATTGAGGGTTGTGGATTGAGAACGAGGACTGAGGGTTGAGTGTTGATGCCTGAGGTCTGAGGATTGAGGATTGAGGATTGCGAACTGAGGATTGAGGATTGAGGATTGAAGATTGAGGATTGGGTATTGAGGATTGAAGAATGAGGATTGAAGAATGAGGATTGGGGATTGAGTATTGAGGATTGAGGATTGAATATTGAGTATTGAGGATTGAATATTGAGGATTGAGGATTGAGGATTGAGGATTGAGGATTGAGGATTGAGGTTTGAGGATTGAAGATTGAGTATTGAGGATTGAAGATTGAGGATTGAGGATTGAGGATTGAAGATTGAGGATTGAGAATTGAAGATTGAGGATTGAGGGTTGTGGATTGAGGACGAGGACTGAGGGTTGAATATTTATGATTGAGGTCTGAGGATTGAGCATTGAGGATTGAGGATTGCGGATAGAAGATTGAGGATTGGGTATTGCGGATTGAACATTGAGGATTGAGTATTGAGGATTGAGGATTGAGGACTGAAGATTGAATATTGATGATTGAATATTGAGGATTGAGGATTGATGGTTGTGGATTGAGGACGAGGACTGAGGGTTGAGTATTGCTGTTTGAGGTCTGAGGATTGAGGATTGAGGATTGAGAATTGAGGATTGAGGATTGAGGATTGAAGATTGAGAATTGGGTATTCAGGATTGAAGAATGAGGATTGAGGATTGAGGATTGAGTATTGAGGATTGAAGACTGAGTGTTGAGGGTTGAGTGATGAGAATTGATGTTTGTGGATAGAGATTTGAAGATTGCAGATTGAGTATTGAGTATTGAAAACTGTGAATTGATGATATTCTCTTGAGGATTGAGGATTGACAACTGATTGTTGAGGACTGAGGGCTGAAGGTTGAGGATTCAGGATTGAGGATTCAGGATTGTGGATTGAGGATTGAGGATTGAGAATTGAAGATTGAGGATTGAGTATTGGGGTTTGTGGATTGAGGACGAGGACTGAGGTTTGAGTATTGATGTTTGAGGTCTGAGGATTGAGGGCTGAGGATTGAGAATTGAGGATTGAGGATTGAAGATTGAGGACTGGGTACTGAGGATTGAAGAATGAGGATTGAGTATTGAGTATTGAGGATTGAGGATTGAGGATTGAGGATTGAAGATTGAGGATTAGGTATTGAGGATTGAAGAATGAGGATTGAGTAATGAGTATTGAGGATTGAGGATTGAGGATTGAAGATTGAGTATTGAGGATTGAAGATTGACGATTGAGGATTGAGGATTGAGGATTGAGGATTGAGGATTGAGGATTGAGGATTGAAGATTGAGTATTGGGTATTGAAGATTGAGGATTGAGGATTGAGGATTGTGGATTGAGGATTGAAGATTGAGTACTGAGGATTGAAGATTAAGATTGAGGATTGAGGATTGAGGATTGAGGATTGAGGATTGAGGATTGAGGATTGAAGATTGAGTATTGAGGATTGAAGATTGAGGATTGAGGATTGAGGATTGAGGATTGAGGATTGAAGATTGAGTATTGAGGATTGAAGATTGAGGATTGAGGATTGAGTATTGAGGATTGAGGATTGAGGATTGAGGATTGCGGATAGAAGATTGAGGATTGGGTATTGCGGATTGAACATTGAGGATTGAGGATTGAGGATTGAGGATTGAGGACTGAAGATTGAATAGTGATGATTGAATATTGAGGATTGAGGATTGATGGTTGTGGATTGAGGACGAGGACTGCGGGTTGACTACTGCTGTTTGAGGTCTGAGGATTGAGGATTGAGGATTGAGAATTGAGGATTGAGGATTGAGGATTGAAGATTGAGAATTGGGTATTGAGGATTGAAGAATGAGGATTGAGGATTGAGGATTGAGGATTGAGGATTGAAGACTGAGTGCTGAGGTTTGAGTGATGAGAATAGATGTTTGTGGATAGAGGTTTGAAGATTGCAGATTGAGTATGGAGTATTGAAGACTGTGAATTGATGATATTCTCTTGAGGATTGAGGATTGACAACTGATTGTTGAGGACTGAGGGCTGAAGGTTGAGGATACAGGATTGAGGATTCAGGACTGTGGATTGAGGATTGAGGATTGAGAATTGAAGATTGAGGATTGAGTATTGGGGGTTGTGGATTCAGGACGAGGACTGAGGATTGAGTATTGATGTTTGACGTCTGAGGATTGAGGGTTGAGGATTGAGAATTGAGGATTGAGGATTGAAGATTGAGGATTGGGTATTGAGGATTGAAGAATGAGGATTGAGTACTGAGTATTGAGGATTGAGGATTGAAGATTGAGTATTGAGCATTGAATATTGACGATTGAGGATTGAGGATTGAGGATTGAGGATTGAGGATTGAGGATTGAGGATTGAAGATTGAGTATTGAGGATTGAAGATTGAGGATTGAGGATTGAGGTTTGAGGATTGAGGATTGAAGATTGAGTACTGAGGATTGAAGATTAAGATTGAGGATTGATGATTGAGGATTGAGGATTGAAGGTTGAGGATTGGGGACTGAGTATTGAGGGTTGAGTGATGAGAATTGATGCTTGTGGATAGAGGTCTGAAGATTGCAGATTGAGTATTGAGTATTGAAAACTGTGAATTGAGGATATTCTATTGAGGATTGAGGATTGACAACTGATTGTTGAGGACTTAGGGCTGAAGATTGAGGATTCAAGGTTGAGGTTTCAGGATTGATGTTTGAGGACTGAGGATTGAGGATTGAGGATTGAGGATTGAGGATTGAGGATTGAAGACTGAGGATTGGGTATTGAGGATTGAACATTGAGGATTGAGTGTTGAGGATAGAGGATTGAGGATTGAGGATTGAAGGTTGAATATTAATGACTGTATATTGAGGATTGAGGATTGATGGTTGTGGATTGAGGACGAGGACTGAGGGTTGAGTATTGATGTTTGAAGTCTGAGGATTCAGGATTGAAGATTGAGTATTGAGGATAGAAGATTGAGGATTGAGGATTGTCGATTAAGGATTGAGGATGAGGTCTGAGGGTTGAGGATTGAGGTTTGAGGACTGAGGACTGAGGATTGAGGATTGAGAATTGAGGATTGAGGATTGAGGATTGAAGATTGATGATTGGGTATTGAGGATTGAAGAATGAGGATTGAGGATTGAGGATTGAGGATTGAGGATTGAAGATTGAGTATTGAGCATTGAAGCATGACGATTGAGGATTGAGGATTGAGGATTGAGGATTGAGGATGGAGGACTGAAGATTGAGTATTGAGGATTGAAGATTGAGGATCGAGGATTGAGGATTGAGGATTGAGGATAGAGGATTGAAGAATGAGGATTGAGGATTGAGGATTGAGGATTGAGGATTGAGGATTGAGGATTGGTGATTGAGGATTGCGAATTGAAGATTCAGTATTAAGGATTGAAGATTCAAAATTGAGGATGAGGATTGAACATTGAGTACTGAGTGTTGAGGGTTGAGTGATGAGAATTTATGTTTCTGGATACAGATTTGAAGATTGCAGATTGAGTATTGGGTATTGAAAATTGTGAATTGATGATATTCTATTGAGGATTGAGGATTGACAACTGAATGTTGAGGACTGAGGTCTGAAGATTGAGGATTCAGGATTGAGGATTCAGAATTGAGGTTTGAGGACTGAGGATTGAGGATTGAAGATTGAGTATTGAGGATTGAAGATTGAGGGTTGAGGATTGAGGATTGAGGATTGAGGATGAGGGCTGAGGGGTGAGGATTGAGGTTTGAGGACTAAGGACAGAGGATTGAGGATTGAGAATTGAGGATTGAGGATTGAGGATTGAAGATTGATAATTGGGTATTGGGGATCGAAGAATGAGGATTGAGGATTGAGGTTTGAGGATTGAGGATAGAAGATTGAGTATTGAGGATTGAAGATTGACGATTGAGGATTGAGGATTGAGGATTGAGGATTGAGGATTGAGGGTTGAGGATTGAAGATTCAGTATTGAGGATTGACGATTGAGGATTGAGGATTGAGTATTGACGATTGAGGATTGCAGACTGAGTATTGAGGATTGACGATGGGAGGATTGAGGATTGCGGATAGAAGATTGAGAATTGGGGACTGAGGATTCAAGATTGAGGATCGATGATTGAGAATTGAGGATTGAAGATTGATAATTGAGGATTCAGGATTGAAGATTGAGTATTGAGGATAGAAGATTGAGGATTAAGGATTGTCGATTAAGGATTGAGGATGAGGGCTGAGGGTTGAGGATTGAGGTTTGAGGACTGAGGACTGAGGATTGAGGATTGAGAATTGAGGATTGAGTATTGAGGATTGAAGATTGAGGATTGGGTATTGAGGATTGAAGAATGAGGATTGAGGATTGAGGATTGAGGATTGAGGATTGAAGATTGAGTATTGAGCATTGAAGCCTGACGATTGAGGATTCAGGATTGAGGATTGAGGATTGAGGATTGAGGATGGAGGATTGAAGATTGAGTATTGAGGATCGAAGATTGGGGATCGAGGACTGAGGATTGAGGATTGAAGATTGAGGATTGAAGAATGAGGATTGAGGATTGAAGATTGAGTATTGAGGATTGAAGATTGAGGATTGAGGATTGAGGATTCAGCATTGAGTATTGAAGATTGAGTACTGAGGATTGAAGATTAAGGTTGAGGATTGAGGATTGAGGGTTGAGGATTGAGGATTGAGGATTGAAGATTGAGGATTGCGTATTGAGGATAGAGCATTGAGGATTGAGTATTGAGTATTGAGGATTGAGGATTGAGGATTGAAGATTGAATATTGATGATTGAAGGTTGAGGATCGAGGATTGAGGGTTGTGGATTGAGTACGAGGACTGAGGGTTGAGTATTGATGGTTGAGGTCTGAGGGTTGAGGATTGAGGATTGAGGATTGATGATTGAGGATTCAGGATTGAGGATTGAAGATTGAGGATTGGGTATTGAGGATTGAAGAATGAGGATTGAGGATTGAGGGTTGAGGATTGAGGATTGAAGATTGAGTATTGAGGATTGAAGGTTGACGATTGAGGATTGAGGATTGAGGATTGAGGATTGAGGATTGAGGATTGAAGGTTGAGTATTGAGGATTGAAGATTGAGGATTGTGGATGGAGGATTGACGATTGAAGATTGAAGATTGAGTATTGAGGATTGAGGATTGAGGATTGAGGATTGAGGATTGAAGATTGAGGATTGGGTTTTGATGATTGAAGAATGAGTATTCAGTATTGAGTATTGAGGATTGAGGATTGAAGATTGAGTATTGAGGATTGATGATTGACGATTGAGGATTGAGGATTGAGGATTGAGGATTGAGGATTGAGGATTGAGGATTGAAGATTGAGTATTGGGGATTGAAGATTGAGGATTGAGGATTGAGGATTGAGGATTGAGGATTGAAGATTGAGTACTGAGGATTGAAGATTAAGATTGAGGATTGAGGATTGAGGATTGAGGATTGAGGATTGAGGATACAAGATTGAGTATTGAGGATTGAAGATTGAGGATTGAGGATTGAGGATTGAGGATTGAGGATTGGAGATTGAGTACTGAGGATTGAAGATTATGATTGATGATTGAGGATTGAGGATTGAGGATTGAGGATTGAGGATTGGGGATTGAGGATTGAAGATTGAGTATTGAGGATTGAGGATTGAGGATTGAGGATTGAGGATTGAGGATTGAAGATTGAGGATAGGGTATTGAGGATTGAAGAATGATGATTGAGGATTGAGGATTGAGGATTGAGGATTGAATATTGAGTATTGAGGATTGAAGATAGACTATTGAGGATTGCGAATTGAGGATTGAGGGTTGGGGATTGAGGATTGAAGATTGAGTATTGAGGATTGAAGGTTGAGGATTGTGGATTGAGGACTGAGGATTGAGGCTTGAATATTGAGGATTGGGGACTGAGTGTTGAGGGTTGAGTGATGAGAGTTGATGTCTGTGGATAGAGATTTGAAGATTGCAGGTTGAGTATTGAGTATTGTAAACTGTGAAATCATGATATTCTATTGAGGATTGAGGATGGACCACTGATTGTTGAGGACTGAGGGCTGAAGATTGAGGATTCAGGATTGAGGATTCAGGATTGAGGTTTGAGGACTGAGGATTGAGGATTGAGGATTGAGGATTGAGGATTGAGGATTGAGGATTGAAGCCTGAGGATCGGGTAAGTAGGATTGAACATTGAGGATTGAGGATTGAGGATTGATGATTGAGGATTGAGGATTGAAGACTGAGGATTGGGTAATGAGGTTTGAACATTGAGGATTGAGGATTGAGGTTTGAGGAGTGAAGATTGAGGATTGAGGATTGAGAATTGAGGATCGAGGATTGAGGATTGAAGATTGAATATTGATGATTAAAGATTGAGGCTTGAGGATTGAGGGTTGTGGATTGAGGACGAGGACTGAGTGTTGAATATTGATGTCTGAGGTCTGAGGATTGAGGATTGAGAATTGAGAATTGAGGATTGAGGATTGAAGATTGAGGATTGGGTATTGAGGATTGACGAATGAGGATTGAGGATTGCGGATTGAGGATTGAAGATTGAGTATTGAGGATTGAAGATTGAGGATTGAGTATTGAGGATTGAGGATTGGGGATTGAGGATTGCGAATTGAAGATTCAGTACTGAGGATTGAAGATTCAGAATTGAGGATGAGGATTGAACATTGAGTACTGAGTGTTGAGGGTTGAGTGATGAGAATTTATGTTTCTGGATAGAGATTTGAAGATTGCAGGTTGAGTATTGAGTATTGAAAACTGTGAATTGAGGATATTCTATTGAGGATTGAGGATTGACAACTGAATGTTGAGGACTGAGGGCTGAAGATTGAGGATTCAGGATTGAGGATTCAGAATTGAGGTTTGAGGTCTGAGGATTGAGGATTGAAGATTGAGTATTGAGGATTGAAGACTGAGGATTGAGGATTGAGGATTGAGGATTGAGGATGAGGGCTGAGGGTTGAGGATTGAGGTTTGAGGACTAAGGACGGAGGATTGAGGATTCAGAATTGAGGATTGAGGAATGAGGATTGAAGATTGAGGATTGGGTATTGAGGATTGAAGAATGAGGATTGAGGATTTAGGATTGAGTATTGAAGATTGAAGATTGAGAATTGAGGATTGACGATCGAGGATTGAGAATTGAGGATTGAGTATTGAGGATTGAGGATTGAAGATTGAGTATTGAGGATTGAAGGTTGAGGATTGTGGATTGAGGATTTAGGATTGAGGATTGAATATTGAGGATTGGGGACTGAATGTTGAGGGTTGAATGATGAGAATTGATGTTTGTCGATAGAGATTTGAAGATTGCAGATTGAGTATTGAGTATTGAAAACTGTGAATTGATGATATTCTATTGAGGATTGAGGATTGACAACCGATTGTTGAGGACTGAGGGCTGAAGATTGAGGGCTCCGTATTGAGGATTCAGAATTGAAATTTGAGCACTGAGCATTGAGGATTGAAGATTGAGTATTGAGGATTGAAGATTGAGAATTGAGGATTGAGGATTGAGGATTGAGGGTGAGGGCTGAGGGTTGAGGGTTGAGGTTTGAGGACTGAGGACTGAGGATTGAGGATTGAGAATTGAGGATTGAGGATCGAGGGTTGAAGATTGAGGATTGGGTATTGAGGATTGAAGAATGAGGATTGAGGATTGAGGATTGAGGATTGAGGATTGAAGATTGAGTATTGTGGATTGAAGATTGATGATCGAGGATTGAGAATTGAGGATTGAGTATTGAGGATTGAGGATTGAAGATTGAGTATTGAGGAATGAAAGTTGAGGATTGTGGATTGAGGATTGAGGATTGAGGATTGAATAGTGAGGATTGGGGACTGAGTGTTGAGGGCTGAATGATAAGAATTGATGTTTGTGGATAGAGATTTGAAGATTGCAGATTGAGTATTGAGTATTGAAAACTGTGAATTGATGATATTCTATTGAGGATTGAGGATTGACAACTGATTGTTGAGGTCTGAGGGCTGAAGCTTGAGGATTCAGGATTGAGGATTCAGGATTGAGGTTTGAGGAGAGAGGACTGAGGATAGAGGATTCAGGAATGAGAATTGAGGATTGAGGATTGAGGAGTGAAGATTGAGGATTGGCTGTTGAGGATTGAACATTGAGGATTGAAGGTTGAATATTGATGAATGAAAATTGAGGATTGAGGATTGAGGGTTGTGGATTGAGAACGAGGACTGAGGGTTGAGTGTTGATGCCTGAGGTCTGAGGATTGAGGATTGAGGATTGCGAACTGAGGATTGAGGATTGAGGATTGAAGATTGAGGATTGGGTATTGAGGATTGAAGAATGAGGATTGAAGAATGAGGATTGGGGATTGAGTATTGAGGATTGAGGATTGAATATTGAGTATTGAGGATTGAATATTGAGGATTGAGGATTGAGGATTGAGGATTGAGGATTGAGGATTGAGGTTTGAGGATTGAAGATTGAGTATTGAGGATTGAAGATTGAGGATTGAGGATTGAGGATTGAAGATTGAGGATTGAGAATTGAGGATTGAGGATTGAGGGTTGTGGATTGAGGACGAGGACTGAGGGTTGAATATTTATGATTGAGGTCTGAGGATTGAGCATTGAGGATTGAGGATTGCGGATAGAAGATTGAGGATTGGGTATTGCGGATTGAACATTGAGGATTGAGTATTGAGGATTGAGGATTGAGGACTGAAGATTGAATATTGATGATTGAATATTGAGGATTGAGGATTGATGGTTGTGGATTGAGGACGAGGACTGAGGGTTGAGTATTGCTGTTTGAGGTCTGAGGATTGAGGATTGAGGATTGAGAATTGAGGATTGAGGATTGAGGATTGAAGATTGAGAATTGGGTATTCAGGATTGAAGAATGAGGATTGAGGATTGAGGATTGAGTATTGAGGATTGAAGACTGAGTGTTGAGGGTTGAGTGATGAGAATTGATGTTTGTGGATAGAGATTTGAAGATTGCAGATTGAGTATTGAGTATTGAAAACTGTGAATTGATGATATTCTCTTGAGGATTGAGGATTGACAACTGATTGTTGAGGACTGAGGGCTGAAGGTTGAGGATTCAGGATTGAGGATTCAGGATTGTGGATTGAGGATTGAGGATTGAGAATTGAAGATTGAGGATTGAGTATTGGGGTTTGTGGATTGAGGACGAGGACTGAGGTTTGAGTATTGATGTTTGAGGTCTGAGGATTGAGGGCTGAGGATTGAGAATTGAGGATTGAGGATTGAAGATTGAGGACTGGGTACTGAGGATTGAAGAATGAGGATTGAGTATTGAGTATTGAGGATTGAGGATTGAGGATTGAGGATTGAAGATTGAGGATTAGGTATTGAGGATTGAAGAATGAGGATTGAGTATAGAGTATTGAGGATTGAGGATTGAGGATTGAAGATTGAGTATTGAGGATTGAAGATTGACGATTGAGGATTGAGGATTGAGGATTGAGGATTGAGGATTGAGGATTGAGGATTGAAGATTGAGTATTGGGTATTGAAGATTGAGGATTGAGGATTGAGGATTGTGGATTGAGGATTGAAGATTGAGTACTGAGGATTGAAGATTAAGATTGAGGATTGAGGATTGAGGATTGAGGATTGAGGATTGAGGATTGAGGATTGAAGATTGAGTATTGAGGATTGAAGATTGAGGATTGAGGATTGAGGATTGAGGATTGAGGATTGAAGATTGAGTATTGAGGATTGAAGATTGAGGATTGAGGATTGAGTATTGAGGATTGAGGATTGAGGATTGAGGATTGCGGATAGAAGATTGAGGATTGGGTATTGCGGATTGAACATTGAGGATTGAGGATTGAGGATTGAGGATTGAGGACTGAAGATTGAATAGTGATGATTGAATATTGAGGATTGAGGATTGATGGTTGTGGATTGAGGACGAGGACTGCGGGTTGACTACTGCTGTTTGAGGTCTGAGGATTGAGGATTGAGGATTGAGAATTGAGGATTGAGGATTGAGGATTGAAGATTGAGAATTGGGTATTGAGGATTGAAGAATGAGGATTGAGGATTGAGGATTGAGGATTGAGGATTGAAGACTGAGTGCTGAGGTTTGAGTGATGAGAATTGATGTTTGTGGATAGAGGTTTGAAGATTGCAGATTGAGTATGGAGTATTGAAGACTGTGAATTGATGATATTCTCTTGAGGATTGAGGATTGACAACTGATTGTTGAGGACTGAGGGCTGAAGGTTGAGGATACAGGATTGAGGATTCAGGACTGTGGATTGAGGATTGAGGATTGAGAATTGAAGATTGAGGATTGAGTATTGGGGGTTGTGGATTCAGGACGAGGACTGAGGGTTGAGTATTGATGTTTGACGTCTGAGGATTGAGGGTTGAGGATTGAGAATTGAGGATTGAGGATTGAAGATTGAGGATTGGGTATTGAGGATTGAAGAATGAGGATTGAGTACTGAGTATTGAGGATTGAGGATTGAAGATTGAGTATTGAGGATTGAAGATTGAGGATTGAGGATTGAGGTTTGAGGATTGAGGATTGAAGATTGAGTACTGAGGATTGAAGATTAAGATTGAGGATTGATGATTGAGGATTGAGGATTGAAGGTTGAGGATTGGGGACTGAGTATTGAGGGTTGAGTGATGAGAATTGATGCTTGTGGATAGAGGTCTGAAGATTGCAGATTGAGTATTGAGTATTGAAAACTGTGAATTGAGGATATTCTATTGAGGATTGAGGATTGACAACTGATTGTTGAGGACTTAGGGCTGAAGATTGAGGATTCAAGGTTGAGGTTTCAGGATTGATGTTTGAGGACTGAGGATTGAGGATTGAGGATTGAGGATTGAGGATTGAGGATTGAAGACTGAGGATTGGGTATTGAGGATTGAACATTGAGGATTGAGTGTTGAGGATAGAGGATTGAGGATTGAGGATTGAAGGTTGAATATTAATGACTGTATATTGAGGATTGAGGATTGATGGTTGTGGATTGAGGACGAGGACTGAGGGTTGAGTATTGATGTTTGAAGTCTGAGGATTCAGGATTGAAGATTGAGTATTGAGGATAGAAGATTGAGGATTGAGGATTGTCGATTAAGGATTGAGGATGAGGTCTGAGGGTTGAGGATTGAGGTTTGAGGACTGAGGACTGAGGATTGAGGATTGAGAATTGAGGATTGAGGATTGAGGATTGAGGATTGAAGATTGAGTATTGAGGATTGAAGATTGAGGATTGAGGATTGAGTATTGAGGATTGAGGATTGAGGATTGAGGATTGCGGATAGAAGATTGAGGATTGGGTATTGCGGATTGAACATTGAGGATTGAGGATTGAGGATTGAGGATTGAGGACTGAAGATTGAATAGTGATGATTGAATATTGAGGATTGAGGATTGATGGTTGTGGATTGAGGACGAGGACTGCGGGTTGACTACTGCTGTTTGAGGTCTGAGGATTGAGGATTGAGGATTGAGAATTGAGGATTGAGGATTGAGGATTGAAGATTGAGAATTGGGTATTGAGGATTGAAGAATGAGGATTGAGGATTGAGGATTGAGGATTGAGGATTGAAGACTGAGTGCTGAGGTTTGAGTGATGAGAATTGATGTTTGTGGATAGAGGTTTGAAGATTGCAGATTGAGTATGGAGTATTGAAGACTGTGAATTGATGATATTCTCTTGAGGATTGAGGATTGACAACTGATTGTTGAGGACTGAGGGCTGAAGGTTGAGGATACAGGATTGAGGATTCAGGACTGTGGATTGAGGATTGAGGATTGAGAATTGAAGATTGAGGATTGAGTATTGGGGGTTGTGGATTCAGGACGAGGACTGAGGGTTGAGTATTGATGTTTGACGTCTGAGGATTGAGGGTTGAGGATTGAGAATTGAGGATTGAGGATTGAAGATTGAGGATTGGGTATTGAGGATTGAAGAATGAGGATTGAGTACTGAGTATTGAGGATTGAGGATTGAAGATTGAGTATTGAGCATTGAATATTGACGATTGAGGATTGAGGATTGAGGATTGAGGATTGAGGATTGAGGATTGAGGATTGAAGATTGAGTATTGAGGATTGAAGATTGAGGATTGAGGATTGAGGTTTGAGGATTGAGGATTGAAGATTGAGTACTGAGGATTGAAGATTAAGATTGAGGATTGATGATTGAGGATTGAGGATTGAAGGTTGAGGATTGGGGACTGAGTATTGAGGGTTGAGTGATGAGAATTGATGCTTGTGGATAGAGGTCTGAAGATTGCAGATTGAGTATTGAGTATTGAAAACTGTGAATTGAGGATATTCTATTGAGGATTGAGGATTGACAACTGATTGTTGAGGACTTAGGGCTGAAGATTGAGGATTCAAGGTTGAGGTTTCAGGATTGATGTTTGAGGACTGAGGATTGAGGATTGAGGATTGAGGATTGAGGATTGAGGATCGAAGACTGAGGATTGGGTATTGAGGATTGAACATTGAGGATTGAGTGTTGAGGATAGAGGATTGAGGATTGAGGATTGAAGGTTGAATATTAATGACTGTATATTGAGGATTGAGGATTGATGGTTGTGGATTGAGGACGAGGACTGAGGGTTGAGTATTGATGTTTGAAGTCTGAGGATTCAGGATTGAAGATTGAGTATTGAGGATAGAAGATTGAGGATTGAGGATTGTCGATTAAGGATTGAGTATGAGGTCTGAGGGTTGAGGATTGAGGTTTGAGGACTGAGGACTGAGGATTGAGGATTGAGAATTGAGGATTGAGGATTGAGGATTGAAGATTGATGATTGGGTATTGAGGATTGAAGAATGAGGATTGAGGATTGAGGATTGAGGATTGAGGATTGAAGATTGAGTATTGAGCATTGAAGCATGACGATTGAGGATTGAGGATTGAGGATTGAGGATTGTGGATGGAGGACTGAAGATTGAGTATTGAGGATTGAAGATTGAGGATCGAGGATTGAGGATTGAGGATTGAGGATAGAGGATTGAAGAATGAGGATTGAGGATTGAGGATTGAGGATTGAGGATTGAGGATTGAGGATTGGTGATTGAGGATTGCGAATTGAAGATTCAGTATTAAGGATTGAAGATTCAAAATTGAGGATGAGGATTGAACATTGAGTACTGAGTGTTGAGGGTTGAGTGATGAGAATTTATGTTTCTGGATACAGATTTGAAGATTGCAGATTGAGTATTGGGTATTGAAAATTGTGAATTGATGATATTCTATTGAGGATTGAGGATTGACAACTGAATGTTGAGGACTGAGGTCTGAAGATTGAGGATTCAGGATTGAGGATTCAGAATTGAGGTTTGAGGACTGAGGATTGAGGATTGAAGATTGAGTATTGAGGATTGAAGATTGAGGGTTGAGGATTGAGGATTGAGGATTGAGGATGAGGGCTGAGGGGTGAGGATTGAGGTTTGAGGACTAAGGACAGAGGATTGAGGATTGAGAATTGAGGATTGAGGATTGAGGATTGAAGATTGATAATTGGGTATTGGGGATCGAAGAATGAGGATTGAGGATTGAGGTTTGAGGATTGAGGATAGAAGATTGAGTATTGAGGATTGAAGATTGACGATTGAGGATTGAGGATTGAGGATTGAGGATTGAGGATTGAGGGTTGAGGATTGAAGATTCAGTATTGAGGATTGACGATTGAGGATTGAGGATTGAGTATTGACGATTGAGGATTGCAGACTGAGTATTGAGGATTGACGATGGGAGGATTGAGGATTGCGGATAGAAGATTGAGAATTGGGGACTGAGGATTCAAGATTGAGGATCGATGATTGAGAATTGAGGATTGAAGATTGATAATTGAGGATTCAGGATTGAAGATTGAGTATTGAGGATAGAAGATTGAGGATTAAGGATTGTCGATTAAGGATTGAGGATGAGGGCTGAGGGTTGAGGATTGAGGTTTGAGGACTGAGGACTGAGGATTGAGGATTGAGAATTGAGGATTGAGTATTGAGGATTGAAGATTGAGGATTGGGTATTGAGGATTGAAGAATGAGGATTGAGGATTGAGGATTGAGGATTGAGGATTGAAGATTGAGTATTGAGCATTGAAGCCTGACGATTGAGGATTCAGGATTGAGGCTTGAGGATTGAGGATTGAGGATGGAGGATTGAAGATTGAGTATTGAGGATCGAAGATTGGGGATCGAGGACTGAGGATTGAGGATTGAAGATTGAGGATTGAAGAATGAGGATTGAGGATTGAAGATTGAGTATTGAGGATTGAAGATTGAGGATTGAGGATTGAGGATTCAGCATTGAGTATTGAAGATTGAGTACTGAGGATTGAAGATTAAGGTTGAGGATTGAGGATTGAGGGTTGAGGATTGAGGATTGAGGATTGAAGATTGAGGATTGCGTATTGAGGATAGAGCATTGAGGATTGAGTATTGAGTATTGAGGATTGAGGATTGAGGATTGAAGATTGAATATTGATGATTGAAGGTTGAGGATCGAGGATTGAGGGTTGTGGATTGAGTACGAGGACTGAGGGTTGAGTATTGATGGTTGAGGTCTGAGGGTTGAGGATTGAGTATTGAGGATTGAAGATTGAGGATTGGGTATTGAGGATTGAAGAATGAGGATTGAGGATTGAGGATTGAGGATTGAGGATTGAAGATTGAGTATTGAGCATTGAAGCATGACGATTGAGGATTGAGGATTGAGGATTGAGGATTGTGGATGGAGGACTGAAGATTGAGTATTGAGGATTGAAGATTGAGGATCGAGGATTGAGGATTGAGGATTGAGGATAGAGGATTGAAGAATGAGGATTGAGGATTGAGGATTGAGGATTGAGGATTGAGGATTGAGGATTGGTGATTGAGGATTGCGAATTGAAGATTCAGTATTAAGGATTGAAGATTCAAAATTGAGGATGAGGATTGAACATTGAGTACTGAGTGTTGAGGGTTGAGTGATGAGAATTTATGTTTCTGGATACAGATTTGAAGATTGCAGATTGAGTATTGGGTATTGAAAATTGTGAATTGATGATATTCTATTGAGGATTGAGGATTGACAACTGAATGTTGAGGACTGAGGTCTGAAGATTGAGGATTCAGGATTGAGGATTCAGAATTGAGGTTTGAGGACTGAGGATTGAGGATTGAAGATTGAGTATTGAGGATTGAAGATTGAGGGTTGAGGATTGAGGATTGAGGATTGAGGATGAGGGCTGAGGGGTGAGGATTGAGGTTTGAGGACTAAGGACAGAGGATTGAGGATTGAGAATTGAGGATTGAGGATTGAGGATTGAAGATTGATAATTGGGTATTGGGGATCGAAGAATGAGGATTGAGGATTGAGGTTTGAGGATTGAGGATAGAAGATTGAGTATTGAGGATTGAAGATTGACGATTGAGGATTGAGGATTGAGGATTGAGGATTGAGGATTGAGGGTTGAGGATTGAAGATTCAGTATTGAGGATTGACGATTGAGGATTGAGGATTGAGTATTGACGATTGAGGATTGCAGACTGAGTATTGAGGATTGACGATGGGAGGATTGAGGATTGCGGATAGAAGATTGAGAATTGGGGACTGAGGATTCAAGATTGAGGATCGATGATTGAGAATTGAGGATTGAAGATTGATAATTGAGGATTCAGGATTGAAGATTGAGTATTGAGGATAGAAGATTGAGGATTAAGGATTGTCGATTAAGGATTGAGGATGAGGGCTGAGGGTTGAGGATTGAGGTTTGAGGACTGAGGACTGAGGATTGAGGATTGAGAATTGAGGATTGAGTATTGAGGATTGAAGATTGAGGATTGGGTATTGAGGATTGAAGAATGAGGATTGAGGATTGAGGATTGAGGATTGAGGATTGAAGATTGAGTATTGAGCATTGAAGCCTGACGATTGAGGATTCAGGATTGAGGCTTGAGGATTGAGGATTGAGGATGGAGGATTGAAGATTGAGTATTGAGGATCGAAGATTGGGGATCGAGGACTGAGGATTGAGGATTGAAGATTGAGGATTGAAGAATGAGGATTGAGGATTGAAGATTGAGTATTGAGGATTGAAGATTGAGGATTGAGGATTGAGGATTCAGCATTGAGTATTGAAGATTGAGTACTGAGGATTGAAGATTAAGGTTGAGGATTGAGGATTGAGGGTTGAGGATTGAGGATTGAGGATTGAAGATTGAGGATTGCGTATTGAGGATAGAGCATTGAGGATTGAGTATTGAGTATTGAGGATTGAGGATTGAGGATTGAAGATTGAATATTGATGATTGAAGGTTGAGGATCGAGGATTGAGGGTTGTGGATTGAGTACGAGGACTGAGGGTTGAGTATTGATGGTTGAGGTCTGAGGGTTGAGGATTGAGGATTGAGGATTGATGATTGAGGATTCAGGATTGAGGATTGAAGATTGAGGATTGGGTATTGAGGATTGAAGAATGAGGATTGAGGATTGAGGGTTGAGGATTGAGGATTGAAGATTGAGTATTGAGGATTGAAGGTTGACGATTGAGGATTGAGGATTGAGGATTGAGGATTGAGGATTGAGGATTGAAGGTTGAGTATTGAGGATTGAAGATTGAGGATTGTGGATGGAGGATTGACGATTGAAGATTGAAGATTGAGGATTGAGGATTGAGGATTGAGGATTGAGGATTGAGGATTGAAGATTGAGGATTGGGTATTGATGATTGAAGAATGAGTATTGAGTATTGAGTATTGAGGATTGAGGATTGAAGATTGAGTATTGAGGATTGAAGATTGACGATTGAGGATTGAGGATTGAGGATTGAGGATTGAGGATTGAGGATTGAGGATTGAAGATTGAGTATTGGGGATTGAAGATTGAGGATTGAGGATTGAGGATTGAGGATTGAGGATTGAAGATTGAGTACTGAGGATTGAAGATTAAGATTGAGGATTGAGGATTGAGGATTGAGGATTGAGGATTGAGGATACAAGATTGAGTATTGAGGATTGAAGATTGAGGATTGAGGATTGAGGATTGAGGATTGAGGATTGGAGATTGAGTACTGAGGATTGAAGATTATGATTGATGATTGAGGATTGAGGATTGAGGATTGAGGATTGAGGATTGAGGATTGAAGATTGAGGATTGCGTATTGAGGGTAGAACATTCAGGATAGAGGATTGAGTATTGAGGATTGAGGATTGAGGATTTAAGATTGAATATTGATGATTGAAGATTGAGGATCGAGGATTGAGAGTTGTGGATTGAGGACGAGGACTGAGGGTTGAGTATTGATGTTTGATGTCTGAGGATTGAGGATTGAGGATTGAGAATTGAGGATTGAGGATTGAGGATTGAAGATTGAGGATTGGGTGTTGAAGATTGAAGAATGAGGATTGAGGATTGAGGATTGAGGATTGAGGATTGAGGATTGAAGATTGAGTATTGGGGATTGAATATTGAGGATTGAGGATTGAGGATTGAGCATTGAGGATTGAGGATTGCGGATAGAAGATTGAGGATTGGGTATTGCGGATTGAACATTGAGGATTGAGGATTGAGGATTGAGGATTGAGGACTGAAGATTGAATATTGATGATTGAATATTGAGGATTGAGGATTGATGGTTGTGGATTGAGGACGAGGACTGAGGGTTGAGTATTGATGTTTGATGTCTGAGGATTGAGGATTGAGGATTGAGAATTGAGGATTGAGGATTGAGGATTGAAGATTGAGGATTGGGTGTTGAAGATTGAAGAATGAGGATTGAGGATTGAGGATTGAGGATTGAGGATTGAGAATTGAGGATTGAGGATTGAGGATTGAAGATTGAGGATTGGGTGTTGAAGATTGAAGAATGAGGATTGAGGATTGAGGATTGAGGATTGAGGATTGAGGATTGAAGATTGAGTATTGGGGATTGAATATTGAGGATTGAGGATTCAGGATTGTGGATTGAGGATTGAGGATTGGGAATTGAAGATTGAGGATTGAGTATTGGGGGTTGTGGATGAGGACGAGGACTGAGGGTTGAGTATTGATGTTTGAGGTCTGAGGATTGACGGTTGAGGATTGAGAATTGAGGATTGAGGATTGAAGATTGAGGATTGGGTACTGAGGATTGAAGAATGAGGATTGAGTATTGAGTATTGAGGATTGAGGATTGAGGATTGAGGATTGAAGATTGAGGATTAGGTATTGAGGATTGAAGAATGAGGATTGAGTATTGAGTATTGAGGATTGAGGATTGAAGATTGAGTATTGAGGATTGAAGATTGACGATTGAGGATTGAGGATTGAGGATTGAGGATTGAGGATTGAGGATTGAGGATTGAAGATTGAGTATTGGGTATTGAAGATTGAGGATTGACGATTGAGGATTGTGGATTAAGGATTGAAGATTGAGTACTGAGGATTGAAGATTAAGATTGAGGATTGAGGATTGTGGATTGAGGATTGAGGATTGAGGATTGAAGATTGAGTATTGAGGATTGAAGATTGAGGATTGAGGATTGAGGATTGAGGTTTGAGGATTGAAGATTGAGTATTGAGGATTGAAGATTGAGGATTGAGGATTGAGGATTGAGGATTGAGGATTGCGGATAGAAGATTGAGGATTGGGTATTGCGGATTGAACATTGAGGATTGAGGATTGAGGATTGAGGATTGAGGACTGAAGATTGAATATTGATGATTGAATATTGAGGATTGAGGATTGATGGTTGTGGATTGAGGACGAGGACTGAGGGTTGACTACTGCTGTTTGAGGTCTGAGGATTGAGGATTGAGGATTGAGGATTGAGGATTGAGGATTGAGGATTGAAGATTGAGTACTGAGGATTGAAGATTGAGGATTGAGAATTGAGGTTTGAGGATTGAGGATTGAAGATTGAGTACTGAGGATTGAAGATTAAGATTGAGGATTGATGATTGAGGATTGAGGATTGAAGATTGAGGATTGGGGACTGAGTATTGAGGGTTGAGTGATGAGAATTGATGCTTGTGGATAGAGGTCTGGAGATTGCAGATTGAGTATTGAGTATTGAAAACTGTGAATTGAGGATATTCTACTGAGGATTGAGGATTGACAACTGATTGTTGAGGACTTAGGGCTGAAGATTCAGGATTCAGGGTTGAGGATACAGGATTGATGTTTGAGGACTGAGGATTGAGGATTGAGGATTGAGGATTGAGGATTGAGGATTGAAGACTGAGGATTGGGTATTGAGGATTGAACATTGAGGATTGAGTGTTGAGGATAGAGGATTGAGGATTGAGGATTGAAGTTTGAATATTAATGACTGTATATTGAGGATTGAGGATTGAGGGTTGTGGATTGAGGACGAGGACTGAGGGTTGAGTATTGATGTTTGAAGTCTGAGGATTCAGGATTGAAGATTGAGCATTGAGGATAGAAGATTGAGTATTGAGGATTGACGATGGGAGGATTGAGGATTGCGGATAGAAGATTGAGAATTGGGGACTGAGGATTCAAGATTGAGGATCGAAGATTGAGAATTGAGGATTGAAGATTGATAATTGAGGATTCAGGATTGAAGATGGAGTATTGAGGATAGAAGATTGAGGATTGAGGATTGTCGATTAAGGATTGAGGATGAGGGCTGAGGGTTGAGGATTGAGGTTTGAGGACTGAGGACTGAGGATTGAGGATTGAGAATTGAGGATTGACGATTGAGGATTGAAGATTGAGGATTGGGTATTGAGGATTGAAGAATGAGGATTGAGGATTGAGGATTGAGGATTGAGGATTGAAGATTGAGTATTGAGCATTGAAGCCTGACGATTTTAAGATTGAGGATTGAGGATTGAGGACTGAGGATGGAGGATTGAAGATTGAGAATTGAGGATTGAAGATTGAGGATCGAGGACTGAGGATTGAGGATTGAGGATTGAGGATTGAAGAATGAGGATTGAGGATTGAGGATTGAGGATTGAGGATTGAGGACTGAGTATTGAGTATTGAAGATTGAGGATTGAGGAGTGAGTATTGAAGATTGATGATTTGGGACTGAGGATTGAAGATTGGGGTTTGAGGATTGAGGATTGAGGATTGAGGAGGGAGGATTGAAGATTGAGGATTGGGTATTGTGGATTGAAGAATGAGTATTGAGGATTGAGGATTGAGGATTGAGGATTGAAGATTGAGTATTGAGGATTGAAGATTGACGATTGAGGATTGAGGATTGAGGATTGAGGATTGAGGATTGAGGATTCAGGATTGAGGATTGAAGATTGAGTATTGAGGATTGAAGATTGAGGATTGTGAATTGAGGATTCACGATTGAGGATTGAAGATTGAGGATTGAGGATTGAGGATTGAGGATTGAGCATTGAAGATTGAGGATTCGGTATTGAGGATTGAAGAATGAGGATTGAGTATTGAGTATTGAGGATTTAGGATTGAAGAAATGAGTATTGAGGATTGAAGATTGACGATTGAGGATTGAGGATTGAGGATTGAGGATTGAGGATTGAGGATTGAGGATTGAGGATTGAGGATAGAAGGTTGAGCATTGGGGATTGAAGATTGAGGATTGACGATGGGAGGATTGAGGATTGCGGATAGAAGATTGAGAATTGGGGACTGAGGATTCAAGATTGAGGATCGAAGATTGAGAATTGAGGATTGAAGATTGATAATTGAGGATTCAGGATTGAAGATTGAGTATTGAGGATAGAAGATTGAGGATTGAGGATTGTCGATTAAGGATTGTGGATGAGGGCTGAGGGTTGAGGATTGAGGTTTGAGGACTGAGGACTGAGGTTTGAGGATTGAGAATTGAGGATTGAGGATTGAGGATTGAAGATTGAGGATTGAAGATTGAGTATTGAGGATTGAAGATTGACGATTGAGGATTGAGGATTGAGGATTGAGGATTGAGGATTGAGGATTGAGGATAGAAGGTTGAGGATTGAGGATAGAAGGTTGAGCATTGGGGATTGAAGATTGAGGTTTGAGGATTGAGGATTGAGGATTGAGGATTGAAGATTGAGTAATGAGGATTGAAGATTAAGATTGAGGATTGAGGTTTGAGGATTGAGGATTGAGGATTGAGGATTGAAGGTTGAGTATTGAGGATTGAAGGTTGAGGATTGAGGATTGAGGATTCAGCATTGAGGATTGAAGATTGAGTACTGAGGATTGAAGATCAAGGTTGAGGATTGAGGATTGAGGGTTGAGGATTGAGGATTGAGGATTGAGGATTGAAGATTGAGGATTGCGTATTGAGGATAGAACATTGAGGATTGAGTATTGAGTATTGAGGGTTGAGGATTGAGGATTGAAGATTGAATATTGATGATTGAAGGTTGAGGATCGAGGATTGAGGGTTGTTGGTTGAGTACGAGGACTGAGGGTTGAGTATTGATGGTTGAGGTCTGAGGATTGAGGATTGAGGATTGAGGATTGATGATTGAGGATTCAGGATTGAGGATTGAAGATTGAGGATTGGGTACTGAGGATTGAAGAATGAGGATTGAGGATTGAGGGTTGAGGATTGAGGATTGAGGATTGAGTATTGAGGATTGAAGACTGAGTGTTGATGGTTGAGTGATGAGAATTGATGTTTGTGGATAGAGATTTGAAGATTGCAGATTGAGTATTGGGTATTGAAAACTGTGAATTGATGATACTCTCTTGAGGATTGAGGATTGACAACTGATTGTTGAGGACTGAGGGCTGAAGGTTGAGGATTCAGGATTGAGGATTCAGGATTGTGGATTGAGGATTGAGGATTGAGAATTGAAGATTGAGGATTGAGTATTGGGGGTTGTGGATAGAGGACGAGGACTGAGGGTTGAGTGTTGATGTTTGAGGTCTGAGGATTGAGGGTTGAGGATTGAGAAATGAGGATTGAGGATTGAAGATTGAGGATTGGGTACTGAGGATTGAAGAATGAGGATTGAGTATTGAGTATTGAGGATTGAGGATTGAGGATTGAGGATTGAAGATTGAGGATTAGGTATTGAGGATTGAAGAATGAGGATTGAGTATTGAGTATTGAGGATTGAGGATTGAAGATTGAGTATTGAGGATTGAAGATTGACGATTGAGGATTGAGGATTGAGGATTGAGGATTGAGGATTGAGGATTGAGGATTGAAGATTGAGTATTGGGTATTGAAGATTGAGGATTGACGATTGAGGATTGTGGATTGAGGATTGAAGATTGAGTACTGAGGATTGAAGATTAAGATTGAGGATTGAGGATTGAGGATTGAGGATTGAGGATTGAGGATTGAAGATTGAGTATTGAGGATTGAAGATTGAGGATTGAGGATTGAGGATTGAGGATTGAGGATTGAGGATTGAGGATTGCGGATAGAAGATTGAGGATTGGGTATTGCGGATTGAACATTGAGGATTGAGAATTGAGGATTGAGGATTGAGGACTGAAGATTGAATATTGATGATTGAATATTGAGGATTGAGGATTGATGGTTGTGGATTGAGGACGAGGACTGAGGGTTGACTACTGCTGTTTGAGGTCTGAGGATTGAGGATTGAGGATTGAGAATTGAGGATTGAGGATTGAGCATTGAAGATTGAGAATTGGGTATTGAGGATTGAAGAATGAGGATTGAGGATTGAGGATTGAGTATTGGGGGTTGTGGATTGAGGACGAGGACTGAGGGTTGAGTATTGATGTTCGATGTCTGAGGATTGAGGGTTGAGGATTGAGAATTGAGGATTGAGGATTGAAGATTGAGGATTGGGTATTGAGGATTGAAGAATGAGGATTGAGTACTGAGTATTGAGGATTGAGGATTGAAGATTGAGTATTGAGCATTGAATATTGACGATTGAGGATTGAGGATTGAGGATTGAAGATTGAGTATTGAGGATTGAAGATTGAGGATTGAGGATTGAGGTTTGAGGATTGAGGATTGAAGATTGAGTACTGAGGATTGAAGATTAAGATTGAGGATTGATGATTGAGGATTGAGGATTGAAGATTGAGGATTGGGGACTGAGTATTGAGGGTTGAATGATGAGAATTGAGGCTTGTGGATAGAGGTCTGAAGATTGCAGATTGAGTATTGAGTATTGAAAACTGTGAATTGAGGATATTCTACTGAGGATTGAGGATTGACAACTGATTGTTGAGGACTTAGGGCTGAAGATTGAGGATTCAGGGTTGAGGATTCAGGATTGATGTTTGAGGACTGAGGATTGAGGGTTGAGGATTGAGGTTTGAGGATTGAGGATTGGGTGTTGAAGATTGAAGAATGAGGATTGAGGATTGAGGATTGAGGATTGAGGATTGAGGATTGAGGATTGAAGATTGAGTATTGAGGATTGTATATTGAGGATTGAGGATTGAGGATTGAGCATTGAGGATTGAGGATTGCGGATAGAAGATTGAGGATTGGGTATTGCGGATTGAACATTGAGGATTGAGGATTGAGGATTGAGGATTGAGGACTGAAGATTGAATATTGATGGTTGAATATTGAGGATTGAGGATTGATGGTTGTGGATTGAGGACGAGGACTGAGGGTTGAGTATTGCTGTTTGAGGTCTGAGGATTGAGGATTGAGGATTGAGAATTGAGGATTGAGGATTGAGGATTGAGGATTGAGGATTGAGGATTGAGGATTGAGGATTGAGGATTGAGGATTGAGGATTGAGGATACAAGATTGAGTATTGAGGATTGAAGACTGAGGATTGAGGATTGAGGATTGAGGATTGAGGGTTGGAGATTGAGTACTGAGGATTGAAGATTAAGATTGACGATTGAGGATTGAGGATTGAGGATTGAGGATTGAGGATTGAGGATTGAAGATTGAGGATTGCGTATTGAGGATAGAACATTGAGGATTGAGGATTGAGTATTGAGGATTGAGGATTGAGGATTGAAGATTGAATATTGATGACTGAAGATTGCGGATCGAGGATTGAGGGTTGTGGATTGAGGACGAGGACTGAGGGTTGAGTATTGATGTTTGAGGTCTGAGGATTGAGGATTGAGGATTGAGAATTGAGGATTGAGGATTGAGGATTGAAGATTGAGGATTGGGTGTTGAAGATTGAAGAATGAGGATTGAGGATTGAGGATTGAGTATTGAGGATTGAAGATTGAGTATTGAGGATTGAATATTGAGGATTGAGGATTGAGGATTGAGCATTGAGGATTGAGGATTGCGGATAGAAGATTGAGGATTGGGTATTGCGGATTGATCATTGAGGATTGAGGAATGAGGATTGAGGATTGAGGACTGAAGATTGAATATTGATGATTGAATATTGAGGATTGAGGATTGATGGTTGTGGATTGAGGACGAGGACTGAGGGTTGAGTATTGCTGTTTGAGGTCTGAGGATTGAGGATTGAGGATTGAGAATTGAGGATTGAGGATTGAGGATTGAAGATTGAGAATTGGGTATTCAGGATTGAAGAATGAGGATTGAGGATTGAGGATTGAGTATTGAGGATTGAAGACTGAGTGTTGAGGGTTGAGTGATGAGAATTGATGTTTGTGGATAGAGATTTGAAGATTGCAGATTGAGTATTGAGTATTGAAAACTGTGAATTGATGATATTCTCTTGAGGATTGAGGATTGACAACTGATTGTTGAGGACTGAGGGCTGAAGGTTGAGGATTCAGGATTGAGGATTCAGGATTGTGGATTGAGGATTGAGGATTGAGAATTGAAGATTGAGGATTGAGTATTGGGGGTTGTGGATTGAGGACGAGGACTGAGGTTTGAGTATTGATGTTTGAGGTCTGAGGATTGAGGGTTGAGGATTGAGAATTGAGGATTGAGGATTGAAGATTGAGGACTGGGTACTGAGGATTGAAGAATGAGGATTGAGTATTGAGTATTGAGGATTGAGGATTGAGGATTGAGGATTGAAGATTGAGGATTAGGTATTGAGGATTGAAGAATGAGGATTGAGTATTGAGTATTGAGGATTGAGGATTGAAGATTGAGTATTGAGGATTGAAGATTGACGATTGAGGATTGAGGATTGAGGATTGAGGATTGAGTATTGAGGATTGAGGATTGAAGATTGAGTATTGGGTATTGAAGATTGAGGATTGAGGATTGAGGATTGTGGATTGAGGATTGAAGATTGAGTACTGAGGATTGAAGATTAAGATTGAGGATTGCGGATTGAGGATTGAGGATTGAGGATTGAGGATTGAGGATTGAAGATTGAGTATTGAGGATTGAAGACTGAGGATTGAGGATTGAGGATTGAGGATTGAGGATTGAGGATTGAAGATTGAGGATTGAAGATTGAGGATTGAGGATTGAGGATTGAGGATTGAGGATTGAGGATTGAGGATTGCGGATAGAAGATTGAGGATTGGGTATTGCGGATTGAACATTGAGGATTGAGGATTGAGGATTGAGGATTGAGGACTGAAGATTGAATAGTGATGATTGGATATTGAGGATTGAGGATTGATGGTTGTGGATTGAGGACGAGGACTGAGGGTTGAGTATTGCTGTTTGAGGTCTGAGGATTGAGGATGGAGGATTGAGAATTGAGGATTGAGGATTGAGGATTGAAGATTGAGAATTGGGTATTCAGGATTGAAGAATGAGGATTGAGGATTGAGGATTGAGTGTTGAGGATTGAGGACGAGGACTGACGGTTGAGGATTGAGGTTTGAGGATTGAGGATTGAGGATTGAGGACGAGGACTGAAGGCTGAGTATTGATGTTTCAGGTCTGAGGATTGAGGATTGAGGATTGAGAATTGAGGATTGAGGATTGAGGATTGAGGATTGAGGATTGAGGATTGAGGATTGAGGATTGAGGATTGAAGACTGAGTGTTGAGGGTTGAGTGATGAGAATTGATGTTTGTGGATAGAGATTTGAAGATTGCAGATTGGGTATTGAGTATTGAAAACTGTGAATTGATGATATTCTCTTGAGGATTGAGGATTGACAACTGATTGTTGAGGACTGAGGGCTGAAGGTTGAGGATTCAGGATTGAGGATTCAGGATTGTGGATTGAGGATTGAGGATTGAGAATTGAAGATTGAGGATTGAGTATTGGGGGTTGTGGATTGAGGACGAGGACTGAGGTTTGAGTATTGATGTTTGAGGTCTGAGGATTGAGGGTTGAGGATTGAGAATTGAGGATTGAGGATTGAAGATTGAGGACTGGGTACTGAGGATTGAAGAATGAGGATTGAGTATTGAGTATTGAGGATTGAGGATTGAGGATTGAGGATTGAAGATTGAGGATTAGGTATTGAGGATTGAAGAATGAGGATTGAGTATTGAGTATTGAGGATTGAGGATTGAGGATTGAAGATTGAGTATTGAGGATTGAAGATTGACGATTGAGGATTGAGGATTGAGGATTGAGGATTGAGGATTGAAGATTGAGGATTGGGTATTGAGGATTGAAGAATGAGGATTGAGTATTGAGTATTGAGGATTGAGGATTGAAGATTGAGTATTGAGGATTGAAGATTGACGATTGAGTATTGATGATTGAGGATTGAGGATTGAGGATTGAGGATTGAGGATTGAAGATTGAGTATTGGGGATTGAAGATTGAGGATTGAGGATTGAGGATTGAGGATTGAGGATTGAAGATTGAGTACTGAGGTTTGAAGATTAAGATTGAGGATTGAGGATTGAGGATTGAGGATTGAGGATTGAGGATTGAGGATACAAGATTGTGTATTGAGGATTGAAGACTGAGGATTGAGGATTGAGGATTGAGGATTGAGGGTTGGAGATTGAGTACTGAGGATTGAAGATTATGATTGACGATTGAGGATTGAGGATTGAGGATTGAGGATTGAGGATTGAGGATTGAAGATTGAGGATTGCGTATTGAGGATAGAACATTGAGGATTGAGGATTGAGTATTGAGGATTGAGGATTGAGGATTGAAGATTGAATATTGATGATTGAAGATTGCGGATCGAGGATTGAGGGTTGTGGATTGAGGACGAGGACTGAGGGTTGAGTATTGATGTTTGAGGTCTGAGGATTGAGGATTGAGGATTGAGAATTGAGGATTGAGGATTGAGGATTGAAGATTGAGGATTGGGTGTTGAAGATTGAAGAATGAGGATTGAGGATTGAGGATTGAGGATTGAGGATTGAAGATTGAGTATTGAGGATTGAATATTGAGGATTGAGGATTGAGGATTGAGCATTGAGGATTGAGGATTGCGGATAGAAGATTGAGGATTGGGTATTGCGGATTGATCATTGAGGATTGAGGATTGAGGATTGAGGATTGAGGACTGAAGATTGAATATTGATGATTGAATATTGAGGATTGAGGATTGACGGTTGTGGATTGAGGACGAGGACTGAGGGTTGAGTATTGCTGTTTGAGGTCTGAGGATTGAGGATTGAGGATTGAGAATTGAGGATTGAGGATTGAGGATTGAAGATTGAGAATTGGGTATTCAGGATTGAAGAATGAGGATTGAGGATTGAGGATTGAGTATTGAGGATTGAAGACTGAGTGTTGAGGGTTGAGTGATGAGAATTGATGTTTGTGGATAGAGATTTGAAGATTGCAGATTGAGTATTGAGTATTGAAAACTGTGAATTGATGATATTCTCTTGAGGATTGAGGATTGACAACTGATTGTTGAGGACTGAGGGCTGAAGGTTGAGGATTCAGGATTGAGGATTCAGGATTGTGGATTGAGGATTGAGGATTGAGAATTGAAGATTGAGGATTGAGTATTGGGGGTTGTGGATTGAGGACGAGGACTGAGGTTTGAGTATTGATGTTTGAGGTCTGAGGATTGAGGGTTGAGGATTGAGAATTGAGGATTGAGGATTGAAGATTGAGGACTGGGTACTGAGGATTGAAGAATGAGGATTGAGTATTGAGTATTGAGGATTGAGGATTGAGGATTGAGGATTGAAGATTGAGGATTAGGTATTGAGGATTGAAGAATGAGGATTGAGTATTGAGTATTGAGGATTGAGGATTGAAGATTGAGTATTGAGGATTGAAGATTGACGATTGAGGATTGAGGATTGAGGATTGAGGATTGAGGATTGAGGATTGAGGATTGAAGATTGAGTATTGGGTATTGAAGATTGAGGATTGAGGATTGAGGATTGTGGATTGAGGATTGAAGATTGAGTACTGAGGATTGAAGATTAAGATTGAGGATTGAGGATTGAGGATTGAGGATTGAGGATTGAGGATTGAGGATTGAGGATTGAAGATTGAGTATTGAGGATTGAAGATTGAGGATTGAGGATTGAGGATTGAGGATTGAGGATTGAGGATTGAAGATTGAAGATTGAAGATTGAGGATTGAGGATTGAGGATTGAGGATTGAGGATTGAGGATTGAGGATTGCGGATAGAAGATTGAGGATTGGGTATTGCGGATTGAACATTGAGGATTGAGGATTGAGGATTGAGGATTGAGGACTGAAGATTGAATAGTGATGATTGGATATTGAGGATTGAGGATTGATGGTTGTGGATTGAGGACGAGGACTGAGGGTTGAGTATTGCTGTTTGAGGTCTGAGGATTGAGGATTGAGGATTGAGAATTGAGGATTGAGGATTGAGGATTGAAGATTGAGAATTGGGTATTCAGGATTGAAGAATGAGGATTGAGGATTGAGGATTGAGTATTGAGGATTGAAGACTGAGTGTTGAGGGTTGAGTGATGAGAATTGATGTTTGTGGATAGAGATTTGAAGATTGCAGATTGGGTATTGAGTATTGAAAACTGTGAATTGATGATATTCTCTTGAGGATTGAGGATTGACAACTGATTGTTGAGGACTGAGGGCTGAAGGTTGAGGATTCAGGATTGAGGATTCAGGATTGTGGATTGAGGATTGAGGATTGAGAATTGAAGATTGAGGATTGAGTATTGGGGGTTGTGGATTGAGGACGAGGACTGAGGTTTGAGTATTGATGTTTGAGGTCTGAGGATTGAGGGTTGAGGATTGAGAATTGAGGATTGAGGATTGAAGATTGAGGACTGGGTACTGAGGATTGAAGAATGAGGATTGAGTATTGAGTATTGAGGATTGAGGATTGAGGATTGAGGATTGAAGACTGAGGATTAGGTATTGAGGATTGAAGAATGAGGATTGAGTATTGAGTATTGAGGATTGAGGATTGAGGATTGAAGATTGAGTATTGAGGATTGAAGATTGACGATTGAGGATTGAGGATTGAGGATTGAGGATTGAGGATTGAGGATTGAGGATTGAAGATTGAGTATTGGGTATTGAAGATTGAGGATTGAGGATTGAGGATTGTGGATTGAGGATTGAAGATTGAGTACTGAGGATTGAAGATTAAGATTGAGGATTGAGGATTGAGGATTGAGGATTGAGGATTGAGGATTGAGGATTGAAGATTGAGTATTGAGGATTGAAGATTGAGGATTGAGGATTGAGGATTGAGGATTGAGGATTGAAGATTGAGTATTGAGGATTGAAGATTGAGGATTGAGGATTGAGTATTGAGGATTGAGGATTGAGGATTGAGGATTGCGGATAGAAGATTGAGGATTGGGTATTGCGGATTGAACATTGAGGATTGAGGATTGAGGATTGGGGATTGAGGACTGAAGATTGAATGGTGATGATTGAATATTGAGGATTGAGGATTGATGGTTGTGGATTGAGGACGAGGACTGCGGGTTGACTACTGCTGTTTGAGGTCTGAGGATTGAGGATTGAGGATTGAGAATTGAGGATTGAGGATTGAGGATTGAAGATTGAGAATTGGGTATTGAGGATTGAAGAATGAGGATTGAGGATTGAGGATTGAGGATTGAGGATTGAAGACTGAGTGCTGAGGTTTGAGTGATGAGAATTGATGTTTGTGGATAGAGGTTTGAAGATTGCAGATTGAGTATGGAGTATTGAAGACTGTGAATTGATGATATTCTCTTGAGGATTGAGGATTGACAACTGATTGTTGAGGACTGAGGGCTGAAGGTTGAGGATACAGGATTGAGGATTCAGGACTGTGGATTGAGGATTGAGGATTGAGAATTGAAGATTGAGGATTGAGTATTGGGGGTTGTGGATTCAGGACGAGGACTGAGGGTTGAGTATTGATGTTTGACGTCTGAGGATTGAGGGTTGAGGATTGAGAATTGAGGATTGAGGATTGAAGATTGAGGATTGGGTATTGAGGATTGAGGATTGAAGATTGAGTACTGAGGATTGAAGATTAAGATTGAGGATTGATGATTGAGGATTGAGGATTGAAGGTTGAGGATTGGGGACTGAGTATTGAGGGTTGAGTGATGAGAATTGATGCTTGTGGATAGAGGTCTGAAGATTGCAGATTGAGTATTGAGTATTGAAAACTGTGAATTGAGGATATTCTATTGAGGATTGAGGATTGACAACTGATTGTTGAGGACTTAGGGCTGAAGATTGAGGATTCAAGGTTGAGGATTCAGGATTGATGTTTGAGGACTGAGGATTGAGGATTGAGGATTGAGGATTGAGGATTGAGGATTGAAGACTGAGGATTGGGTATTGAGGATTGAACATTGAGGATTGAGTGTTGAGGATAGAGGATTGAGGATTGAGGATTGAAGGTTGAATATTAATGACTGTATATTGAGGATTGAGGATTGAGGGTTGTGGATTGAGGACGAGGACTGAGGGTTGAGTATTGATGTTTGAAGTCTGAGGATTCAGGATTGAAGATTGAGTATTGAGGATAGAAGATTGAGGATTGAGGATTGTCGATTAAGGATTGAGGATGAGGTCTGAGGGTTGAGGATTGAGGTTTGAGGACTGAGGACTGAGGATTGAGGATTGAGAATTGAGGATTGAGGATTGAGGATTGAAGATTGATGATTGGGTATTGAGGATTGAAGAATGAGGATTGAGGATTGAGGATTGAGGATTGAGGATTGAAGATTGAGTATTGAGCATTGAAGCATGACGATTGAGGATTGAGGATTGAGGATTGAGGATTGAGGATGGAGGACTGAAGATTGAGTATTGAGGATTGAAGATTGAGGATCGAGGATTGAGGATTGAGGATTGAGGATAGAGGATTGAAGAATGAGGATTGAGGATTGAGGATTGAGGATTGAGGATTGAGGATTGAGGATTGGTGATTGAGGATTGCGAATTGAAGATTCAGTATTAAGGATTGAAGATTCAAAATTGAGGATGAGGATTGAACATTGAGTACTGAGTGTTGAGGGTTGAGTGATGAGAATTTAGGTTTCTGGATACAGATTTGAAGATTGCAGATTGAGTATTGGGTATTGAAAATTGTGAATTGATGATATTCTATTGAGGATTGAGGATTGACAACTGAATGTTGAGGACTGAGGTCTGAAGATTGAGGTTTCAGTATTGAGGATTCAGAATTGAGGTTTGAGGACTGAGGATTGAGGATTGAAGATTGAGTATTGAGGATTGAAGATTGAGGGTTGAGGATTGAGGATTGAGGATTGAGGATGAGGGCTGAGGGGTGAGGATTGAGGTTTGAGGACTAAGGACAGAGGATTGAGGATTGAGAATTGAGGATTGAGGATTGAGGATTGAAGATTGATAATTGGGTATTGGGGATCGAAGAATGAGGATTGAGGATTGAGGTGTGAGGATTGAGGATAGAAGATTGAGTATTGAGGATTGAAGATTGACGATTGAGGATTGAGGATTGAGGATTGAGGATTGAGGATTGAGGGTTGAGGATTGAAGATTCAGTATTGAGGATTGACGATTGAGGATTGAGGATTGAGTATTGACGATTGAGGATTGCAGACTGAGTATTGAGGATTGACGATGGGAGGATTGAGGATTGCGGATAGAAGATTGAGAATTGGGGACTGAGGATTCAAGATTGAGGATCGATGATTGAGAATTGAGGATTGAAGATTGATAATTGAGGATTCAGGATTGAAGATTGAGTATTGAGGATAGAAGATTGAGGATTAAGGATTGTCGATTAAGGATTGAGGATGAGGGCTGAGGGTTGAGGATTGAGGTTTGAGGACTGAGGACTGAGGATTGAGGATTGAGAATTGAGGATTGAGTATTGAGGATTGAAGATTGAGGATTGGGTATTGAGGATTGAAGAATGAGGATTGAGGATTGAGGATTGAGGATTGAGGATTGAAGATTGAGTATTGAGCATTGAAGCCTGACGATTGAGAATTCAGGATTGAGGATTGAGGATTGAGGATTGAGGATGGAGGATTGAAGATTGAGTATTGAGGATCGAAGATTGGGGATCGAGGACTGAGGATTGAGGATTGAAGATTGAGGATTGAAGAATGAGGATTGAGGATTGAAGATTGAGTATTGAGGATTGAAGATTGAGGATTGAGGATTGAGGATTCAGCATTGAGTATTGAAGATTGAGTACTGAGGATTGAAGATTAAGGTTGAGGATTGAGGATTGAGGGTTGAGGATTGAGGATTGAGGATTGAAGGTTGAGGATTGCGTATTGAGGATAGAGCATTGAGGATTGAGTATTGAGTATTGAGGATTGAGGATTGAGGATTGAAGATTGAATATTGATGATTGAAGGTTGAGGATCGAGGATTGAGGGTTGTGGATTGAGTACGAGGACTGAGGGTTCAGTATTGATGGTTGAGGTCTGAGGGTTGAGGATTGAGGATTGAGGATTGATGATTGAGGATTCAGGATTGAGGATTGAAGATTGAGGATTGGGTATTGAGGATTGAAGAATGAGGATTGAGGATTGAGGGTTGAGGATTGAGGATTGAAGATTGAGTATTGAGGATTGAAGGTTGACGATTGAGGATTGAGGATTGAGGATTGAGTATTGAGGATTGAGGATTGAGGATTGAAGGTTGAGTATTGAGGATTGAAGATTGAGGATTGTGGATGGAGGATTGACGATTGAGGATTGAAGATTGAGGATTGAGGATTGAGGATTGAGGATTGAGGATTGAAGATTGAGGATTGGGTATTGATGATTGAAGAATGAGTATTGAGTATTGAGTATTGAGGATTGAGGATTGAAGATTGAGTATTGAGGATTGAAGATTGACGATTGAGGATTGAGGATTGAGGATTGAGGATTGAGGATTGAGGATTGAGGATTGAAGATTGAGTATTGGGGATTGAAGATTGAGGATTGAGGATTGAGGATTGAGGATTGAGGATTGAAGATTGAGTACTGAGGATTGAAGATTAAGATTGAGGATTGAGGATTGAGGATTGAGGATACAAGATTGAGTATTGAGGATTGAAGATTGAGGATTGAGGATTGAGGATTGAGGATTGAGGATTGGAGATTGAGTACTGAGGATTGAAGATTATGATTGACGATTGAGGATTGAGGATTGAGGATTGAGGATTGAGGATTGAGGATTGAAGATTGAGGATTGCGTATTGAGGATAGAACATTGAGGATAGAGGATTGAGTATTGAGGATTGAGGATTGAGGATTTAAGATTGAATATTGATGATTGAAGATTGAGGATCGAGGATTGAGAGTTGTGGATTGAGGACGAGGACTGAGGGTTGAGTATTGATGTTTGAGGTCTGAGGATTGAGGATTGAGGATTGAGAATTGAGGATTGAGGATTGAGGATTGAAGATTGAGGATTGGGTGTTGAAGATTGAAGAATGAGGATTGAGGATTGAGGATTGAGGATTGAGGATTGAGGATTGAAGATTGAGTATTGGGGATTGAATATTGAGGATTGAGGATTGAGGATTGAGCATTGAGGATTGAGGATTGCGGATAGAAGATTGAGGATTGGGTATTGCGGATTGAACATTGAGGATTGAGGATTGAGGATTGAGGATTGAGGACTGAAGATTGAATATTGATGATTGAATATTGAGGATTGAGGATTGATGGTTGTGGATTGAGGACGAGGACTGAGGGTTGAGTATTGCTGTTTGAGGTCTGAGGATTGAGGATTGAGGATTGAGAATTGAGGATTGAGGATTGAGGATTGAGGATTGAAGATTGAGAATTGGGAATTCAGGATTGAAGAATGAGGATTGAGGATTGAGGATTGAGTATTGAGGATTGAAGACTGAGTGTTGAGGGTTGAGTGATGAGAATTGATGTTTGTGGATAGAGATTTGAAGATTGCAGATTGAGTATTGAGTATTGAAAACTGTGAATTGATGATATTCTCTTGAGGATTGAGGATTGACAACTGATTGTTGAGGACTGAGGGCTGAAGGTTGAGGATTCAGGATTGAGGATTCAGGATTGTGGATTGAGGATTGAGGATTGAGAATTGAAGATTGAGGATTGAGTATTGGGGGTTGTGGATTGAGGTCGAGGACTGAGGGTTGAGTATTGATGTTTGAGGTCTGAGGATTGACGGTTGAGGATTGAGAATTGAGGATTGAGGATTGAAGATTGAGGATTGGGTACTGAGGATTGAAGAATGAGGATTGAGTATTGAGTATTGAGGATTGAGGATTGAGGATTGAGGATTGAAGCTTGAGGATTAGGTATTGAGGATTGAAGAATGAGGATTGAGTATTGAGTATTGAGGATTGAGGATTGAAGATTGAGTATTGAGGATTGAAGATTGACGATTGAGGATTGAGGATTGAGGATTGAGGATTGAGGATTGAGGATTGAAGATTGAGTATTGGGTATTGAAGATTGAGGATTGACGATTGAGGATTGTGGATTGAGGATTGAAGATTGAGTACTGAGGATTGAAGATTAAGATTGAGGATTGAGGATTGAGGATTGAGGATTGAGGATTGAGGATTGAAGATTGAGTATTGAGGATTGAAGATTGAGGATTGAGGATTGAGGATTGAGGATTGAGGATTGAAGATTGAGTATTGAGGATTGAAGATTGAGGATTGAGGATTGAGGATTGAGGATTGAGGATTGCGGATAGAAGATTGAGGATTGGGTATTGCGGATTGAACATTGAGGATTGAGGATTGAGGATTGAGGATTGAGGACTGAAGATTGAATATTGATGATTGAATATTGAGGATTGAGGATTGATGGTTGTGGATTGAGGACGAGGACTGAGGGTTGACTACTGCTGTTTGAGGTCTGAGGATTGAGGATTGAGGATTGAGCATTGAAGATTGAGAATTGGGTATTGAGGATTGAAGAATGAGGATTGAGGATTGAGGATTGAGGATTGAGGATTGAGGATTGAGTATTGGGGGTTGTGGATTGAGGACGAGGACTGAGGGTTGAGTATTGATGTTCGAGGTCTGAGGATTAAGGGTTGAGGATTGAGAATTGAGGATTGAGGATTGAAGATTGAGGATTGGGTATTGAGGATTGAAGAATGAGGATTGAGTACTGAGTATTGAGGATTGAGGATTGAAGATTGAGTATTGAGCATTGAATATTGACGATTGAGGATTGAGGATTGAGGATTGAGGATTGGGGATTGAGGATTGAGGATTGAAGATTGAGTATTGAGGATTGAAGATTGAGGATTGAGAATTGAGGTTTGAGGATTGAGGATTGAAGATTGAGTACTGAGGATTGAAGATTAAGATTGAGGATTGATGATTGAGGATTGAGGATTGAAGATTGAGGATTGGGGACTGAGTACTGAGGGTTGAGTGATGAGAATTGATGCTTGTGGATAGAGGTCTGAAGATTGCAGATTGAGTATTGAGTATTGAAAACTGTGAATTGAGGATATTCTACTGAGGATTGAGGATTGACAACTGATTGTTGAGGACTTAGGGCTGAAGATTGAGGATTCAGGGTTGAGGATTCAGGATTGATGTTTGAGGACTGAGGATTGAGGATTGAGGATTGAGGATTGAGGATTGAGGATTGAAGACTGAGGATTGGGTATTGAGGATTGAACATTGAGGATTGAGTGTTGAGGATAGAGGATTGAGGATTGAGGATTGAAGTTTGAATATTAATGACTGTATATTGAGGATTGAGGATTGAGGGTTGTGGATTGAGGACGAGGACTGAGGGTTGAGTATTGATGTTTGAAGTCTGAGGATTCAGGATTGAAGATTGAGCATTGAGGATAGAAGATTGAGGATTGAGGATTGTCGATTAAGGATTGAGGATGAGGTCTGAGGGTTGAGGATTGAGGTTTGACGACTGAGGACTAAGGATTGAGAATTGAGAATTGAGGATTGAGGGTTGTGGATTGAAGATTGAGTATTGAGGATTGACGATTGAGGATTGAGGATTGAGTATTGACGATTGAGGATTGCAGACTGAGTATTGAGGATTGACGATGGGAGGATTGAGGATTGCGGATAGAAGATTGAGAATTGGGGACTGAGGATTCAAGATTGAGGATCGAAGATTGAGAATTGAGGATTGAAGATTGATAATTGAGGATTCAGGATTGAAGATGGAGTATTGAGGATAGAAGGTTGAGGATTGAGGATTGTCGATTAAGGATTGAGGATGAGGGCTGAGGGTTGAGGATTGAGGTTTGAGGACTGAGGACTGAGGATTGAGGATTGAGAATTGAGGATTGACGATTGAGGATTGAAGATTGAGGATTGGGTATTGAGGATTGAAGAATGAGGATTGAGGATTGAGGATTGAGGATTGAGGATTGAAGATTGAGTATTGAGCATTGAAGCCTGACGATTTTAGGATTGAGGATTGAGGATTGAGGACTGAGGATGGAGGATTGAAGATTGAGAATTGAGGATTGAAGATTGAGGATCGAGGACTGAGGATTGAGGATTGGGTGTTGAAGATTGAAGAATGAGGATTGAGGATTGAGGATTGAGGATTGAGGATTGAGGATTGAAGATTGAGTATTGAGGATTGTATATTGAGGATTGAGGATTGAGGATTGAGCATCGAGGATTGAGGATTGCGGATAGAAGATTGAGGATTGGGTATTGCGGATTGAACATTGAGGATTGAGGATTGAGGATTGAGGATTGAGGACTGAAGATTGAATATTGATGATTGAATATGGAGGATTGAGGATTGATGGTTGTGGATTGAGGACGAGGACTGAGGGTTGAGTATTGCTGTTTGAGGTCTGAGGATTGAGGATTGAGGATTGAGAATTGAGGATTGAGGATTGAGGATTGAGGATTGAGGATTGAGGATTGAGGATTGAGGATTGAAGATTGAGTATTGAGGATTGAAGATTGAGGATTGTGGATTGAGGATTGACGATTGAGGATTGAAGATTGAGGATTGAGGATTGAGGATTGAGGATTGAGGATTGAGGATTGAAGATTGAGGATTGGGTATTGAGGATTGAAGAATGAGGATTGAGTATTGAGTATTGAGGATTGAGGATTGAAGATTGAGTATTGAGGATTGAAGATTGACGATTGAGTATTGATGATTGAGGATTGAGGATTGAGGATTGAGGATTGAGGATTGAAGATTGAGTATTGGGTATTGAAGATTGAGGATTGAGGATTGAGGATTGAGGATTGAGGATTGAAGATTGAGTACTGAGGATTGAAGATTAAGATTGAGGATTGAGGATTGAGGATTGAGGATTGAGGATTGAGGATACAAGATTGAGTATTGAGGATTGAAGACTGAGGATTGAGGATTGAGGATTGAGGATTGAGGGTTGGAGATTGAGTACTGAGGATTGAAGATTAAGATTGACGATTGAGGATTGAGGATTGAGGATTGAGGATTGAGGATTGAGGATTGAAGATTGAGGATTGCGTATTGAGGATAGAACATTGAGGATTGAGGATTGAGTATTGAGGATTGAGGATTGAGGATTGAAGATTGAATATTGATGATTGAAGATTGCGGATCGAGGATTGAGGGTTGTGGATTGAGGACGAGGACTGAGGGTTGAGTATTGATGTTTGAGGTCTGAGGATTGAGGATTGAGGATTGAGAATTGAGGATTGAGGATTGACGATTGAAGATTGAGGATTGGGTGTTGAAGATTGAAGAATGAGGATTGAGGATTGAGGATTGAGGATTGAGTATTGAAGATTGAGTATTGAGGATTGAATATTGAGGATTGAGGATAGAGGATTGAGCATTGAGGATTGAGGATTGCGGATAGAAGATTGAGGATTGGGTATTGCGGATTGATCATTGAGGATTGAGGATTGAGGATTGAGGATTGAGGACTGAAGATTGAATATTGATGATTGAATATTGAGGATTGAGGATTGATGGTTGTGGATTGAGGACGAGGACTGAGGGTTGAGTATTGCTGTTTGAGGTCTGAGGATTGAGGATTGAGGATTGAGAATTGAGGATTGAGGATTGAGGATTGAAGATTGAGAATTGGGTATTCAGGATTGAAGAATGAGGATTGAGGATTGAGGATTGAGTATTGAGGATTGAAGACTGAGTGTTGAAGGTTGAGTGATGAGAATTGATGTTTGTGGATAGAGATTTGAAGATTGCAGATTGAGTATTGAGTATTGAAAACTGTGAATTGATGATATTCTCTTGAGGATTGAGGATTGACAACTGATTGTTGAGGACTGAGGGCTGAAGGTTGAGGATTCAGGATTGAGGATTCAGGATTGTGGATTGAGGATTGAGGATTGAGAATTGAAGATTGAGGATTGAGTATTGGGGGTTGTGGATTGAGGACGAGGACTGAGGTTTGAGTATTGATGTTTGAGGTCTGAGGATTGAGGGTTGAGGATTGAGAATTGAGGATTGAGGATTGAAGATTGAGGACTGGGTACTGAGGATTGAAGAATGAGGATTGAGTATTGAGTATTGAGGATTGAGGATTGAGGATTGAGGATTGAAGATTGAGGATTAGGTATTGAGGATTGAAGAATGAGGATTGAGTATTGAGTATTGAGGATTGAGGATTGAAGATTGAGTATTGAGGATTGAAGATTGACGATTGAGGATTGAGGATTGAGGATTGAGGATTGAGGATTGAGGATTGAGGATTGAAGATTGAGTATTGGGTATTGAAGATTGAGGATTGAGGATTGAGGATTGTGGATTGAGGATTGAAGATTGAGTACTGAGGATTGAAGATTAAGATTGAGGATTGAGGATTGAGGATTGAGGATTGAGGATTGAGGATTGAGGATTGAAGATTGAGTATTGAGGATTGAAGATTGAGGATTGAGGATTGAGGATTGAGGATTGAGGATTGAAGATTGAGTATTGAGGATTGAAGATTGAGGATTGAGGATTGAGGATTGAGGATTGAGGATTGAGGATTGAGGATTGCGGATAGAAGATTGAGGATTGGGTATTGCGGATTGAACATTGAGGATTGAGGATTGAGGATTGAGGATTGAGGACTGAAGATTGAATAGTGATGATTGGATATTGAGGATTGAGGATTGATGGTTGTGGATTGAGGACGAGGACTGCGGGTTGACTACTGCTGTTTGAGGTCTGAGGATTGAGGATTGAGGATTGAGAATTGAGGATTGAGGATTGAGGATTGAAGATTGAGAATGGGGTATTGAGGATTGAAGAATGAGGATTGAGGATTGAGGATTGAGGATTGAGGATTGAAGACTGAGTGCTGAGGTTTGAGTGATGAGAATTGATGTTTGTGGATAGAGATTTGAAGATTGCAGATTGAGTATTGAGTATTGAAGACTGTGAATTGATGATATTCTCTTGAGGATTGAGGATTGACAACTGATTGTTGAGGACTGAGGGCTGAAGGTTGAGGATTCAGGATTGAGGATTCAGGACTGTGGATTGAGGATTGAGGATTGAGAATTGAAGATTGAGGATTGAGTATTGGGGGTTGTGGATTCAGGACGAGGACTGAGGGTTGAGTATTGATGTTTGAGGTCTGAGGATTGAGGGTTGAGGATTGAGAATTGAGGATTGAGGATTGAAGATTGAGGATTGGGTATTGAGGATTGAAGAATGAGGATTGAGTACTGAGTATTGAGGATTGAGGGTTGAAGATTGAGTATTGAGCATTGAATATTGACGATTGAGGATTGAGGATTGAGGATTGAGGATTGAGGATTGAGGATTGAGGATTGAAGATTGAGTATTGAGGATTGAAGATTGAGGATTGAGGATTGAGGTTTGAGGATTGAGGATTGAAGATTGAGTACTGAGGATTGAAGATTCAGATTGAGGATTGATGATTGAGGATTGAGGATTGAAGGTTGAGGATTGGGGACTGAGTATTGAGGGTTGAGTGACGAGAATTGATGCTTGTGGATAGAGGTCTGAAGATTGCAGATTGAGTATTGAGTATTGAAAACTGTGAATTGAGGATATTCTATTGAGGATTGAGGATTGACAACTGATTGTTGAGGACTTAGGGCTGAAGATTGAGGATTCAAGGTTGAGGATTCAGGATTGATGTTTGAGGACTGAGGATTGAGGATTGAGGATTGAGGATTGAGGATTGAGGATTGAAGACTGAGGATTGGGTATTGAGGATTGAACATTGAGGATTGAGTGTTGAGGATAGAGGATTGAGGATTGAGGATTGAAGGTTGAATATTAATGACTGTATATTGAGGATTGAGGATTGAGGGTTGTGGATTGAGGACGAGGACTGAGGGTTGAGTATTGATGTTTGAAGTCTGAGGATTCAGGATTGAAGATTGCGTATTGAGGATAGAAGATTGAGGATTGAGGATTGTCGATTAAGGATTGAGGATGAGGTCTGAGGGTTGAGGATTGAGGTTTGAGGACTGAGGACTGAGGATTGAGGATTGAGAATTGAGGACTGAGGATTGAGGATTGAGAATTGAGGATTGAGGATTGAGGATTGAAGATTGAGGATTGGGTATTGAGGATTGAAGAATGAGGATTGAGGATTGAGGATTGAGGATTGAGGATTGAAGATTGAGCATTGAGCATTGAAGCCTGACGATTGAGGATTCAGGATTGAGGATTGAGGATTGAGGATGGAGGATTGAAGATTGAGTATTGAGGATCGAAGATTGGGGATCGAGGACTGAGGATTGAGGATTGAAGATTGAGGATTGAAGAATGAGGATTGAGGATTGAAGATTGAGTATTGAGGATTGAAGATTGAGGATTGAGGATTGAGGATTCAGCATTGAGTATTGAAGATTGAGTACTGAGGATTGAAGATTAAGGTTGAGGATTGAGGATTGAGGGTTGAGGATTGAGGATTGAGGGTTGAAGATTGAGGATTGCGTATTGAGGATAGAGCATTGAGGATTGAGTATTGAGTATTGAGGATTGAGGATTGAAGATTGAAGATTGAATATTGATGATTGAAGGTTGAGGATCGAGGATTGAGGGTTGTGGATTGAGTACGAGGACTGAGGGTTGAGTATTGATGGTTGAGGTCTGAGGGTTGAGGATTGAGGTTTGAGGATTGATGATTGAGGATTCAGGATTGAGGATTGAAGATTGAGGATTGGGTATTGAGGATTGAAGAATGAGGATTGAGGATTGAGGGTTGAGGATTGAGGATTGAAGATTGAGTATTGAGGATTGAAGGTTGACGATTGAGGATTGAGGATTGAGGATTGAGGATTGAGGATTGAGGATTGAAGGTTGAGTATTGAGGATTGAAGATTGAGGATTGTGGATTGAGGATTGACGATTGAGGATCGAAGATTGAGGATTGAGGATTGAGGATTGAGGATTGAGGATTGAAGATTGAGGATTGGGTATTGATGATTGAAGAATGAGGATTGAGTATTGAGTATTGAGGATTGAGGATTGAAGATTGAGTATTGAGGATTGAAGATTGACGATTGAGGATTGAGGATTGAGGATTGAGGATTGGGGATTGAGGATTGAGGATTGAAGATTGAGTATTGGGGATTGAAGATTGAGGATTGAGGATTGAGGATTGAGGATTGAGGATTGAAGATTGAGTACTGAAGATTGAAGATTAAGATTGAGGATTGAGGATTGAGGATTGAGGATTGAGCATTGAAGATTGAGGATTCGGTATTGAGGATTGAAGAATGAGGATTGAGTATTGAGTATTGAGGATTGAGGATTGAAGATTGAGTATTGAGGATTGAAGATTGACGATTGAGGATTGAGGATTGAGGATTGAGGATTGAGGATTGAGGATTGAGGATTGAGGATAGAAGGTTGAGCATTGGGGATTGAAGATTGAGGATTGACGATGGGAGGATTGAGGATTGCGGATAGAAGATTGAGAATTGGGGACTGAGGATTCAAGATTGAGGATCGAAGATTGAGAATTGAGGATTGAAGATTGATAATTGAGGATTCAGGATTGAAGATTGAGTATTGAGGATAGAAGATTGAGGATTGAGGATTGTCGATTAAGGATTGTGGATGAGGGCTGAGGGTTGAGGATTGAGGTTTGAGGACTGAGGACTGAGGATTGAGGATTGAGAATTGAGGATTGAGGATTGAGGATTGAAGATTGAGGATTGAAGATTGAGTATTGAGGATTGAAGATTGACGATTGAGGATTGAGGATTGAGGATTGAGGATTGAGGATAGAAGGTTGAGCATTGGGGATTGAAGATTGAGGTTTGAGGATTGAGGATTGAGGATTGAGGATTGAAGATTGAGTAATGAGGATTGAAGATTAAGATTGAGGATTGAGGTTTGAGGATTGAGGATTGAGGATTGAGGATTGAAGATTGAGTATTGAGGATTGAAGGTTGAGGATTGAGGATTGAGGATTCAGCATTGAGGATTGAAGATTGAGTACTGAGGATTGAAGATCAAGGTTGAGGATTGAGGATTGAGGGTTGAGGATTGAGGATTGAGGATTGAGGATTGAAGATTGAGGATTGCGTATTGAGGATAGAACATTGAGGATTGAGTATTGAGTATTGAGGATTGAGGATTGAGGATTGAAGATTGAATATTGATGATTGAAGGTTGAGGATCGAGGATTGAGGGTTGTTGGTTGAGTACGAGGACTGAGGGTTGAGTATTGATGGTTGAGGTCTGAGGATTGAGGATTGAGGATTGAGGATTGATGATTGAGGATTCAGGATTGAGGATTGAAGATTGAGGATTGGGTATTGAGGATTGAAGAATGAGGATTGAGGATTGAGGGTTGAGGATTGACGATTGAGGATTGAGTATTGAGGATTGAAGACTGAGTGTTGAGGGTTGAGTGATGAGAATTGATGTTTGTGGATAGAGATTTGAAGATTGCAGATTGAGTATTGGGTATTGAAAACTGTGAATTGATGATACTCTCTTGAGGATTGAGGATTGACAACTGATTGTTGAGGACTGATGGCTGAAGGTTGAGGATTCAGGATTGAGGATTCAGGATTGTGGATTGAGGATCGAGGATTGAGAATTGAAGATTGAGGATTGAGTATTGGGGGTTGTGGATTGAGGACGAGGACTGAGGGTTGAGTATTGATGTTTGAGGTCTGAGGATTGAGGGTTGAGGATTGAGAATTGAGGATTGAGGATTGAAGATTGAGGATTGGGTACCGAGGATTGAAGAATGAGGATTGAGTATTGAGTATTGAGGATTGAGGATTGAGGATTGAGGATTGAAGATTCAGGATTAGGTATTGCGGACTGAAGAATGAGGATTGAGTATTGAGTATTGAGGATTGAGGATTGAAGATTGAGTATTGAGGATTGAAGATTGACGATTGAGGATTGAGGATTGAGGATTGAGGATTGAGGATTGAGGATTGAGGATTGAAGATTGAGTATTGGGTATTGAAGATTGAGGATTGACGATTGAGGATTGTGGATTGAGCATTGAAGATTGACTACTGAGGATTGAAGATTAAGATTGAGGATTGAGGATTGAGGATTGAGGATTGAGGATTGAGGATTGAAGATTGAGTATTGAGGATTGAAGATTGAGGATTGAGGATTGAGGATTGAGGATTGAGGATTGAAGATTGAGTATTGAGGATTGAAGATTGAGGATTGAGGATTGAGGATTGAGGATTGAGGATTGAGGATTGAGGATTGCGGATAGAAGATTGAGGATTGGGTATTGCGGATTGAACATTGAGGATTGAGGATTGAGGATTGAGGATTGAGGACTGAAGATTGAATATTGATGATTGAATATTGAGCATTGAGGATTGATGGTTGTGGATTGAGGACGAGGACTGAGGGTTGACTACTGCTGTTTGAGGTCTGAGGATTGAGGATTGAGGATTGAGAATTGAGGATTGAGGATTGAGCATTGAAGATTGAGAATTGGGTATTGAGGATTGAAGAATGAGGATTGAGGATTGAGGATTGAGGATTGAGGATTGAGGATTGAGTATTGGGGGTTGTGGATTGAGGACGAGGACTGAGGGCTGAGTATTGATGTTCGAGGTCTGAGGATTGAGGGTTGAGGATTGAGAGTTGAGGATTGAGGATTGAAGATTGAGGATTGGGTATTGAGGATTGAAGAATGAGGATTGAGTACTGAGTATTGAGGATTGAGGATTGAAGATTGAGTATTGAGCATTGAATATTGACGATTGAGGATTGAGGATTGAGGATTGAGGATTGAGGATTGAGGATTGAGGATTGAAGATTGAGTATTGAGGATTGAAGATTGAGGATTGAGGATTGAGGTTTGAGGATTGAGGATTGAAGATTGAGTACTGAGGATTGAAGATTAAGATTGAGGATTGATGATTGAGGATTGAGGATTGAAGATTGAGGATTGGGGACTGAGTATTGAGCGTTGAGTGATGAGAATTGATGCTTGTGTATAGAGGTCTGAAGATTGCAGATTGAGTATTGAGTATTGAAAACTGTGAATTGAGGATATTCTACTGAGGATTGAGGATTGACAACTGATTGTTGAGGACTTAGGGCTGAAGATTGAGGATTCAGGGTTGAGGATTCAGGATTGATGTTTGAGGGCTGAGGATTGAGGATTGAGGATTGAGGATTGAGGATTGAGGATTGAAGACTGAGGATTGGGTATTGAGGATTGAACATTGAGGATTGAGTGTTGAGGATAGAGGATTGAGGATTGAGGATTGAAGTTTGAATATTAATGACTGTATATTGAGGATTGAGGATTGAGGGTTGTGGATTGAGGACGAGGACTGAGGGTTGAGTATTGATGTTTGAAGTCTGAGGATTCAGGATTGAAGATTGAGCATTGAGGATAGAAGATTGAGGATTGAGGATTGTCGATTAAGGATTGAGGATGAGGTCTGAGGGTTGCGGATTGAGGTTTGAGGACTGAGGACTGAGGATTGAGAATTGAGAATTGAGGATTGAGGGTTGTGGATTGATGATTGAGTATTGAGGATTGACGATTGAGGATTGAGGATTGAGTATTGACGATTGAGGATTGCAGACTGAGTATTGAGGATTGACGATGGGAGGATTGAGGATTGCGGATAGAAGATTGAGAATTGGGGACTGAGGATTCAAGATTGAGGATCGAAGATTGAGAATTGAGGATTGAAGATTGATAATTGAGGATTCAGGATTGAAGATGGAGTATTGAGGATAGAAGATTGAGGATTGAGGATTGTCGATTAAGGATTGAGGATGAGGGCTGAGGGTTGAGGATTGAGGTTTGAGGACTGAGGACTGAGGATTGAGGATTGAGAATTGAGGATTGAGGATTGAGGATTGAAGATTGAGGATTGGGTATTGAGGATTGAAGAATGAGGATTGAGGATTGAGGATTGAGGATTGAGGATTGAAGATTGAGTATTGAGCATTGAAGCCTGACGATTTTAGGATTGAGGATTGAGGATTGAGGACTGAGGATGGAGGATTGAAGATTGAGAATTGAGGATTGAAGATTGAGGATCGAGGACTGAGGATTGAGGATTGAGGATTGAGGATTGAAGAATGAGGATTGAGGATTGAGGATTGAGGATTGAGGATTGAAGACTGAGTATTGAGTATTGAAGATTGAGGATTGAGGAGTGAGTATTGAAGGTTGAGGATTTGGGACTGAGGATTGAAGATTGGGGTTTGAGGATTGAGGATTGAGGATTGAGGAGGGAGGATTGAAGATTGAGGATTGGGTATTGTGGATTGAAGAATGAGTATTGAGGATTGAGGATTGAGGATTGAGGATTGAAGATTGAGTATTGAGGATTGAAGATTGACGATTGAGGATTGAGGATTGAGGATTGAGGATTGAGGATTGAGGATTGAGGATTGAAGATTGAGTATTGAGGATTGAAGATTGAGGATTGTGAATTGAGGATTCACGATTGAGAATTGAAGATTGAGGATTGAGGATTGAGGATTGAGGATTGAGCATTGAAGATTGAGGATTCTGTATTGAGGATTGAAGAATGAGGATAGAGTATTGAGTATTGAGGATTGAGGATTGAAGATTGAGTATTGAGGATTGAAGATTGACGATTGAGGATTGAGGATTGAGGATTGAGGATTGAGGATTGAGGATTGAGGATTGAGGATAGAAGGTTGAGCATTGGGGATTGAAGATTGAGGATTGACGATGGGAGGATTGAGGATTGCGGATAGAAGATTGAGAATTGGGGACTGAGGATTCAAGATTGAGGATCGAAGATTGAGAATTGAGGATTGAAGATTGATAATTGAGGATTCAGGATTGAAGATTGAGTATTGAGGATAGAAGATTGAGGATTGAGGATTGTCGATTAAGGATTGTGGATGAGGGCTGAGGGTTGAGGATTGAGGTTTGAGGACTGAGGACTGAGGATTGAGGATTGAGAATTGAGGATTGAGGATTGAGCATTGAAGATTGAGGATTGAAGATAGAGTATTGAGGATTGAAGATTGACGATTGAGGATTGAGGATTGAGGATTGAGGATTGAGGATTGAGGATTGAGGATAGAAGGTTGAGCATTGGGGATTGAAGATTGAGGTTTGAGGATTGAGGATTGAGGATTGAGGATTGAAGATTGAGTAATGAGGATTGAAGATTAAGATTGAGGATTGAGGTTTGAGGATTGAGGATTGAGGATTGAGGATTGAAGATTGAGTATTGAGGATTGAAGGTTGAGGATTGAGGATTGAGGATTCAGCATTGAGGATTGAAGATTGAGTACTGAGGATTGAAGATCAAGGTTGAGGATTGAGGATTGAGGGTTGAGGATTGAGGATTGAGGATTGAGGATTGAAGATTGAGGATTGCGTATTGAGGATAGAACATTGAGGATTGAGTATTGAGTATTGAGGATTGAGGATTGAGGATTGAAGATTGAATATTGATGATTGAAGGTTGAGGATCGAGGATTGAGGGTTGTTGGTTGAGTACGAGGACTGAGGGTTGAGTATTGATGGTTGAGGTCTGAGGATTGAGGATTGAGGATTGAGGATTGATGATTGAGGATTCAGGATTGAGGATTGAAGATTGAGGATTGGGTATTGAGGATTGAAGAATGAGGATTGAGGATTGAGGGTTGAGGATTGAGGATTGAGGATTGAGTATTGAGGATTGAAGACTGAGTGTTGAGGGTTGAGTGATGAGAATTGATGTTTGTGGATAGAGATTTGAAGATTGCAGATTGAGTATTGGGTATTGAAAACTGTGAATTGATGATACTCTCTTGAGGATTGAGGATTGACAACTGATTGTTGAGGACTGAGGGCTGAAGGTTGAGGATTCAGGATTGAGGATTCAGGATTGTGGATTGAGGATTGAGGATTGAGAATTGAAGATTGAGGATTGAGTATTGGGGGTTGTGGATTGAGGACGAGGACTGAGGGTTGAGTATTGATGTTTGAGGTCTGAGGATTGAGGGTTGAGGATTGAGAATTGAGGATTGAGGATTGAAGATTGAGGATTGGGTACTGAGGATTGAAGAATGAGGATTGAGTATTGAGTATTGAGGATTGAGGATTGAGGATTGAGGATTGAAGATTGAGTATTGGGTATTGAAGATTGAGGATTGAGGATTGAGGATTGTGGATTGAGGATTGAAGATTGAGTACTAAGGATTGAAGATTAAGATTGAGGATTGAGGATTGAGGATTGAGGATTGAGGATTGAGGATTGAAGATTGAGTATTGAGGATTGAAGATTGAGGATTGAGGATTGAGGATTGAGGATTGAGGATAGAAGATTGAGTATTGAGGATTGAAGATTGAGGATTGAGGATTGAGGATTGAGGATTGAGGATTGAGGATTGAGGATTGCGGATAGAAGATTGAGGATTGGGTATTGCGGATTGAACATTGAGGATTGAGGATTGAGGATTGAGGATTGAGGACTGAAGATTGAATATTGATGGTTGAATATTGAGGATTGAGGATTGATGGTTGTGGATTGAGGACGAGGACTGAGGGTTGACTACTGCTGTTTGAGGTCTGAGGATTGAGGATTGAGGATTGAGAATTGAGGATTGAGGATTGAGGATTGAAGATTGAGAATTGGGTATTGAGGATTGAAGAATGAGGATTGAGGATTGAGGATTGAGGATTGAGGATTGAAGACTGAGTGCTGATGTTTGAGTGATGAGAATTGATGTTTGTGGATAGAGATTTGAAGATTGCAGATTGAGTATTGAGTATTGAAGACTGTGAATTGATGATATTCTCTTGAGGATTGAGGATTGACAACTGATTGTTGAGGACTGAGGGCTGAAGGTTGAGGATTCAGGATTGAGGATTCAGGACTGTGGATTGAGGATTGAGGATTGAGAATTGAAGATTGAGGATTGAGTATTGGGGGTTGTGGATTGAGGACGAGGACTGAGGGTTGAGTATTGATGTTTGAGGTCTGAGGATTGAGGGTTGAGGATTGAGAATTGAGGATTGAGGATTGAAGATTGAGGATTGGGTACTGAGGATTGAAGAATGAGGATTGAGTATTGAGTATTGAGGATTGAGGATTGAGGATTGAGGATTGAAGATTGAGGATTAGGTATTGAGGATTGAAGAATGAGGATTGAGTATTGAGTATTGAGGATTGAGGATTGAAGATTGAGTATTGAGGATTGAAGATTGACGATTGAGGATTGAGGATTGAGGATTGAGGATTGAGGATTGAGGATTGAGGATTGAAGATTGAGTATTGGGTATTGAAGATTGAGGATTGACGATTGAGGATTGTGGATTGAGGATTGAAGATTGAGTACTGAGGATTGAAGATTAAGATTGAGGATTGAGGATTGAGGATTGAGGATTGAGGATTGAGGATTGAAGATTGAGTATTGAGGATTGAAGATTGAGGATTGAGGATTGAGGATTGAGGATTGAGGATTGAGGATTGAGGATTGAGGATTGCGGATAGAAGATTGAGGATTGGGTATTGCGGATTGAACATTGAGGATTGAGGATTGAGGATTGAGGATTGAGGACTGAAGATTGAATATTGATGATTGAATATTGAGGATTGAGGATTGACGGTTGTGGATTGAGGACGAGGACTGAGGGTTGACTACTGCTGTTTGAGGTCTGAGGATTGAGGATTGAGGATTGAGAATTGAGGATTGAGGATTGAGCATTGAAGATTGAGAATTGGGTATTGAGGATTGAAGAATGAGGATTGAGGATTGAGGATTGAGGATTGAGGATTGAGGATTGAGTATTGGGGGTTGTGGATTGAGGACGAGGACTGAGGGTTGAGTATTGATGTTCGAGGTCTGAGGATTGAGGGTTGAGGATTGAGAATTGAGGATTGAGGATTGAAGATTGAGGATTGGGTATTGAGGATTGAAGAATGAGGATTGAGGATTGTGGATTGAGGATTGAGGATTGAAGATTGAGTATTGAGCATTGAAGCCTGACGATTTTAGGATTGAGGATTGAGGATTGAGGACTGAGGATGGAGGATTGAAGATTGAGAATTGAGGATTGAAGATTGAGGATCGAGGACTGAGGATTGAGGATTGATGATTGAGGATTGAAGAATGAGGATTGAGGATTGAGGATTGAGGATTGAGGATTGAAGACTGAGTATTGAGGATTGAAGATTGAGGATTGAGGAGTGAGTATTGAAGATTGAGGATTTGGGACTGAGGATTGAAGATTGGGGTTTGAGGATTGAGGATTGAGGATTGAGGAGGGAGGATTGAAGATTGAGGATTGAGTATTGAGGATTGAAGATTGAGGATTGAGGATTGAGGATTGAGGATTGAGGATTGGAGATTGAGTACTGAGGATTGAAGATTATGATTGACGATTGAGGATTGAGGATTGAGGATTGAGGATTGAGGATTGAGGATTGAAGATTGAGGATTGCGTATTGAGGATAGAACATTGAGGATAGAGGATTGAGTATTGAGGATTGAGGATTGAGGATTTAAGATTGAATATTGATGATTGAAGATTGAGGATCGAGGATTGAGTGTTGTGGATTGAGGACGAGGACTGAGGGTTGAGTATTGATGTTTGAGGTCTGAGGATTGAGGATTGAGGATTCAGTATTGACGATTGTCGGATTGCAGACTGAGTATTGAGGATTGACGATGGGAGGATTGAGGATTGCGGATAGAAGATTGAGAATTGGGGACCGAGGATTCAAGATTGAGGATCGAAGATTGAGAATTGAGGATTGAAGATTGATAATTGAGGATTCAGGATTGAAGATGGAGTATTGAGGATAGAAGATTGAGGATTGAGGATTGTCGATTAAGGATTGAGGATGAGGGCTGAGGGTTGAGGATTGAGGTTTGAGGACTGAGGACTGAGGATTGAGGATTGAGAATTGAGGATTGAGGATTGAGGATTGAAGATTGAGGATTGGGTATTGAGGATTGAAGAATGAGGATTGAGGATTGAGGATTGAGGATTGAAGATTGACGATTGAGTATTGATGATTGAGGATTGAGGATTGAGGATTGAGGATTGAGGATTGAAGATTGAGTATTGGGGATTGAAGATTGAGGATTGAGGATTGAGGATTGAGGATTGAGGATTGAAGATTGAGTACTGAGGATTGAAGATTAAGATTGAGGATTGAGGATTGAGGATTGAGGATTGAGGATTGAGGATACAAGATTGAGTATTGAGGATTGAAGACTGAGGATTGAGGATTGAGGATTGAGGATTGAGGGTTGGAGATTGAGTACTGAGGATTGAAGATTAAGATTGACGATTGAGGATTGAGGATTGAGGATTGAGGATTGAGGATTGAGGATTGAGGATTGAGGATTGAAGATTGAGGATTGCGTATTGAGGATAGAACATTGAGGATTGAGGATTGAGTATTGAGGATTGAGGATTGAGGATTGAAGATTGAATATTGATGATTGAAGATTGCGGATCGAGGATTGAGGGTTGTGGATTGAGGACGAGGACTGAGGGTTGAGTATTGATGTTTGAGGTCTGAGGATTGAGGATTGAGGATTGAGAATTGAGGATTGAGGATTGAGGATTGAAAATTGAGGATTGGGTGTTGAAGATTGAAGAATGAGGATTGAGGATTGAGGATTGAGGATTGAGGATTGAAGATTGAGTATTGAGGATTGAATATTGAGGATTGAGGATTGAGGATTGAGCATTCAGGATTGAGGATTGCGGATAGAAGATGGAGGATTGGGTATTGCGGATTGATCATTGAGGATTGAGGATTGAGGATTGAGGATTGAGGACTGAAGATTGAATATTGATGATTGAATATTGAGTATTGAGGATTGAATATTGAGGATTGAGGATTGAGGATTGAGCATTGAGGATTGAGGATTGCGGATAGAAGATTGAGGATTGGGTATTGCGGATTGATCATTGAGGATTGAGGATTGAGGATTGAGGATTGAGGTCTGAAGATTGAATATTGATGATTGAATATTGAGGATTGAGGATTGATGGTTGTGGATTGAGGACGAGGACTGAGGGTTGAGTATTGCTGTTTGAGGTCTGAGGATTGAGGATTGAGGATTGAGGATTGAGGATTGAAGAATGAGGATTGAGGATTGAGGATTGAGGATTGAGGATTGAGGATTGAAGATTGAGTATTGAGGATTGAAGATTGAGGATTGAGGATTGAGGATTGAGGATTGAGGATTGAGGATTGAGGATTGCGGATAGAAGATTGAGGATTGGGTATTGCGGATTGAACATTGAGGATTGAGGATTGAGGATTGAGGATTGAGGACTGAAGATTGAATAGTGATGATTGACTATTGAGGATTGAGGATTGATGGTTGTGGATTGAGGACGAGGACTGCGGGTTGACTACTGCTGTTTGAGGTCTGAGGATTGAGGATTGAGGATTGAGAATTGAGGATTGAGGATTGAGGATTGAAGATTGAGAATTGGGTATTGAGGATTGAAGAATGAGGATTGAGGATTGAGGATTAGGATTGAGGATTGAAGACTGATTGCAGAGGTTTGAGTGATGAGAATTGATGTTTGTGGATAGAGATTTGAAGATTGCAGATTGAGTATTGAGTATTGAAGACTGTGAATTGATGATATTCTCTTGAGGATTGAGGATTGACAACTGATTGTTGAGGACTGAGGGCTGAAGGTTGAGGATTCAGGATTGAGGATTCAGGACTGTGGATTGAGGATTGAGGATTGAGAATTGAAGATTGAGGATTGAGTATTGGGGGTTGTGGATTCAGGACGAGGACTGAGGGTTGAGTATTGATGTTTGAGGTCTGAGGATTGAGGGTTGAGGATTGAGAATTGAGGATTGAGGATTGAAGATTGAGGATTGGGTATTGAGGATTGAAGAATGAGGATTGAGTACTGAGTATTGAGGATTGAGGATTGAAGATTGAGTATTGAGCATTGAATATTGACGATTGAGGATTGAGGATTGAGGATTGAGGATTGAGGATTGAGGATTGAGGATTGAAGATTGAGTATTGAGGATTGAAGATTGAGGATTGAGGATTGAGGTTTGAGGATTGAGGATTGAAGATTGAGTACTGAGGATTGAAGATTAAGATTGAGGAATGATGATTGAGGATTGAGGATTGAAGGTTGAGGATTGGGGACTGAGTATTGAGGGTTGAGTGATGAGAATTGATGCTTGTGGATAGAGGTCTGAAGATTGCAGATTGAGTATTGAGTATTGAAAACTGTGAATTGAGGATATTCTATTGAGGATTGAGGATTGACAACTGATTGTTGAGGACTTAGGGCTGAAGATTGAGGATTCAAGGTTGAGGATTCAGGATTGATGTTTGAGGACTGAGGATTGAGGATTGAGGATTGAGGATTGAGGATTGAGGATTGAAGACTGAGGATTGGGTATTGAGGATTGAACATTGAGGATTGAGTGTTGAGGATAGAGGATTGAGGATTGAGGATTGAGGATTGAAGGTTGAATATTAATGACTGTATATTGAGGATTGAGGATTGAGGGTTGTGGATTGAGGACGAGGACTGAGGATTGAGTATTGATATTTGAAGTCTGAGGATTCAGGATTGAAGATTGAGTATTGAGGATAGAAGATTGAGGATTGAGGATTGTCGATTAAGGATTGAGGATGAGGTCTGAGGGTTGAGGATTGAGGTTTGAGGACTGAGGTCTGAGGATTGAGGATTGAGAATTGAGGACTGAGGATTGAGGATTGAGAATTGAGGATTGAGGATTGAGGATTGAAGATTGAGGATTGGGTATTGAGGATTGAAGAATGAGGATTGAGGATTGAGGATTGAGGATTGAGGATTGAAGATTGAGTATTGAGCATTGAAGCCTGACGATTGAGGATTCAGGATTGAATATTGAGGATTGAGGATTGAGGATTGAGCATTGAGGATTGAGGATTGCGGATAGAAGATTGAGGATTGGGTATTGCGGATTGAACATTGAGGATTGAGGATTGAGGATTGAGGATTGAGGACTGAAGATTGAATATTGATGATTGAATATTGAGGATTGAGGATTGATGGTTGTGGATTGAGGACGAGGACTGAGGGTTGAGTATTGCTGTTTGAGGTCTGAGGATTGAGGATTGAGGATTGAGAATTGAGGATTGAGGATTGAGGATTGAAGATTGAGAATTGGGAATTCAGGATTGAAGAATGAGGATTGAGGATTGAGGATTGAGTATTGAGGATTGAAGACTGAGTGTTGAGGGTTGAGTGATGAGAATTGATGTTTGTGGATAGAGATTTGAAGATTGCAGATTGAGTATTGAGTATTGAAAACTGTGAATTGATGATATTCTCTTGAGGATTGAGGATTGACAACTGATTGTTGAGGACTGAGGGCTGAAGGTTGAGGATTCAGGATTGAGGATTCAGGATTGTGGATTGAGGATTGAGGATTGAGAATTGAAGATTGAGGATTGAGTATTGGGGGTTGTGGATTGAGGAGGAGGACTGAGGGTTGAGTATTGATGTTTGAGGTCTGAGGATTGAGGGTTGAGGATTGAGAATTGAGGATTGAGGATAGAAGATTGAGTATTGAGGATTGAAGATTGGGGATTGAGGATTGAGGATTGAGGATTGAGGATTGAGGATTGAGGATTGCGGATAGAAGATTGAGGATTGGGTATTGCGGATTGAACATTGAGGATTGAGGATTGAGGATTGAGGATTGAGGACTGAAGATTGAATATTGATGATTGAATATTGAGGATTGAGGATTGATGGTTGTGGATTGAGGACGAGGACTGAGGGTTGAGTATTGCTGTTTGAGGTCTGAGGATTGAGGATTGAGGATTGAGAATTGAGGATTGAGGATTGAGGATTGAAGATTGAGAATTGGGAATTCAGGATTGAAGAATGAGGATTGAGGATTGAGGATTGAGTATTGAGGATTGAAGACTGAGTGTTGAGGGTTGAGTGATGAGAGTTGATGTTTGTGGATAGAGATTTGAAGATTGCAGATTGAGTATTGAGTATTGAAAACTGTGAATTGATGATATTCTCTTGAGGATTGAGGATTGACAACTGATTGTTGAGGACTGAGGGCTGAAGGTTGAGGATTCAGGATTGAGGATTCAGGATTGTGGATTGAGGATTGAGGATTGAGAATTGAAGATTGAGGATTGAGTATTGGGGGTTGTGGATTGAGGACGAGGACTGAGGGTTGAGTATTGATGTTTGAGGTCTGAGGATTGAGGGTTGAGGATTGAGAATTGAGGATTGAGGATAGAAGATTGAGTATTGAGGATTGAAGATTGGTGATTGAGGATTGAGGATTGAGGATTGAGGATTGAGGATTGAGGATTGCGGATAGAAGATTGAGGATTGGGTATTGCGGATTGAACATTGAGGATTGAGGATTGAGGATTGAGGATTGAGGACTGAAGATTGAATATTGATGATTGAATATTGAGGATTGAGGATTGATGGTTGTGGATTGAGGACGAGGACTGAGGGTTGACTACTGCTGTTTGAGGTCTGAGGATTGAGGATTGAGGGTTGAGAATTGAGGATTGAGGATTGAGGATTGAAGATTGAGAATTGGGTATTGAGGATTGAAGAATGAGGATTGAGGATTGAGGATTGAGGATTGAGGATTGAAGACTGAGTGCTGATGTTTGAGTGATGAGAATTGATGTTTGTGGATAGAGATTTGAAGATTGCAGATTGTGTATTGAGTATTGAAGACTGTGAATTGATGATATTCTCTTGAGGATTGAGGATTGACAACTGATTGTTGAGGACTGAGTGCTGAAGGTTGAGGATTCAGGATTGAGGATTCAGGACTGTGGATTGAGGATTGAGGATTGAAGATTGAGGATTGGGTACTGAGGATTGAAGAATGAGGATTGAGTATTGAGTATTGAGGATTGAGGATTGAGGATTGAGGATTGAAGATTGAGGATTAGGTATTGAGGATTGAAGAATGAGGATTGAGTATTGAGTATTGAGGATTGAGGATTGAAGATTGAGTATTGAGGATTGAAGATTGACGATTGAGGATTGAGGATTGAGGATTGAGGATTGGGGATTGAGGATTGAGGATTGAAGATTGAGTATTGGGTATTGAAGATTGAGGATTGACGATTGAGGATTGTGGATTGAGGATTGAAGATTGAGTACTGAGGATTGAAGATTAAGATTGAGGATTGAGGATTGAGGATTGAGGATTGAGGATTGAAGGTTGAGTATTGAGGATTGAAGATTGAGGATTGAGGATTGAGGATTGAGGATTGAGGATTGAGGATTGAGGATTGCGGATAGAAGATTGAGGATTGGGTATTGCGGATTGAACATTGAGGGTTGAGGATTGAGGATTGAGGGTTGAGGACTGAAGATTGAATATTGATGATTGAATATTGAGGATTGAGGATTGACGGTTGTGGATTGAGGACGAGGACTGAGGGTTGACTACTGCTGTTTGAGGTCTGAGGATTGAGGATTGAGGATTGAGAATTGAGGATTGAGGATTGAGGATTGAGGATTGAAGATTGAGTATTGAGGATTGAAGATTGAGGATTGAGGATTGAGGTTTGAGGATTGAGGATTGAAGATTGAGTACTGAGGATTGAAGATTAAGATTGAGGATTGATGATTGAGGATTGAGGATTGAAGATTGAGGATTGGGGACTGAGTATTGAGGGTTGAGTGATGAGAATTGATGCTTGTGGATAGAGGTCTGAAGATTGCAGATTGAGTATTGTGTATTGAAAACTGTGAATTGAGGATATTCTACTGAGGATTGAGGATTGACAACTGATTGTTGAGGACTTAGGGCTGAAGATTGAGGATTCAGGGTTGAGGATTCAGGATTGATGTTTGAGGACTGAGGATTGAGGATTGAGGATTGAGGATTGAGGATTGAGGATTGAAGACTGAGGATTGGGTATTGAGGATTGAACATTGAGGATTGAGTGTTGAGGATAGAGGATTGAGGATTGAGGATTGAAGTTTGAATATTAATGACTGTATATTGAGGATTGAGGATTGAGGTTTGTGGATTGAGGACGAGGACTGAGGGTTGAGTATTGATGTTTGAAGTCTGAGGATTCAGGATTGAAGATTGAGCATTGAGGATAGAAGATTGAGGATTGAGGATTGTCGATTAAGGATTGAGGATGAGGTCTGAGGGTTGAGGATTGAGGTTTGAGGACTGAGGACTAAGGATTGAGAATTGAGAATTGAGGATTGAGGGTTGTGGATTGAAGATTGAGTATTGAGGATTGACGATTGAGGATTGAGGATTGAGTATTGACGATTGAGGATTGCAGACTGAGTATTGAGGATTGACGATGGGAGGATTGAGGATTGCGGATAGAAGACTGAGAATTGGGGACTGAGGATTCAAAATTGAGGATCGAAGATTGAGAATTGAGGATTGAAGACTGATAATTGAGGATTCAGGATTGAAGATGGAGTATTGAGGATAGAAGATTGAGGATTGAGGATTGTCGATTAAGGATTGAGGATGAGGGCTGAGGGTTGAGGATTGAGGTTTGAGGACTGAGGACTGAGGATTGAGGATTGAGAATTGAGGATTGAGGATTGAGGATTGAAGATTGAGGATTGGGTATTGAGGATTGAAGAATGAGGATTGAGGATTGAGGATTGAGGATTGAAGATTGACGATTGAGTATTGATGATTGAGGATTGAGGATTGAGGATTGAGGATTGAGGATTGAAGGTTGAGTATTGGGGATTGAAGATTGAGGATTGAGGATTGAGGATTGAGGATTGAAGATTGAGTACTGAGGATTGAAGATTAAGATTGAGGATTGAGGATTGAGGATTGAGGATTGAGGATTGAGGATACAAGATTGAGTATTGAGGATTGAAGACTGAGGATTGAGGATTGAGGATTGAGGATTGAGGGTTGGAGATTGAGTACTGAGAATTGAAGATTAAGATTGACGATTGAGGATTGAGGATTGAGGATTGAGGATTGAGGATTGAGGATTGAAGATTGAGGATTGCGTATTGAGGATAGAACATTGAGGATTGAGGATTGAGTATTGAGGATTGAGGACTGAGGATTGAAGATTGAATATTGATGATTGAAGATTGCGGATCGAGGATTGAGGGTTGTGGATTGAGGACGAGGACTGAGGGTTGAGTATTGATGTTTGAGGTCTGAGGATTGAGGATTGAGGATTGAGAATTGAGGATTGAGGATTGAGGATTGAAGATTGAGAATTGGATGTTGAAGATTGAAGAATGAGGATTGAGGATTGAGGATTGAGGATTGAGGATTGAAGATTGAGTATTGAGGATTGAATATTGAGGATTGAGGATTGAGGATTGAGCATTGAGGATTGAGGATTGCGGATAGAAGATTGAGGATTGGGTATTGCGGATTGATCATTGAGGATTGAGGATTGAGGATTGAGGATTGAGGACTGAAGATTGAATATTGATGATTGAATATTGAGGATTGAGGATTGATGATTGTGGATTGAGGACGAGGACTGAGGGTTGAGTATTGCTGTTTGAGGTCTGAGGATTGAGGATTGAGGATTGAGAATTGAGGATTGAGGATTGAGGATTGAAGATTGAGAATTGGGTATTCAGGATTGAAGAATGAGGATTGAGGATTGAGGATTGAGTATTGAGGATTGAAGACTGAGTGTTGAGGGTTGAGTGATGAGAATTGATGTTTGTGGATAGAGATTTGAAGATTGCAGATTGAGTATTGAGTATTGAAAACTGTGAATTGATGATATTCCCTTGAGGATTGAGGATTGACAACTGATTGTTGAGGACTGAGGGCTGAAGGTTGAGGATTCAGGATTGAGGATTCAGGATTGTGGATTGAGGATTGAGGATTGAGAATTGAAGATTGAGGATTGAGTATTGGGGGTTGCGGATTGAGGACGAGGACTGAGGTTTGAGTATTGATGTTTGAGGTCTGAGGATTGAGGGTTGAGGATTGAGAATTGAGGATTGAGGATTGAAGATTGAGGAGTGGGTACTGAGGATTGAAGAATGAGGATTGAGTATTGAGTATTGAGGATTGAGGATTGAGGATTGAGGATTGAAGATTGAGGATTAGGTATTGAGGATTGAAGAATGAGGATTGAGTATTGAGTATTGAGGATTGAGGACTGAAGATTGAGTATTGAGGATTGAAGATTGACGATTGAGGATTGAGGACTGAGGATTGAGGATTGAGGATTGAGGATTGAAGATTGAGTATTGGGTATTGAAGATTGAGGATTGAGGATTGAGGATTGTGGATTGAGGATTGAAGATTGAGTACTGAGGATTGAAGATTAAGATTGAGGATTGAGGATTGAAGATTGAGTATTGAGGATTGAAGATTGAGGATTGAGGATTGAGGATTGAGGATTGAGGATTGAGGATTGAGAATTGAGGATTGAAGATTGAGTATTGAGGATTGAAGATTGAGGATTGAGGATTGAGGATTGAGGATTGAGGATTGAAGATTGAGTATTGAGGATTGAAGATTGAGGATTGAGGATTGAGGATTGGGGATTGAGGATTGAGGATTGAGGATTGCGGATAGAAGATTGAGGATTGGGTATTGCGGATTGAACATTGAGGATTGAGGATTGAGGATTGAGGATTGAGGACTGAAGATTGAATAGTGATGATTGAATATTGAGGATTGAGGATTGATGGTTGTGGATTGAGGACGAGGACTGCGGGTTGACTACTGCTGTGTGAGGTCTGAGGATTGAGGATTGAGGATTGAGAATTGAGGATTGAGGATTGAGGATTGAAGATTGAGAATTGGGTATTGAGGATTGAAGAATGAGGATTGAGGATTGAGGATTGAGGATTGAGGATTGAAGACTGAGTGCTGAGGTTTGAGTGATGAGAATTGATGTTTGTGGATAGAGATTTGAAGATTGCAGGTTGAGTATTGAGTATTGAAGACTGTGAATTGATGATATTCTCTTGAGGATTGAGGATTGACAACTGATTGTTGAGGACTGAGGGCTGAAGGTTGAGGATTCAGGATTGAGGATTCAGGACTGTGGATTGAGGATTGAGGATTGAGAATTGATGATTGAGGATTGAGTATTGGGGGTTGTGGATTCAGGACGAGGACTGAGGGTTGAGTATTGATGTTTGAGGTCTGAGGATTGAGGGTTGAGGATTGAGAATTGAGGATTGAGGATTGAAGATTGAGGATTGGGTATTGAGGATTGAAGAATGAGGATTGAGTACTGAGTATTGAGGATTGAGGATTGAAGATTGAGTATTGAGCATTGAATATTGACGATTGAGGATTGAGGATTGAGGATTGAGTATTGAGGATTGAGGATTGAGGATTGAAGATTGAGTATTGAGGATTGAAGATTGAGGATTGAGGATTGAGGTTTGAGGATTGAGGATTGAAGATTGAGTACTGAGGATTGAAGATTAAGATTGAGGATTGATGATTGAGGATTGAGGATTGAAGGTTGAGGATTGGGGACTGAGTATTGAGGGTTGAGTGATGAGAATTGATGCTTGTGGATAGAGGTCTGAAGATTGCAGATTGAGTATTGAGTATTGAAAACTGTGAATTGAGGATATTCTATTGAGGATTGAGGATTGACAACTGATTGTTGAGGACTTAGGGCTGAAGATTGAGGATTCAAGGTTGAGGATTCAGGATTGATGTTTGAGGACTGAGGATTGAGGATTGAGGATTGAGGATTGAGGATTGAGGATTGAAGACTGAGGATTGGGTATCTAGGATTGAACATTGAGGATTGAGTGTTGAGGATAGAGGATTGAGGATTGAAGGTTGAATATTAATGACTGTATATTGAGGATTGAGGATTGAGGGTTGTGGATTGAGGACGAGGACTGAGGGTTGAGTATTGATGTTTGAAGTCTGAGGATTCAGGATTGAAGATTGAGTATTGAGGATAGAAGATTGAGGATTGAGGATTGTCGATTAAGGATTGAGGATGAGGTCTGAGGGTTGAGGATTGAGGTTTGAGGACTGAGGACTGAGGATTGAGGATTGAGAATTGAGGACTGAGGATTGAGGATTGAGAATTGAGGATTGAGGATTGAGGATTGAAGATTGAGGATTGGGTATTGATGATTGAAGAATGAGGATTGAGGATTGAGAATTGAGGATTGAGGATTGAAGATTGAGTATTGAGCATTGAAGCCTGACGATTGAGGATTCAGGATTGAGGATTGAGGATTGAGGATGGAGGATTGAAGATTGAGTATTGAGGATCGAAGATTGGGGATCGAGGACTGAGGATTGAGGATTGAAGATTGAGGATTGAAGAATGAGGATTGAGGATTGAAGACTGAGTATTGAGGATTGAAGATTGAGGATTGAGGATTGAGGATTCAGCATTGAGTATTGAAGATTGAGTACTGAGGATTGAAGATTAAGGTTGAGGATTGAGGATTGAGGGTTGAGGATTGAGGATTGAGGATTGAAGATTGAGGATTGCGTATTGAGGATAGAGCATTGAGGATTGAGTATTGAGTATTGAGGATTGAGGATTGAGGATTGAAGATTGAATATTGATGATTGAAGGTTGAGGATCGGGGATTGAGGGTTGTGGATTGAGTACGAGGACTGAGGGTTGAGTATTGATGGTTGAGGTCTGAGGGTTGAGGATTGAGGATTGAGGATTGATGATTGAGGATTCAGGATTGAGGATTGAAGATTGAGGATTGGGTATTGAGGATTGAAGAATGAGGATTGAGGATTGAGGGTTGAGGATTGAGGATTGAAGATTGAGTATTGAGGATTGAAGGTTGACGATTGAGGATTGAGGATTGAGGATTGAGGATTGAGGATTGAGGATTGAGGATTGAAGGTTGAGTATTGAGGATTGAAGATTGAGGATTGTGGATTGAGGATTGACGATTGAGGATTGAAGATTGAGGATTGAGGATTGAGGATTGAGGATTGAGGATTGAAGATTGAGGATTGGGTATTGATGATTGAAGAATGAGGATTGAGTATTGAGTATTGAGGATTGAGGATTGAAGATTGAGTATTGAGGATTGAAGATTGACGATTGAGGATTGAGGATTGAGGATTGAGGATTGAGGATTGAGGATTGAGGATTGAAGATTGAGTATTGGGGATTGAAGATTGTGGATTGAGGATTGAGGATTGAGGATTGAGGATTGAAGATTGAGTACTGAGGATTGAAGATTAAGATTGAGGATTGAGGATTGAGGATTGAGGATTGAGGATTGAGGATACAAGATTGAGTATTGAGGATTGAAGATTGAGGATTGAGGATTGAGGATTGAGGATTGAGGATTGGAGATTGAGTACTGAGGATTGAAGATTATGATTGACGATTGAGGATTGAGGATTGAAGATTGAGGATCGAGGATTGAGGGTTGTGGATTGAGGACGAGGACTGAGGGTTGAGTATTGATGTTTGAGGTCTGAGGATTGAGGATTGAGGATTGAGAATTGAGGATTGAGGATTGAGGATTGAAGATTGAGGATTGGGTGTTGAAGATTGAAGAATGAGGATTGAGGATTGAGGATTGAGGATTGAGGATTGAGGATTGAAGATTGAGTATTGAGGATTGAATATTGAGGATTGAGGATTGAGGATTGAGCATTGAGGATTGAGGATTGCGGATAGAAGATTGAGGATTGGGTATTGCGGATTGAACATTGAGGATTGAGGATTGAGGATTGAGGATTGAGGACTGAAGATTGAATATTGATGATTGAATATTGAGGATTGAGGATTGATGGTTGTGGATTGAGGACGAGGACTGAGGGTTGAGTATTGCTGTTTGAGGTCTGAGGATTGAGGATTGAGGATTGAGAATTGAGGATTGAGGATTGAGGATTGAAGATTGAGAATTGGGAATTCAGGATTGAAGAATGAGGATTGAGGATTGAGGATTGAGGATTGAGGATTGAGGATTGAGTATTGGGGGTTGTGGATTGAGGACGAGGACTGAGGGTTGAGTATTGATGTTCGAGGTCTGAGGATTGAGGGTTGAGGATTGAGAATTGAGGATTGAGGATTGAAGATTGAGGATTGGGTATTGAGGATTGAAGAATGAGGATTGAGTACTGAGTATTGAGGATTGAGGATTGAAGATTGAGTATTGAGCATTGAATATTGACGATTGAGGATTGAGGATTGAGGATTGAGGATTGAGGATTGAGGATTGAGGATTGAAGATTGAGTATTGAGGATTGAAGATTGAGGATTGAGGATTGAGGTTTGAGGATTGAGGATTGAAGATTGAGTACTGAGGATTGAAGATTAAGATTGAGGATTGATGATTGAGGATTGAGGATTGAAGATTGAGGATTGGGGACTGAGTATTGAGGGTTGAGTGATGAGAATTGATGCTTGTAGATAGAGGTCTGAAGATTGCAGATTGAGTATTGAGTATTGAAAACTGTGAATTGAGGATATTCTACTGAGGATTGAGGATTGACAACTGATTGTTGAGGACTTAGGGCTAAAGATTGAGGATTCAGGGTTGAGGATTCAGGATTGATGTTTGAGGACTGAGGATTGAGGATTGAGGATTGAGGATTGAGGATTGAGGATTGAAGACTGAGGATTGGGTATTGAGGATTGAACATTGAGGATTGAGTGTTGAGGATAGAGGATTGAGGATTGAGGATTGAAGTTTGAATATTAATGACTGTATATTGAGGATTGAGGATTGAGGGTTGTGGATTGAGGACGAGGACTGAGGGTTGAGTATTGATGTTTGAAGTCTGAGGATTCAGGATTGAAGATTGAGCATTGAGGATAGAAGATTGAGGATTGAGGATTGTCGATTAAGGATTGAGGATGAGGTCTGAGGGTTGAGGATTGAGGTTTGAGGACTGAGGACTGAGGATTGAGAATTGAGAATTGAGGATTGAGGGTTGTGGATTGAAGATTGAGTATTGAGGATTGAGGATTGAGTATTGACGATTGAGGATTGCAGACTGAGTATTGAGGATTGACGATGTGAGGATTGAGGATTGCGGATAGAAGATTGAGAATTGGGGACTGAGGATTCAAGATTGAGGATCGAAGATTGAGAATTGAGGATTGAAGATTGATAATTGAGGATTCAGGATTGAAGATGGAGTATTGAGGATAGAAGATTGAGGATTGAGGATTGTCGATTAAGGATTGAGGATGAGGGCTGAGGGTTGAGGATTGAGGTTTGAGGACTGAGGACTGAGGATTGAGGATTGAGAATTGAGGATTGAGGATTGAGGATTGAAGATTGAGGATTGGGTATTGAGGATTGAAGAATGAGGATTGAGGATTGTGGATTGAGGATTGAGGATTGAAGATTGAGTATTGAGCATTGAAGCCTGACGATTTTAGGATTGAGGATTGAGGATTGAGGACTGAGGATGGAGGATTGAAGATTGAGAATTGAGGATTGAAGATTGAGGATCGAGGACTGAGGATTGAGGATTGATGATTGAGGATTGAAGAATGAGGATTGAGGATTGAGGATTGATGATTGAGGATTGAAGACTGAGTATTGAGGATTGAAGATTGAGGATTGAGGAGTGAGTATTGAAGATTGAGGATTTGGGACTGAGGATTGAAGATTGGGGTTTGAGGATTGAGGATTGAGGATTGAGGAGGGAGGATTGAAGATTGAGGATTGAGTATTGAGGATTGAAGATTGAGGATTGAGGATTGAGGATTGAGGATTGAGGATTGAGGATTGGAGATTGAGTACTGAGGATTGAAGATTATGATTGACGATTGAGGATTGAGGATTGAGGATTGAGGATTGAGGATTGAGGATTGAAGATTGAGGATTGCGTATTGAGGATAGAACATTGAGGATAGAGGATTGAGTATTGAGGATTGAGGATTGAGGATTTAAGATTGAATATTGATGATTGAAGATTGAGGATCGAGGATTGAGTGTTGTGGATTGAGGACGAGGACTGAGGGTTGAGTATTGATGTTTGAGGTCTGAGGATTGAGGATTGAGGATTGAGTATTGACGATTGTCGGATTGCAGACTGAGTATTGAGGATTGACGATGGGAGGATTGAGGATTGCGGATAGAAGATTGAGAATTGGGGACCGAGGATTCAAGATTGAGGATCGAAGATTGAGAATTGAGGATTGAAGATTGATAATTGAGGATTCAGGATTGAAGATGGAGTATTGAGGATAGAAGATTGAGGATTGAGGATTGTCGATTAAGGATTGAGGATGAGGGCTGAGGGTTGAGGATTGAGGTTTGAGGACTGAGGACTGAGGATTGAGGATTGAGAATTGAGGATTGAGGATTGAGGATTGAAGATTGAGGATTGGGTATTGAGGATTGAAGAATGAGGATTGAGGATTGAGGATTGAGGATTGAAGATTGACGATTGAGTATTGATGATTGAGGATTGAGGATTGAGGATTGAGGATTGAGGATTGAAGATTGAGTATTGGGGATTGAAGATTGAGGATTGAGGATTGAGGATTGAGGATTGAGGATTGAAGATTGAGTACTGAGGATTGAAGATTAAGATTGAGGATTGAGGATTGAGGATTGAGGATACAAGATTGAGTATTGAGGATTGAAGACTGAGGATTGAGGATTGAGGATTGAGGATTGAGGGTTGGAGATTGAGTACTGAGGATTGAAGATTAAGATTGACGATTGAGGATTGAGGATTGAGGATTGAGGATTGAGGATTGAGGATTGAGGATTGAGGATTGAAGATTGAGGATTGCGTATTGAGGATAGAACATTGAGGATTGAGGATTGAGTATTGAGGATTGAGGATTGAGGATTGAAGATTGAATATTGATGATTGAAGATTGCGGATCGAGGATTGAGGGTTGTGGATTGAGGACGAGGACTGAGGGTTGAGTATTGATGTTTGAGGTCTGAGGATTGAGGATTGAGGATTGAGAATTGAGGATTGAGGATTGAGGATTGAAAATTGAGGATTGGGTGTTGAAGATTGAAGAATGAGGATTGAGGATTGAGGATTGAGGATTGAGGATTGAAGATTGAGTATTGAGGATTGAATATTGAGGATTGAGGATTGAGGATTGAGCATTCAGGATTGAGGATTGCGGATAGAAGATGGAGGATTGGGTATTGCGGATTGATCATTGAGGATTGAGGATTGAGGATTGAGGATTGAGGACTGAAGATTGAATATTGATGATTGAATATTGAGTATTGAGGATTGAATATTGAGGATTGAGGATTGAGGATTGAGCATTGAGGATTGAGGATTGCGGATAGAAGATTGAGGATTGGGTATTGCGGATTGAACATTGAGGATTGAGGATTGAGGATTGAGGATTGAGGACTGAAGATTGAATATTGATGATTGAATATTGAGGATTGAGGATTGATGGTTGTGGATTGAGGACGAGGACTGAGGGTTGAGTATTGCTGTTTGAGGTCTGAGGATTGAGGATTGAGGATTGAGAATTGAGGATTGAGGATTGAGGATTGAAGATTGAGAATTGGGAATTCAGGATTGAAGAATGAGGATTGAGGATTGAGGATTGAGTATTGAGGATTGAAGACTGAGTGTTGAGGGTTGAGTGATGAGAATTGATGTTTGTGGATAGAGATTTGAAGATTGCAGATTGAGTATTGAGTATTGAAAACTGTGAATTGATGATATTCTCTTGAGGATTGAGGATTGACAACTGATTGTTGAGGACTGAGGGCTGAAGGTTGAGGATTCAGGATTGAGGATTCAGGATTGTGGATTGAGGATTGAGGATTGAGAATTGAAGATTGAGGATTGAGTATTGGGGGTTGTGGATTGAGGAGGAGGACTGAGGGTTGAGTATTGATGTTTGAGGTCTGAGGATTGAGGGTTGAGGATTGAGAATTGAGGATTGAGGATAGAAGATTGAGTATTGAGGATTGAAGATTGGGGATTGAGGATTGAGGATTGAGGATTGAGGATTGAGGATTGAGGATTGCGGATAGAAGATTGAGGATTGGGTATTGCGGATTGAACATTGAGGATTGAGGATTGAGGATTGAGGATTGAGGACTGAAGATTGAATATTGATGATTGAATATTGAGGATTGAGGATTGATGGTTGTGGATTGAGGACGAGGACTGAGGGTTGAGTATTGCTGTTTGAGGTCTGAGGATTGAGGATTGAGGATTGAGAATTGAGGATTGAGGATTGAGGATTGAAGATTGAGAATTGGGAATTCAGGATTGAAGAATGAGGATTGAGGATTGAGGATTGAGTATTGAGGATTGAAGACTGAGTGTTGAGGGTTGAGTGATGAGAGTTGATGTTTGTGGATAGAGATTTGAAGATTGCAGATTGAGTATTGAGTATTGAAAACTGTGAATTGATGATATTCTCTTGAGGATTGAGGATTGACAACTGATTGTTGAGGACTGAGGGCTGAAGGTTGAGGATTCAGGATTGAGGATTCAGGATTGTGGATTGAGGATTGAGGATTGAGAATTGAAGATTGAGGATTGAGTATTGGGGGTTGTGGATTGAGGACGAGGACTGAGGGTTGAGTATTGATGTTTGAGGTCTGAGGATTGAGGGTTGAGGATTGAGAATTGAGGATTGAGGATAGAAGATTGAGTATTGAGGATTGAAGATTGGGGATTGAGGATTGAGGATTGAGGATTGAGGATTGAGGATTGAGGATTGCGTATAGAAGATTGAGGATTGGGTATTGCGGATTGAACATTGAGGATTGAGGATTGAGGATTGAGGATTGAGGACTGAAGATTGAATATTGATGATTGAATATTGAGGATTGAGGATTGATGGTTGTGGATTGAGGACGAGGACTGAGGGTTGAGTATTGCTGTTTGAGGTCTGAGGATTGAGGATTGAGGATTGAGAATTGAGGATTGAGGATTGAGGATTGAAGATTGAGAATTGGGAATTCAGGATTGAAGAATGAGGATTGAGGATTGAGGATTGAGTATTGAGGATTGAAGACTGAGAGTTGAGGGTTGAGTGATGAGAATTGATGTTTGTGGATAGAGATTTGAAGATTGCAGATTGAGTATTGAGTATTGAAAACTGTGAATTGATGATATTCTCTTGAGGATTGAGGATTGACAACTGATTGTTGAGGACTGAGGGCTGAAGGTTGAGGATTCAGGATTGAGGATTCAGGATTGTGGATTGAGGATTGAGGATTGAGAATTGAAGATTGAGGATTGAGTATTGGGGGTTGTGGATTGAGGACGAGGACTGAGGGTTGAGTATTGATGTTTGAGGTCTGAGGATTGAGGGTTGAGGATTGAGAATTGAGGATTGAGGATAGAAGATTGAGTATTGAGGATTGAAGATTGGGGATTGAGGGTTGAGGATTGAGGATTGAGGATTGAGGATTGAGGATTGCGGATAGAAGATTGAGGATTGGGTATTGCGGATTGAACATTGAGGATTGAGGATTGAGGATTGAGGATTGAGGACTGAAGATTGAATATTGATGATTGAATATTGAGGATTGAGGATTGATGGTTGTGGATTGAGGACGAGGACTGAGGGTTGACTACTGCTGTTTGAGGTCTGAGGATTGAGGATTGAGGATTGAGAATTGAGGATTGAGGATTGAGGATTGAAGATTGAGAATTGGGTATTGAGGATTGAAGAATGAGGATTGAGGATTGAGGATTGAGGATTGAGGATTGAAGACTGAGTGCTGATGTTTGAGTGATGAGAATTGATGTTTGTGGATAGAGATTTGAAGATTGCAGATTGAGTATTGAGTATTGAAGACTGTGAATTGATGATATTCTCTTGAGGATTGAGGATTGACAACTGATTGTTGAGGACTGAGTGCTGAAGGTTGAGGATTCAGGATTGAGGATTCAGGACTGTGGATTGAGGATTGAGGATTGAAGATTGAGGATTGGGTACTGAGGATTGAAGAATGAGGATTGAGTATTGAGTATTGAGGATTGAGGATTGAGGATTGAGGATTGAAGATTGAGGATTAGGTATTGAGGATTGAAGAATGAGGATTGAGTATTGAGTATTGAGGATTGAGGATTGAAGATTGAGTATTGAGGATTGAAGATTGACGATTGAGGATTGAGGATTGAGGATTGAGGATTGGGGATTGAGGATTGAGGATTGAAGATTGAGTATTGGGTATTGAAGATTGAGGATTGACGATTGAGGATTGTGGATTGAGGATTGAAGATTGAGTACTGAGGATTGAAGATTAAGATTGAGGATTGAGGATTGAGGATTGAGGATTGAGGATTGAGGATTGAGGATTGAGGATTGAAGATTGAGGATTGGGTATTGAGGATTGAAGAATGAGGATTGAGGATTGAGGATTGAGGATTGAAGATTGACGATTGAGTATTGATGATTGAGGATTGAGGATTGAGGATTGAGGATTGAGGATTGAAGGTTGAGTATTGGGGATTGAAGATTGAGGATTGAGGATTGAGGATTGAGGATTGAAGATTGAGTACTGAGGATTGAAGATTAAGATTGAGGATTGAGGATTGAGGATTGAGGATTGAGGATTGAGGATACAAGATTGAGTATTGAGGATTGAAGACTGAGGATTGAGGATTGAGGATTGAGGATTGAGGGTTGGAGATTGAGTACTGAGAATTGAAGATTAAGATTGACGATTGAGGATTGAGGATTGAGGATTGAGGATTGAGGATTGAGGATTGAAGATTGAGGATTGCGTATTGAGGATAGAACATTGAGGATTGAGGATTGAGTATTGAGGATTGAGGACTGAGGATTGAAGATTGAATATTGATGATTGAAGATTGCGGATCGAGGATTGAGGGTTGTGGATTGAGGACGAGGACTGAGGGTTGAGTATTGATGTTTGAGGTCTGAGGATTGAGGATTGAGGATTGAGAATTGAGGATTGAGGATTGAGGATTGAAGATTGAGAATTGGGTGTTGAAGATTGAAGAATGAGGATTGAGGATTGAGGATTGAGGATTGAGGATTGAAGATTGAGTATTGAGGATTGAATATTGAGGATTGAGGATTGAGGATTGAGCATTGAGGATTGAGGATTGCGGATAGAAGATTGAGGATTGGGTATTGCGGATTGATCATTGAGGATTGAGGATTGAGGATTGAGGATTGAGGACTGAAGATTGAATATTGATGATTGAATATTGAGGATTGAGGATTGATGATTGTGGATTGAGGACGAGGACTGAGGGTTGAGTATTGCTGTTTGAGGTCTGAGGATTGAGGATTGAGGATTGAGAATTGAGGATTGAGGATTGAGGATTGAAGATTGAGAATTGGGTATTCAGGATTGAAGAATGAGGATTGAGGATTGAGGATTGAGTATTGAGGATTGAAGACTGAGTGTTGAGGGTTGAGTGATGAGAATTGATGTTTGTGGATAGAGATTTGAAGATTGCAGATTGAGTATTGAGTATTGAAAACTGTGAATTGATGATATTCCCTTGAGGATTGAGGATTGACAACTGATTGTTGAGGACTGAGGGCTGAAGGTTCAGGATTCAGGATTGAGGATTCAGGATTGTGGATTGAGGATTGAGGATTGAGAATTGAAGATTGAGGATTGAGTATTGGGGGTTGCGGATTGAGGACGAGGACTGAGGTTTGAGTATTGATGTTTGAGGTCTGAGGATTGAGGGTTGAGGATTGAGAATTGAGGATTGAGGATTGAAGATTGAGGAGTGGGTACTGAGGATTGAAGAATGAGGATTGAGTATTGAGTATTGAGGATTGAGGATTGAGGATTGAAGATTGAGGATTAGGTATTGAGGATTGAAGAATGAGGATTGAGTATTGAGTATTGAGGATTGAGGACTGAAGATTGAGTATTGAGGATTGAAGATTGACGATTGAGGATTGAGGACTGAGGATTGAGGATTGAGGATTGAGGATTGAGGATTGAAGATTGAGTATTGGGTATTGAAGATTGAGGATTGAGGATTGAGGATTGTGGATTGAGGATTGAAGATTGAGTACTGAGGATTGAAGATTAAGATTGAGGATTGAGGATTGAAGATTGAGTATTGAGGATTGAAGATTGAGGATTGAGGATTGAGGATTGAGGATTGAGGATTGAGGATTGAGAATTGAGGATTGAAGATTGAGTATTGAGGATTGAAGATTGAGGATTGAGGATTGAGGATTGAGGATTGAGGATTGAAGATTGAGTATTGAGGATTGAAGATTGAGGATTGAGGATTGAGGATTGAGGATTGAGGATTGAGGATTGAGGATTGCGGATAGAAGATTGAGGATTGGGTATTGCGGATTGAACATTGAGGATTGAGGATTGAGGATTGAGGATTGAGGACTGAAGATTGAATAGTGATGATTGAATATTGAGGATTGAGGATTGATGGTTGTGGATTGAGGACGAGGACTGCGGGTTGACTACTGCTGTTTGAGGTCTGAGGATTGAGGATTGAGGATTGAGAATTGAGGATTGAAGATTGAGTACTGAGGATTGAAGATTAAGATTGAGGATTGAGGATTGAGGATTGAGGATTGAGGATTGAGGATACAAGATTGAGTATTGAGGATTGAAGACTGAGGATTGAGGATTGAGGATTGAGGATTGAGGGTTGGAGATTGAGTACTGAGAATTGAAGATTAAGATTGACGATTGAGGATTGAGGATTGAGGATTGAGGATTGAGGATTGAGGATTGAAGATTGAGGATTGCGTATTGAGGATAGAACATTGAGGATTGAGGATTGAGTATTGAGGATTGAGGACTGAGGATTGAAGATTGAATATTGATGATTGAAGATTGCGGATCGAGGATTGAGGGTTGTGGATTGAGGACGAGGGCTGAGGGTTGAGTATTGATGTTTGAGGTCTGAGGATTGAGGATTGAGGATTGAGAATTGAGGATTGAGGATTGAGGATTGAAGATTGAGAATTGGGTGTTGAAGATTGAAGAATGAGGATTGAGGATTGAGGATTGAGGATTGAGGATTGAAGATTGAGTATTGAGGATTGAATATTGAGGATTGAGGATTGAGGATTGAGCATTGAGGATTGAGGATTGCGGATAGAAGATTGAGGATTGGGTATTGCGGATTGATCATTGAGGATTGAGGATTGAGGATTGAGGATTGAGGACTGAAGATTGAATATTGATGATTGAATATTGAGGATTGAGGATTGATGATTGTGGATTGAGGACGAGGACTGAGGGTTGAGTATTGCTGTTTGAGGTCTGAGGATTGAGGATTGAGGATTGAGAATTGAGGATTGAGGATTGAGGATTGAAGATTGAGAATTGGGTATTCAGGATTGAAGAATGAGGATTGAGGATTGAGGATTGAGTATTGAGGATTGAAGACTGAGTGTTGAGGGTTGAGTGATGAGAATTGATGTTTGTGGATAGAGATTTGAAGATTGCAGATTGAGTATTGAGTATTGAAAACTGTGAATTGATGATATTCCCTTGAGGATTGAGGATTGACAACTGATTGTTGAGGACTGAGGGCTGAAGGTTGAGGATTCAGGATTGAGGATTCAGGATTGTGGATTGAGGATTGAGGATTGAGAATTGAAGATTGAGGATTGAGTATTGGGGGTTGCGGATTGAGGACGAGGACTGAGGTTTGAGTATTGATGTTTGAGGTCTGAGGATTGAGGGTTGAGGATTGAGAATTGAGGATTGAGGATTGAAGATTGAGGAGTGGGTACTGAGGATTGAAGAATGAGGATTGAGTATTGAGTATTGAGGATTGAGGATTGAGGATTGAAGATTGAGGATTAGGTATTGAGGATTGAAGAATGAGGATTGAGTATTGAGTATTGAGGATTGAGGACTGAAGATTGAGTATTGAGGATTGAAGATTGACGATTGAGGATTGAGGACTGAGGATTGAGGATTGAGGATTGAGGATTGAGGATTGAAGATTGAGTATTGGGTATTGAAGATTGAGGATTGAGGATTGAGGATTGTGGATTGAGGATTGAAGATTGAGTACTGAGGATTGAAGATTAAGATTGAGGATTGAGGATTGAAGATTGAGTATTGAGGATTGAAGATTGAGGATTGAGGATTGAGGATTGAGGATTGAGGATTGAGGATTGAGAATTGAGGATTGAAGATTGAGTATTGAGGATTGAAGATTGAGGATTGAGGATTGAGGATTGAGGATTGAGGATTGAAGATTGAGTATTGAGGATTGAAGATTGAGGATTGAGGATTGAGGATTGAGGATTGAGGATTGAGGATTGAGGATTGCGGATAGAAGATTGAGGATTGGGTATTGCGGATTGAACATTGAGGATTGAGGATTGAGGATTGAGGATTGAGGACTGAAGATTGAATAGTGATGATTGAATATTGAGGATTGAGGATTGATGGTTGTGGATTGAGGACGAGGACTGCGGGTTGACTACTGCTGTTTGAGGTCTGAGGATTGAGGATTGAGGATTGAGAATTGAGGATTGAGGATTGAGGATTGAAGATTGAGAATTGGGTATTGAGGATTGAAGAATGAGGATTGAGGATTGAGGATTGAGGATTGAGGATTGAAGACTGAGTGCTGAGGTTTGAGTGATGAGCATTGATGTTTGTGGATAGAGATTTGAAGATTGCAGGTTGAGTATTGAGTATTGAAGACTGTGAATTGATGATATTCTCTTGAGGATTGAGGATTGACAACTGATTGTTGAGGACTGAGGGCTGAAGGTTGAGGATTCAGGATTGAGGATTCAGGACTGTGGATTGAGGATTGAGGATTGAGAATTGATGATTGAGGATTGAGTATTGGGGGTTGTGGATTCAGGACGAGGACTGAGGGTTGAGTATTGATGTTTGAGGTCTGAGGATTGAGGGTTGAGGATTGAGAATTGAGGATTGAGGATTGAAGATTGAGGATTGGGTATTGAGGATTGAAGAATGAGGATTGAGTACTGAGTATTGAGGATTGAGGATTGAAGATTGAGTATTGAGCATTGAATATTGACGATTGAGGATTGAGGATTGAGGATTGAGTATTGAGGATTGAGGATTGAGGATTGAAGATTGAGTATTGAGGATTGAAGATTGAGGATTGAGGATTGAGGTTTGAGGATTGAGGATTGAAGATTGAGTACTGAGGATTGAAGATTAAGATTGAGGATTGATGATTGAGGATTGAGGATTGAAGGTTGAGGATTGGGGACTGAGTATTGAGGGTTGAGTGATGAGAATTGATGCTTGTGGATAGAGGTCTGAAGATTGCAGATTGAGTATTGAGTATTGAAAACTGTGAATTGAGGATATTCTATTGAGGATTGAGGATTGACAACTGATTGTTGAGGACTTAGGGCTGAAGATTGAGGATTCAAGGTTGAGGATTCAGGATTGATGTTTGAGGACTGAGGATTGAGGATTGAGGATTGAGGATTGAGGATTGAGGATTGAAGACTGAGGATTGGGTATCTAGGATTGAACATTGAGGATTGAGTGTTGAGGATAGAGGATTGAGGATTGAAGGTTGAATATTAATGACTGTATATTGAGGATTGAGGATTGAGGGTTGTGGATTGAGGACGAGGACTGAGGGTTGAGTATTGATGTTTGAAGTCTGAGGATTCAGGATTGAAGATTGAGTATTGAGGATAGAAGATTGAGGATTGAGGATTGTCGATTAAGGATTGAGGATGAGGTCTGAGGGTTGAGGATTGAGGTTTGAGGACTGAGGACTGAGGATTGAGGATTGAGAATTGAGGACTGAGGATTGAGGATTGAGAATTGAGGATTGAGGATTGAGGATTGAAGATTGAGGATTGGGTATTGATGATTGAAGAATGAGGATTGAGGATTGAGAATTGAGGATTGAGGATTGAAGATTGAGTATTGAGCATTGAAGCCTGACGATTGAGGATTCAGGATTGAGGATTGAGGATTGAGGATGGAGGATTGAAGATTGAGTATTGAGGATCGAAGATTGGGGATCGAGGACTGAGGATTGAGGATTGAAGATTGAGGATTGAAGAATGAGGATTGAGGATTGAAGACTGAGTATTGAGGATTGAAGATTGAGGATTGAGGATTGAGGATTCAGCATTGAGTATTGAAGATTGAGTACTGAGGATTGAAGATTAAGGTTGAGGATTGAGGATTGAGGGTTGAGGATTGAGGATTGAGGATTGAAGATTGAGGATTGCGTATTGAGGATAGAGCATTGAGGATTGAGTATTGAGTATTGAGGATTGAGGATTGAGGATTGAAGATTGAATATTGATGATTGAAGGTTGAGGATCGGGGATTGAGGGTTGTGGATTGAGTACGAGGACTGAGGGTTGAGTATTGATGGTTGAGGTCTGAGGGTTGAGGATTGAGGATTGAGGATTGATGATTGAGGATTCAGGATTGAGGATTGAAGATTGAGGATTGGGTATTGAGGATTGAAGAATGAGGATTGAGGATTGAGGGTTGAGGATTGAGGATTGAAGATTGAGTATTGAGGATTGAAGGTTGACGATTGAGGATTGAGGATTGAGGATTGAGGATTGAGGATTGAGGATTGAGGATTGAAGGTTGAGTATTGAGGATTGAAGATTGAGGATTGTGGATTGAGGATTGACGATTGAGGATTGAAGATTGAGGATTGAGGATTGAGGATTGAGGATTGAGGATTGAAGATTGAGGATTGGGTATTGATGATTGAAGAATGAGGATTGAGTATTGAGTATTGAGGATTGAGGATTGAAGATTGAGTATTGAGGATTGAAGATTGACGATTGAGGATTGAGGATTGAGGATTGAGGATTGAGGATTGAGGATTGAGGATTGAAGATTGAGTATTGGGGATTGAAGATTGTGGATTGAGGATTGAGGATTGAGGATTGAGGATTGAAGATTGAGTACTGAGGATTGAAGATTAAGATTGAGGATTGAGGATTGAGGATTGAGGATTGAAGATTGAGTATTGAGGATTGAATATTGAGGATTGAGGATTGAGGATTGAGCATTGAGGATTGAGGATTGCGGATAGAAGATTGAGGATTGGGTATTGCGGATTGAACATTGAGGATTGAGGATTGAGGATTGAGGATTGAGGACTGAAGATTGAATATTGATGATTGAATATTGAGGATTGAGGATTGATGGTTGTGGATTGAGGACGAGGACTGAGGGTTGAGTATTGCTGTTTGAGGTCTGAGGATTGAGGATTGAGGATTGAGAATTGAGGATTGAGGATTGAGGATTGAAGATTGAGAATTGGGAATTCAGGATTGAAGAATGAGGATTGAGGATTGAGGATTGAGGATTGAGGATTGAGGATTGAGTATTGGGGGTTGTGGATTGAGGACGAGGACTGAGGGTTGAGTATTGATGTTCGAGGTCTGAGGATTGAGGGTTGAGGATTGAGAATTGAGGATTGAGGATTGAAGATTGAGGATTGGGTATTGAGGATTGAAGAATGAGGATTGAGTACTGAGTATTGAGGATTGAGGATTGAAGATTGAGTATTGAGCATTGAATATTGACGATTGAGGATTGAGGATTGAGGATTGAGGATTGAGGATTGAGGATTGAGGATTGAAGATTGAGTATTGAGGATTGAAGATTGAGGATTGAGGATTGAGGTTTGAGGATTGAGGATTGAAGATTGAGTACTGAGGATTGAAGATTAAGATTGAGGATTGATGATTGAGGATTGAGGATTGAAGATTGAGGATTGGGGACTGAGCATTGAGGGTTGAGTGATGAGAATTGATGCTTGTGGATAGAGGTCTGAAGATTGCAGATTGAGTATTGAGTATTGAAAACTGTGAATTGAGGATATTCTACTGAGGATTGAGGATTGACAACTGATTGTTGAGGACTTGGGGCTGAAGATTGAGGATTCAGGGTTGAGGATTCAGGATTGATGTTTGAGGACTGAGGATTGAGGATTGAGGATTGAGGATTGAGGATTGAGGATTGAAGACTGAGGATTGGGTATTGAGGATTGAACATTGAGGATCGAAGATTGAGAATTGAGGATTAAAGATTGATAATTGAGGATTCAGGATTGAAGATGGAGTATTGAGGATAGAAGATTGAGGATTGAGGATTGTCGATTAAGGATTGAGGATGAGAGCTGAGGGTTGAGGATTGAGGTTTGAGGACTGAGGACTGAGGATTGAGGATTGAGAATTGAGGATTGAGGATTGAAGATTGAGTATTGAGCATTGAAGCCTGACGATTTTAGGATTGAGGATTGAGGATTGAGGACTGAGGATGGAGGATTGAAGATTGAGAATTGAGGATTGAAGATTGAGGATCGAGGACTGAGGATTGAGGATTGAGGATTGAGGATTGAAGAATGAGGATTGAGGATTGAGGATTGAGGATTGAGGATTGAAGACTGAGTATTGAGTATTGAAGATTGAGGATTGAGGAGTGAGTATTGAAGATTGAGGATTTGGGACTGAGGATTGAAGATTGGGGTTTGAGGATTGAGGATTGAGGATTGAGGAGGGAGGATTGAAGATTGAGGATTGGGTATTGTGGATTGAAGAATGAGTATTGAGTATTGAGGATTGAGGATTGAGGATTGAAGATTGAGTATTGAGGATTGAAGATTGACGATTGAGGATTGAGGATTGAGGATTGAGGATTGAGGATTGAGGATTGAGGATTGAAGATTGAGTATTGAGGATTGAAGATTGAGGATTGTGAATTGAGGATTCACGATTGAGGATTGAAGATTGAGGATTGAGGATTGAGGATTGAGGATTGAGCATTGAAGATTGAGTATTCGGTATTGAGGATTGAAGAATGAGGATTGAGTATTGAGTATTGAGGATTGAGGATTGAAGATTGAGTATTGAGGATTGAAGATTGACGATTGAGGATTGAGGATTGAGGATTGAGGATTGAGGATTGAGGATTGAGGATTGAGGATAGAAGGTTGAGCATTGGGGATTGAAGATTGAGGATTGACGATGGGAGGATTGAGGATTGCGGATAGAAGATTGAGAATTGGGGACTGAGGATTCAAGATTGAGGATCGAAGATTGAGAATTGAGGATTGAAGATTGATAATTGAGGATTCAGGATTGAAGATTGAGTATTGAGGATAGAAGATTGAGGATTGAGGATTGTCGATTAAGGATTGTGGATGAGGGCTGAGGGTTGAGGATTGAGGTTTGAGGACTGAGGACTGAGGATTGAGGATTGAGAATTGAGGATTGAGGATTGAGGATTGAAGATTGAGGATTGAAGATTGAGTATTGAGGATTGAAGATTGACGATTGAGGATTGAGGATTGAGGATTGAGGATTGAGGATTGAGGATTGAGGATAGAAGGTTGAGCATTGGGGATTGAAGATTGAGGTTTGAGGATTGAGGATTGAGAATTGAGGATTGAAGATTGAATAATGAGGATTGAAGATTAAGATTGAGGATTGAGGTTTGAGGATTGAGGATTGAGTACTGAGGATTGAAGGTTGAGGATTGAGGATTGAGGATTCAGCATTGAGGATTGAGGATTGAGTACTGAGGATTGAAGATCAAGGTTGAGGATTGAGGATTGATGGTTGAGGATTGAGGATTGAGGATTGAGGATTGAAGATTGAGGATTGCGTATTGAGGATAGAATATTGAGGATTGAGTATTGAGTATTGAGGATTGAGGATTGAGGATTGAAGATTGAATATTGATGATTGAAGGTTGAGGATCGAGGATTGAGGGTTGTTGGTTGAGTACGAGGACTGAGGGTTGAGTATTGATGGTTGAGGTCTGAGGATTGAGGATTGAGGATTGAGGATTGATGATTGAGGATTCAGGATTGAGGATTGAAGATTGAGGATTGGGTATTGAGGATTGAAGAATGAGGATTGAGGATTGAGGGTTGAGGATTGAGGATTGAGGATTGAGTATTGAGGATTGAAGACTGAGTGTTGAGGGTTGAGTGATGAGAATTGATGTTTGTGGATAGAGATTTGAAGATTGCAGATTGAGTATTGGGTATTGAAAACTGTGAATTGATGATGCTCTCTTGAGGATTGAGGATTGACAACTGATTGTTGAGGACTGAGGGCTGAAGGTTGAGGATTCAGGATTGAGGATTCAGGATTGTGGATTGAGGATTGAGGATTGAGAATTGAAGATTGAGGATTGAGTATTGGGGGTTGTGGATTGAGGACGAGGACTGAGGGTTGAGTATTGATGTTTGAGGTCTGAGGATTGAGGGTTGAGGATTGAGAATTGAGGATTGAGGATTGAAGATTGAGGATTGGGTACTGAGGATTGAAGAATGAGGATTGAGTATTGAGTATTGAGGATTGAGGATTGAGGATTGAGGATTGAATATTGTGGATTAGGTTTTGAGGATTGAAGAATGAGGATTGAGTATTGAGTATTGAGGATTGAGGATTGAAGATTGAGTATTGAGGATTGAAGATTGACGATTGAGGATTGAGGATTGAGGATTGAGGATTGAGGATTGAGGATTGAGGATTGAGGATTGAAGATTGAGTATTGGGTATTGAAGATTGAGGATTGAGGATTGAGGATTGTGGATTGAGGATTGAAGATTGAGTACTAAGGATTGAAGATTAAGATTGAGGATTGAGGATTGAGGATTGAGGATTGAGGATTGAGGATTGAAGATTGAGTATTGAGGATTGAAGATTGAGGATTGAGGATTGAGGATTGAGGATTGAGGATAGAAGATTGAGTATTGAGGATTGAAGATTGAGGATTGAGGATTGAGGATTGAGGATTGAGGATTGAGGATTGAGGATTGAGGATTGCGGATAGAAGATTGAGGATTGGGTATTGCGGATTGAACATTGAGGATTGAGGATTGAGGATTGAGGATTGAGGACTGAAGATTGAATATTGATGATTGAATATTGAGGATTGAGGATTGATGGTTGTCGATTGAGGACGAGGACTGAGGGTTGACTACTGCTGTTTGAGGTCTGAGGATTGAGGATTGAGGATTGAGAATTGAGGATTGAGGATTGAGGATTGAAGATTGAGAATTGTGTATTGAGGATTGAAGAATGAGGATTGAGGATTGAGGATTGAGGATTGAGGATTGAAGACTGAGTGCTGATGTTTGAGTGATGAGAATTGATGTTTGTGGATAGAGATTTGAAGATTGCAGATTGAGTATTGAGTATTGAAGACTGTGAATTGATGATATTCTCTTGAGGATTGAGGATTGACAACTGATTGTTGAGGACTGAGGGCTGAAGGTTGAGGATTCAGGATTGAGGATTCAGGACTGTGGATTGAGGATTGAGGATTGAGAATTGATGATTGAGGATTGAGTATTGGGGGTTGTGGATTCAGGACGAGGACAGAGGGTTGAGTATTGATGTTTGAGGTCTGAGGATTGAGGGTTGAGGATTGAGAATTGAGGATTGAGGATTGAAGATTGAGGATTGGGTATTGAGGATTGAAGAATGAGGATTGAGTACTGAGTATTGAGGATTGAGGATTGAAGATTGAGTATTGAGCATTGAATATTGACGATTGAGGATTGAGGATTGAGGACTGAGTATTGAGGATTGAGGATTGAGGATTGAAGATTGAGTATTGAGGATTGAAGATTGAGGATTGAGGATTGAGGTTTGAGGATTGAGGATTGAAGATTGAGTACTGAGGATTGAAGATTAAGATTGAGGATTGATGATTGAGGATTGAGGATTGAAGGTTGAGGATTGGGGACTGAGTATTGAGGGTTGAGTGATGAGAATTGATGCTTGTGGATAGAGGTCTGAAGATTGCAGATTGAGTATTGAGTATTGAAAACTGTGAATTGAGGATACTCTATTGAGGATTGAGGATTGACAACTGATTGTTGAGGACTTAGGGCTGAAGATTGAGGATTCAAGGTTGAGGATTCAGGATTGATGTTTGAGGACTGAGGATTGAGGATTGAGGATTGAGGATTGAGGATTGAGGATTGAAGACTGAGGATTGGGTATCTAGGATTGAACATTGAGGATTGAGTGTTGAGGATAGAGGATTGAGGATTGAAGGTTGAATATTAATGACTGTATATTGAGGATTGAGAATTGAGGGTTGTGGATTGAGGACGAGGACTGAGGGTTGAGTATTGATGTTTGAAGTCTGAGGATTCAGGATTGAAGATTGAGTATTGAGGATAGAAGATTGAGGATTGAGGATTGTCGATTAAGGATTGAGGATGAGGTCTGAGGGTTGAGGATTGAGGTTTGAGGACTGAGGACTGAGGATTGAGGATTGAGAATTGAGGACTGAGGATTGAGGATTGAGAATTGAGGATTGAGGATTGAGGATTGAAGAATGAGGATTGAGTATTGAGTATTGAGGATTGAGGATTGAAGATTGAGTATTGAGGATTGAAGATTGACGATTGAGGATTGAGGATTGAGGATTGAGGATTGAGGATTGAGGATTGAGGATTGAGGATAGAAGGTTGAGCATTGGGGATTGAAGATTGAGGATTGACGATGGGAGGATTGAGGATTGCGGATAGTAGATTGAGAATTGGGGACTGAGGATTCAAGATTGAGGATCGAAGATTGAGAATTGAGGATTGAAGATTGATAATTGAGGATTCAGGATTGAAGATTGAGTATTGAGGATAGAAGATTGAGGATTGAGGATTGTCGATTAAGGATTGTGGATGAGGGCTGAGGGTTGAGGATTGAGGTTTGAGGACTGAGGACTGAGGATTGAGGATTGAGAATTGAGGATTGAGGATTGAGGATTGAAGATTGAGGATTGAAGATTGAGTATTGAGGATTGAAGATTGACGATTGAGGATTGAGGATTGAGGATTGAGGATTGAGGATTGAGGATTGAGGATAGAAGGTTGAGCATTGGGGATTGAAGATTGAGGTTTGAGGATTGAGGATTGAGAATTGAGGATTGAAGATTGAATAATGAGGATTGAAGATTAAGATTGAGGATTGAGGTTTGAGGATTGAGGATTGAGGATTGAGGATTGAAGATTGAGTATTGAGGATTGAAGGTTGAGGATTGAGGATTGAGGATTCAGCATTGAGGATTGAGGATTGAGTACTGAGGATTGAAGATCAAGGTTGAGGATTGAGGATTGAGGGTTGAGGATTGAGGATTGAGGATTGAGGATTGAAGATTGAGGATTGCGTATTGAGGATAGAATATTGAGGATTGAGTATTGAGTATTGAGGATTGAGGATTGAGGATTGAAGATTGAATATTGATGATTGAAGGTTGAGGATCGAGGATTGAGGGTTGTTGGTTGAGTACGAGGACTGAGGGTTGAGTATTGATGGTTGAGGTCTGAGGATTGAGGATTGAGGATTGAGGATTGATGATTGAGGATTCAGGATTGAGGATTGAAGATTGAGGATTGGGTATTGAGGATTGAAGAATGAGGATTGAGGATTGAGGGTTGAGGATTGAGGATTGAGGATTGAGTATTGAGGATTGAAGACTGAGTGTTGAGGGTTGAGTGATGAGAATTGATGTTTGTGGATAGAGATTTGAAGATTGCAGATTGAGTATTGGGTATTGAAAACTGTGAATTGATGATGCTCTCTTGAGGATTGAGGATTGACAACTGATTGTTGAGGACTGAGGGCTGAAGGTTGAGGATTCAGGATTGAGGATTCAGGATTGTGGATTGAGGATTGAGGATTGAGAATTGAAGATTGAGGATTGAGTATTGGGGGTTGTGGATTGAGGACGAGGACTGAGGGTTGAGTATTGATGTTTGAGGTCTGAGGATTGAGGGTTGAGGATTGAGAATTGAGGATTGAGGATTGAAGATTGAGGATTGGGTACTGAGGATTGAAGAATGAGGATTGAGTATTGAGTATTGAGGATTGAGGATTGAGGATTGAGGATTGAAGATTGTGGATTAGGTTTTGAGGATTGAAGAATGAGGATTGAGTATTGAGTATTGAGGATTGAGGATTGAAGATTGAGTATTGAGGATTGAAGATTGACGATTGAGGATTGAGGATTGAGGATTGAGGATTCAGGATTGAAGATTGAGTATTGAGGATAGAAGATTGAGGATTGAGGATTGTCGATTAAGGATTGAGGATGAGGTCTGAGGGTTGAGGATTGAGGTTTGAGGACTGAGGACTGAGGATTGAGGATTGAGAATTGAGGACTGAGGATTGAGGATTGAGAATTGAGGATTGAGGATTGAGGATTGAAGAATGAGGATTGAGTATTGAGTATTGAGGATTGAGGATTGAAGATTGAGTATTGAGGATTGAAGATTGACGATTGAGGATTGAGGATTGAGGATTGAGGATTGAGGATTGAGGATTGAGGATTGAGGATAGAAGGTTGAGCATTGGGGATTGAAGATTGAGGATTGACGATGGGAGGATTGAGGATTGCGGATAGTAGATTGAGAATTGGGGACTGAGGATTCAAAATTGAGGATCGAAGATTGAGAATTGAGGATTGAAGATTGATAATTGAGGATTCAGGATTGAAGATTGAGTATTGAGGATAGAAGATTGAGGATTGAGGATTGTCGATTAAGGATTGTGGATGAGGGCTGAGTGTTGAGGATTGAGGTTTGAGGACTGAGGACTGAGGATTGAGGATTGAGAATTGAGGATTGAGGATTGAGGATTGAAGATTGAGGATTGAAGATTGAGTATTGAGGATTGAAGATTGACGATTGAGGATTGAGGATTGAGGATTGAGGATTGAGGATTGAGGATTGAGGATAGAAGGTTGAGCATTGGGGATTGAAGATTGAGGTTTGAGGATTGAGGATTGAGAATTGAGGATTGAAGATTGAATAATGAGGATTGAAGATTAAGATTGAGGATTGAGGTTTGAGGATTGAGGATTGAGGATTGAGGATTGAAGATTGAGTATTGAGGATTGAAGGTTGAGGATTGAGGATTGAGGATTCAGCATTGAGGATTGAGGATTGAGTACTGAGGATTGAAGATCAAGGTTGAGGATTGAGGATTGAGGGTTGAGGATTGAGGATTGAGGATTGAGGATTGAAGATTGAGGATTGCGTATTGAGGATAGAATATTGAGGATTGAGTATTGAGTATTGAGGATTGAGGATTGAGGATTGAAGATTGAATATTGATGATTGAAGGTTGAGGATCGAGGATTGAGGGTTGTTGGTTGAGTACGAGGACTGAGGGTTGAGTATTGATGGTTGAGGTCTGAGGATTGAGGATTGAGGATTGAGGATTGATGATTGAGGATTCAGGATTGAGGATTGAAGATTGAGGATTGGGTATTGAGGATTGAAGAATGAGGATTGAGGATTGAGGGCTGAGGATTGAGGATTGAGGATTGAGTATTGAGGATTGAAGACTGAGTGTTGAGGGTTGAGTGATGAGAATTGATGTTTGTGGATAGAGATTTGAAGATTGCAGATTGAGTATTGGGTATTGAAAACTGTGAATTGATGATGCTCTCTTGAGGATTGAGGATTGACAACTGATTGTTGAGGACTGAGGGCTGAAGGTTGAGGATTCAGGATTGAGGATTCAGGATTGTGGATTGAGGATTGAGGATTGAGAATTGAAGATTGAGGATTGAGTATTGGGGGTTGTGGATTGAGGACGAGGACTGAGGGTTGAGTATTGATGTTTGAGGTCTGAGGATTGAGGGTTGAGGATTGAGAATTGAGGATTGAGGATTGAAGATTGAGGATTGGGTACTGAGGATTGAAGAATGAGGATTGAGTATTGAGTATTGAGGATTGAGGATTGAGGATTGAGGATTGAAGATTGTGGATTAGGTTTTGAGGATTGAAGAATGAGGATTGAGTATTGAGTATTGAGGATTGAGGATTGAAGATTGAGTATTGAGGATTGAAGATTGACGATTGAGGATTGAGGATTGAGGATTGAGGATTGAGGATTGAGGATTGAGGATTGAGGATTGAAGATTGAGTATTGGGTATTGAAGATTGAGGATTGAGGATTGAGGATTGTGGATTGAGGATTGAAGATTGAGTACTAAGGATTGAAGATTAAGATTGAGGATTGAGGATTGAGGATTGAGGATTGAGGATTGAGGATTGAAGATTGAGTATTGAGGATTGAAGATTGAGGATTGAGGATTGAGGATTGAGGATTGAGGATAGAAGATTGAGTATTGAGGATTGAAGATTGAGGATTGAGGATTGAGGATTGAGGATTGAGGATTGAGGATTGAGGATTGCGGATAGAAGATTGAGGATTGGGTATTGCGGATTGAACATTGAGGATTGAGGATTGAGGATTGAGGATTGAGGACTGAAGATTGAATATTGATGATTGAATATTGAGGATTGAGGATTGATGGTTGTCGATTGAGGACGAGGACTGAGGGTTGACTACTGCTGTTTGAGGTCTGAGGATTGAGGATTGAGGATTGAGAATTGAGGATTGAGGATTGAGGATTGAAGATTGAGAATTGGGTATTGAGGATTGAAGAATGAGGATTGAGGATTGAGGATTGAGGATTGAGGATTGAAGACTGAGTGCTGATGTTTGAGTGATGAGAATTGATGTTTGTGGATAGAGATTTGAAGATTGCAGATTGAGTATTGAGTATTGAAGACTGTGAATTGATGATATTCTCTTGAGGATTGAGGATTGACAACTGATTGTTGAGGACTGAGGGCTGAAGGTTGAGGATTCAGGATTGAGGATTCAGGACTGTGGATTGAGGATTGAGGATTGAGAATTGAAGATTGAGGATTGAGTATTGGGGGTTGTGGATTGAGGACGAGGACTGGGGGTTGAGTATTGATGTTTGAGGTCTGAGGATTGAGGGTTGAGGATTGAGAATTGAGGATTGAGGATTGAAGATTGAGGATTGGGTACTGAGGATTGAAGAATGAGGATTGAGTATTGAGTATTGAGGATTGAGGATTGAGGATTGAGGATTGAAGATTGAGGATTAGGTATTGAGGATTGGAGAATGAGGATTGAGTATTGAGTATTGAGGATTGAGGATTGAAGATTGAGTATTGAGGATTGAAGATTGACGGTTGAGGATTGAGGATTGAGGATTGAGGATTGAGGATTGAGGATTGAGGATTGAAGATTGAGTATTGGGTATTGAAGATTGAGGATTGACGATTGAGGATTGTGGATTGAGGATTGAAGATTGAGTACTGAGGATTGAAGATTAAGATTGAGGATTGAGGATTGAGGATTGAGGATTGAGGATTGAGGATTGAAGATTGAGTATTGAGGATTGAAGATTGAGGATTGAGGATTGAGGATTGAGGATTGAGGATTGAGGATTGAGGATTGCGGATAGAAGATTGAGGATTGGGTATTGCGGATTGAACATTGAGGATTGAGGATTGAGGATTGAGGATTGAGGACTGAAGATTGAATATTGATGATTGAATATTGAGGATTGAGGATTGATGGTTGTGGATTGAGGACGAGGACTGAGGGTTGACTACTGCTGTTTGAGGTCTGAGGATTGAGGATTGAGGATTGAGAATTGAGGATTGAGGATTGAGCATTGAAGATTGAGAATTGGGTATTGAGGATTGAAGAATGAGGATTGAGGATTGAGGATTGAGGATTGAGGATTGAGGATTGAGTATTGGGGGTTGTGGATTGAGGACGAGGACTGAGGGTTGAGTATTGATGTTCGAGGTCTGAGGATTGAGGGTTGAGGATTGAGAATTGAGGATTGAGGATTGAAGATTGAGGATTGGGTATTGAGGATTGAAGAATGAGGATTGAGTACTGAGTATTGAGGATTGAGGATTGAAGATTGAGTATTGAGCATTGAATATTGACGATTGAGGATTGAGGATTGAGGATTGAGGATTGAGGATTGAGGATTGAGGATTGAAGATTGAGTATTGAGGATTGAAGATTGAGGATTGAGGATTGAGGTTTGAGGATTGAGGATTGAAGATTGAGTACTGAGGATTGAAGATTAAGATTGAGGATTGATGATTGAGGATTGAGGATTGAAGATTGAGGATTGGGGACTGAGTATTGAGGGTTGAGTGATGAGAATTGATGCTTGTGGATAGAGGTCTGAAGATTGCAGATTGAGTATTGAGTATTGAAAACTGTGAATTGAGGATATTCTACTGAGGATTGAGGATTGACAACTGATTGTTGAGGACTTAGGGCTGAAGATTGAGGATTCAGGGTTGAGGATTCAGGATTGATGTTTGAGGACTGAGGATTGAGGATTGAGGATTGAGGATTGAGGATTGAGGATTGGGTGTTGAAGATTGAAGAATGAGGATTGAGGATTGAGGATTGAGGATTGAGGATTGAGGATTGAAGATTGAGTATTGAGGATTGAATATTGAGGATTGAGGATTGAGGATTGAGCATTGAGGATTGAGGATTGCGGATAGAAGATTGAGGATTGGGTATTGCGGATTGAACATTGAGGATTGAGGATTGAGGATTGAGGATTGAGGACTGAAGATTGAATATTGATGATTGAATATTGAGGATTGAGGATTGATGGTTGTCGATTGAGGACGAGGACTGAGGGTTGACTACTGCTGTTTGAGGTCTGAGGATTGAGGATTGAGGATTGAGAATTGAGGATTGAGGATTGAGGATTGAAGATTGAGAATTGTGTATTGAGGATTGAAGAATGAGGATTGAGGATTGAGGATTGAGGATTGAGGATTGAAGACTGAGTGCTGATGTTTGAGTGATGAGAATTGATGTTTGTGGATAGAGATTTGAAGATTGCAGATTGAGTATTGAGTATTGAAAACTGTGAATTGATGATATTCTCTTGAGGATTGAGGATTGACAACTGATTGTTGAGGACTGAGGGCTGAAGGTTGAGGATTCAGGATTGAGGATTCAGGATTGTGGATTGAGGATTGAGGATTGAGAATTGAAGATTGAGGATTGAGTATTGGGGGTTGTGGATTGAGGACGAGGACTGAGGGTTGAGTATTGATGTTTGAGGTCTGAGGATTGAGGGTTGAGGATTGAGAATTGAGGATTGAGGAGTGAAGATTGAGGATTGGGTACTGAGGATTGAAGAATGAGGATTGAGTATTGAGTATTGAGGATTGAGGATTGAGGATTGAGGATTGAAGATTGAGGATTAGGTATTGAGGACTGAAGAATGAGGATTGAGTATTGAGTATTGAGGATTGAGGATTGAAGATTGAGTATTGAGGATTGAAGATTGAGTATAGAGGATTGAAGATTGACGATTGAGGATTGAGGATTGAGGATTGAGGATTGAGGATTGAGGATTGAGGATAGAAGGTTGAGCATTGGGGATTGAAGATTGAGGTTTGAGGATTGAGGATTGAAGATTGAGGATTGAAGAATGAGTAATGAGGATTGAAGATTAAGATTGAGGATTGAGGTTTGAGGATTGAGGATTGAGGATTGAGGATTGAAGATTGAGTATTGAGGATTGAAGGTTGAGGATTGAGGATTGAGGATTCAGCATTGAGGATTGAAGATTGAGTACTGAGGATTGAAGATCAAGGTTGAGGATTGAGGATTGAGGGTTGAGGATTGAGGATTGAGGATTGAGGATTGAAGATTGAGGATTGCGTATTGAGGATAGAACATTGAGGATTGAGTATTGAGTATTGAGGATTGAGGATTGAGGATTGAAGATTGAATATTGATGATTGAAGGTTGAGGATCGAGGATTGAGGGTTGTTGGTTGAGTACGAGGACTGAGGGTTGAGTATTGATGGTTGAGGTCTGAGGATTGAGGATTGAGGATTGAGGATTGAGGATTGAGGATTGAGGATTGAGGATTGAGGATAGAAGATTGAGTATTGGGTATTGCGGATTGATCATTGAGGATTGAGGATTGAGGATTGAGGATTGAGGACTGAAGATTGAATATTGATGATTGAATATTGAGGATTGAGGATTGATGATTGTGGATTGAGGACGAGGACTGAGGGTTGAGTATTGCTGTTTGAGGTCTGAGGATTGAGGATTGAGGATTGAGAATTGAGGATTGAGGATTGAGGATTGAAGATTGAGAATTGGGTATTCAGGATTGAAGAATGAGGATTGAGGATTGAGGATTGAGTATTGAGGATTGAAGACTGAGTGTTGAGGGTTGAGTGATGAGAATTGATGTTTGTGGATAGAGATTTGAAGATTGCAGATTGAGTATTGAGTATTGAAAACTGTGAATTGATGATATTCTCTTGAGGATTGAGGATTGACAACTGATTGTTGAGGACTGAGGGCTGAAGGTTGAGGATTCAGGATTGAGGATTCAGGATTGTGGATTGAGGATTGAGGATTGAGAATTGAAGATTGAGGATTGAGTATTGGGGGTTGTGGATTGAGGACGAGGACTGAGGTTTGAGTATTGATGTTTGAGGTCTGAGGATTGAGGGTTGAGGATTGAGGATTGAGGATTGAAGATTGAGGACTGGGTACTGAGGATTGAAGAATGAGGATTGAGTATTGAGTATTGAGGATTGAGGATTGAGGATTGAGGATTGAAGATTGAGGATTAGGTATTGAGGATTGAAGAATGAGGATTGAGTATTGAGTATTGAGGATTGAGGACTGAAGATTGAGTATTGAGGATTGAAGATTGACGATTGAGGATTGAGGATTGAGGATTGAGGATTGAGGATTGAGGATTGAGGATTGAAGATTGAGTATTGGGTATTGAAGATTGAGGATTGAGGATTGAGGATTGTGGATTGAGGATTGAAGATTGAGTACTGAGGATTGAAGATTAAGATTGAGGATTGAGGATTGAGGATTGAGGATTGAGGATTGAGTATTGAGCATTGAATATTGACGATTGAGGATTGAGGATTGAGGATTGAGGATTGAGGATTGAGGATTGAGGATTGAAGATTGAGTATTGAGGATTGAAGATTTAGGATTGAGGATTGAGGTTTGAGGATTGAGGATTGAAGATTGAGTACTGAGGACTGAAGATTAAGATTGAGGATTGATGATTGAGGATTGAGGATTGAAGATTGAGGATTGGGGACTGAGTATTGAGGGTTGAGTGATGAGAATTGATGCTTGTGGATAGAGGTCTGAAGATTGCAGATTGAGTATTGAGTATTGAAAACTGTGAATTGAGGATATTCTACTGAGGATTGAGGATTGACAACTGATTGTTGAGGACTTAGGGCTGAAGATTGAGGATTCAGGGTTGAGGATTCAGGATTGATGTTTGAGGACTGACGATTGAGGATTGAGGATTGAGGATTGAGGATTGAGGATTGGGTGTTGAAGATTGAAGAATGAGGATTGAGGATTGAGGATTGAGGATTGAGGATTGAGGATTGAAGATTGAGTATTGAGGATTGAATATTGAGGATTGAGGATTGAGGATTGAGCATTGAGGATTGAGGATTGCGGATAGAAGATTGAGGATTGGGTATTGCGGATTGAACATTGAGGATTGAGGATTGAGGATTGAGGATTGAGGACTGAAGATTGAATATTGATGATTGAATATTGAGGATTGAGGATTGATGGTTGTGGATTGAGGACGAGGACTGAGGGTTGAGTATTGCTGTTTGAGGTCTGAGGATTGAGGATTGAGGATTGAGAATTGAGGATTGAGGATTGAGGATTGAAGATTGAGAATTGGGAATTCAGGATTGAAGAATGAGGATTGAGGATTGAGGATTGAGTATTGAGGATTGAAGACTGAGTGTTGAGGGTTGAGTGATGAGAATTGATGTTTGTGGATAGAGATTTGAAGATTGCAGATTGAGTATTGAGTATTGAAAACTGTGAATTGATGATATTCTCTTGAGGATTGAGGATTGACAACTGATTGTTGAGGACTGAGGGCTGAAGGTTGAGGATTCAGGATTGAGGATTCAGGATTGTGGATTGAGGATTGAGGATTGAGAATTGAAGATTGAGGATTGAGTATTGGGGGTTGTGGATTGAGGACGAGGACTGAGGGTTGTGTATTGATGTTTGAGGTCTGAGGATTGAGGGTTGAGGATTGAGAATTGAGGATTGAGGATTGAAGATTGAGGATTGGGTACTGAGGATTGAAGAATGAGGATTGAGTATTGAGTATTGAGGATTGAGGATTGAGGATTGAGGATTGAAGATTGAGGATTAGGTATTGAGGACTGAAGAATGAGGATTGAGTATTGAGTATTGAGGATTGAAGATTGAAGATTGAGTATTGAGGATTGAAGATTGAGTATAGAGGATTGAAGATTGACGATTGAGGATTGAGGATTGAGGATTGAGGATTGAGGATTGAGGATTGAGGATAGAAGGTTGAGCATTGGGGATTGAAGATTGAGGTTTGAGGATTGAGGATTGAGGATTGAGGATTGAAGAATGAGTAATGAGGATTGAAGATTAAGATTGAGGATTGAGGTTTGAGGATTGAGGATTGAGGATTGAGGATTGAAGATAGAGTATTGAGGATTGAAGGTTGAGGATTGAGGATTGAGGATTCAGCATTGAGGATTGAAGATTGAGTACTGAGGATTGAAGATCAAGGTTGAGGATTGAGGATTGAGGGTTGAGGATTGAGGATTGAGGATTGAGGATTGAAGATTGAGGATTGCGTATTGAGGATAGAACATTGAGGATTGAGTATTGAGTATTGAGGATTGAGGATTGAGGATTGAAGATTGAATATTGATGATTGAAGGTTGAGGATCGAGGATTGAGGGTTGTTGGTTGAGTACGAGGACTGAGGGTTGAGTATTGATGGTTGAGGTCTGAGGATTGAGGATTGAGGATTGAGGATTGAGGATTGAGGATTGAGGATTGAGGATTGAGGATAGAAGATTGAGTATTGGGTATTGCGGATTGATCATTGAGGATTGAGGATTGAGGATTGAGGATTGAGGACTGAAGATTGAATATTGATGATTGAATATTGAGGATTGAGGATTGATGATTGTGGATTGAGGACGAGGACTGAGGGTTGAGTATTGCTGTTTGAGGTCTGAGGATTGAGGATTGAGGATTGAGAATTGAGGATTGAGGATTGAGGATTGAAGATTGAGAATTGGGTATTCAGGATTGAAGAATGAGGATTGAGGATTGAGGATTGAGTATTGAGGATTGAAGACTGAGTGTTGAGGGTTGAGTGATGAGAATTGATGTTTGTGGATAGAGATTTGAAGATTGCAGATTGAGTATTGAGTATTGAAAACTGTGAATTGATGATATTCTCTTGAGGATTGAGGATTGACAACTGATTGTTGAGGACTGAGGGCTGAAGGTTGAGGATTCAGGATTGAGGATTCAGGATTGTGGATTGAGGATTGAGGATTGAGAATTGATGATTGAGGATTGAGTATTGGGGGTTGTGGATTGAGGACGAGGACTGAGGTTTGAGTATTGATGTTTGAGGTCTGAGGATTGAGGGTTGAGGATTGAGGATTGAGGATTGAAGATTGAGGACTGGGTACTGAGGATTGAAGAATGAGGATTGAGTATTGAGTATTGAGGATTGAGGATTGAGGATTGAGGATTGAAGATTGAGGATTAGGTATTGAGGATTGAAGAATGAGGATTGAGTATTGAGTATTGAGGATTGAGGACTGAAGATTGAGTATTGAGGATTGAAGATTGACGATTGAGGATTGAGGATTGAGGATTGAGGATTGAGGATTGAGGATTGAGGATTGAAGATTGAGTATTGGGTATTGAAGATTGAGGATTGAGGATTGAGGATTGTGGATTGAGGATTGAAGATTGAGTACTGAGGATTGAAGATTAAGATTGAGGATTGAGGATTGAGGATTGAGGATTGAGGATTGAGAATTGAGGATTGAAGATTGAGTATTGAGCATTGAATATTGACGATTGAGGATTGAGGATTGAGGATTGAGGATTGAGGATTGAGAATTGATGATTGAGGATTGAGTATTGGGGGTTGTGGATTCAGGACGAGGACTGAGGGTTGAGTATTGATGTTTGAGGTCTTAGGATTGAGGGTTGAGTATTGAGAATTGAGGATTGAGGATTGAAGATTGAGGATTGGGTATTGAGGATTGAAGAATGAGGATTGAGTACTGAGTATTGAGGATTGAGGATTGAAGATTGAGTATTGAGCATTGAATATTGACGATTGAGGATTGAGGATTGAGGATTGAGGATTGAGGATTGAGGATTGAGGATTGAAGATTGAGTATTGAGGATTGAAGATTGAGGATTGAGGATTGAGGTTTGAGGATTGAGGATTGAAGATTGAGTACTGAGGATTGAAGATTAAGATTGAGGATTGATGATTGAGGATTGAGGATTGAAGGTTGAGGATTGGGGACTGAGTATTGAGGGTTGAGTGATGAGAATGGATGCTTGTGGATAGAGGTCTGAAGATTGCAGATTGAGTATTGAGTATTGAAAACTGTGAATTGAGGATATTCTATTGAGGATTGAGGATTGACAACTGATTGTTGAGGACTTAGGGCTGAAGATTGAGGATTCAAGGTTGAGGATTCAGGATTGATGTTTGAGGACTGAGGATTGAGGATTGAGGATTGAGGATTGAGGATTGAGGATTGAAGACTGAGGATTGGGTATCTAGGATTGAACATTGAGGATTGAGTGTTGAGGATAGAGGATTGAGGATTGAGGATTGAAGGTTGAATATTAATGACTGTATATTGAGGATTGAGGATTGAGGGTTGTGGATTGAGGACGAGGACTGAGGGTTGAGTATTGATGTTTGAAGTCTGAGGATTCAGGATTGAAGATTGAGTATTGAGGATAGAAGATTGAGGATTGAGGATTGTCGATTAAGGATTGAGGATGAGGTCTGAGGGTTGGGGATTGAGGTTTGAGGACTGAGGACTGAGGATTGAGGATTGAGAATTGAGGACTGAGGATTGAGGATTGAGAATTGAGGATTGAGGATTGAGGATTGAAGATTGAGGATTGGGTATTGAGGATTGAAGAATGAGGATTGAGGATTGAGGATTGAGGATTGAGGATTGAAGATTGAGTATTGAGCATTGAAGCCTGACGATTGAGGATTCAGGATTGAGGATTGAGGATTGAGGATGGAGGATTGAAGATTGAGTATTGAGGATCGAAGATTGGGGATCGAGGACTGAGGATTGAGGATTGAAGATTGAGGATTGAAGAATGAGGATTGAGGATTGAAGACTGAGTATTGAGGATTGAAGATTGAGGATTGAGGATTGAGGATTCAGCATTGAGTATTGAAGATTGAGTACTGAGGATTGAAGATTAAGGTTGAGGATTGAGGATTGAGGGTTGAGGATTGAGGATTGAGGATTGAAGATTGAGGATTGCGTATTGAGGATAGAGCATTGAGGATTGAGTATTGAGTATTGAGGATTGAGGATTGAGGATTGAAGATTGAATATTGATGATTGAAGGTTGAGGATCGGGGATTGAGTGTTGTGGATTGAGTACGAGGACTGAGGGTTGAGTATTGATGGTTGAGGTCTGAGGGTTGAGGATTGAGGATTGAGGATTGATGATTGAGGATTCAGGATTGAGGATTGAAGATTGAGGATTGGGTATTGAGGATTGAAGAATGAGGATTGAGGATTGAGGGTTGAGGATTGAGGATTGAAGATTGAGTATTGAGGATTGAAGGTTGACGATTGAGGATTGAGGATTGAGGATTGAGGATTGAGGATTGAGGATTGAGGATTGAAGGTTGAGTATTGAGGATTGAAGGTTGAGGATTGTGGATTGAGGATTGACGATTGAGGATTGAAGATTGAGCATTGAGGATTGAGGATTGAGGATTGAGGATTGAAGATTGAGGATTGGGTATTGATGATTGAAGAATGAGGATTGAGTATTGAGTATTGAGGATTGAGGATTGAAGATTGAGTATTGAGGATTGAAGATTGACGATTGAGGATTGAGGATTGAGGATTGAGGATTGAGGATTGAGGGTTGAGGATTGAAGATTGAGTATTGGGGATTGAAGATTGAGGATTGAGGATTGAGGATTGAGGATTGAGGATTGAAGATTGAGTACTGAGGATTGAAGATTAAGATTGAGGATTGAGGATTGAGGATTGAGGATTGAGGATTGAGGATTGAGGATACAAGATTGAGTATTGAGGATTGAAGATTGAGGATTGAGGATTGAGGATTGAGGATTGAGGATTGGAGATTGAGTACTGAGGATTGAAGATTATGATTGACGATTGAGGATTGAGGATTGAGGATTGAGGATTGAGGATTGAGGATTGAAGATTGAGGATTGCGTATTGAGGATAGAACATTGAGGATAGAGGATTGAGTATTGAGGATTGAGGATTGAGGATTTAAGATTGAATATTGATGATTGAAGATTGAGGATCGAGGATTGAGGGTTGTGGATTGAGGACGAGGACTGAGGGTTGAGTATTGATGTTTGAGGTCTGAGGATTGAGGATTGAGGATTCAGAATTGAGGATTGAGGATTGAGGATTGAAGATTGAGGATTGGGTGTTGAAGATTGAAGAATGAGGATTGAGGATTGAGGATTGAGGATTGAGGATTGAGGATTGAAGATTGAGTATTGAGGATTGAATATTGAGGATTGAGGATTGAGGATTGAGCATTGAGGATTGAGGATTGCGGATAGAAGATTGAGGATTGGGTATTGCGGATTGAACATTGAGGATTGAGGATTGAGGATTGAGGATTGAGGACTGAAGATTGAATATTGATGATTGAATATTGAGGATTGAGGATTGATGGTTGTGGATTGAGGACGAGGACTGAGGGTTGAGTATTGCTGTTTGAGGTCTGAGGATTGAGGATTGAGGATTGAGAATTTAGGATTGAGGATTGAGGATTGAAGATTGATAATTGGGAATTCAGGATTGAAGAATGAGGATTGAGGATTGAGGATTGAGGATTGAGGATTGAGGATTGAGTATTGGGGGTTGTGGATTGAGGACGAGGACTGAGGGTTGAGTATTGATGTTCGAGGTCTGAGGATTGAGGGTTGAGGATTGAGGATTGAGGATTGAAGATTGAGGATTGGGTATTGAGGATTGAAGAATGAGGATTGAGTACTGAGTATTGAGGAGTGAGGATTGAAGATTGAGTATTGAGCATTGAATATTGACGATTGAGGATTGAGGATTGAGGATTGAGGATTGAGGAATGAGGATTGAGGATTGAAGATTGAGTATTGAGGATTGAAGATTGAGGATTGAGGATTGAGGTTTGAGGATTGAGGATTGAAGATTGAGTACTGAGGATTGAAGAATAAGATTGAGGATTGATGATTGAGGATTGAGGATTGAAGATTGAGGATTGGGGACTGAGCATTGAGGGTTGAGTGATGAGAATTGATGCTTGTGGATAGAGGTCTGAAGATTGCAGATTGAGTATTGAGTATTGAAAACTGTGAATTGAGGATATTCTACTGAGGATTGAGGATTGACAACTGATTGTTGAGGACTTAGGGCTGAAGATTGAGGATTCAGGGTTGAGGATTCAGGATTGATGTTTGAGGACTGAGGATTGAGGATTGAGGATTGAGGATTGAGGATTGAGGATTGAAGACTGAGGATTGGGTATTGAGGATTGAACATTGAGGATTGAGTGTTGAGGATAGAGGATTGAGGATTGAGGATTGAAGTTTGAATATTAATGACTGTATATTGAGTATTGAGGATTGAGGGTTGTGGATTGAGGACGAGGACTGAGGGTTGAGTATTGATGTTTGAAGTCTGAGGATTCAGGATTGAAGATTGAGCATTGAGGATAGAAGATTGAGGATTGAGGATTGTCGATTAAGGATTGAGGATGAGGTCTGAGGGTTGAGGATTGAGGTTTGAGGACAGAGGACTAAGGATCGAGAATTGAGAATTGAGGATTGAGGGTTGTGGATTGAAGATTGAGTATTGAGGATTGACGATTGAGGATTGAGGATTGAGTATTGACGATTGAGGATTGCAGACTGAGTATTGAGGATTGACGATGGGAGGATTGAGGATTGCGGATAGAAGATTGAGAATTGGGGACTGAGGATTCAAGATTGAGGATCGAAGATTGTGAATTGAGGATTGAAGATTGATAATTGAGGATTCAGGATTGAAGATGGAGTATTGAGGATAGAAGATTGAGGATTGAGGATTGTCGATTAAGGATTGAGGATGAGAGCTGAGGGTTGAGGATTGAGGTTTGAGGACTGAGGACTGAGGATTGAGGATTGAGAATTGAGGATTGAGGATTGAAGATTGAGTATTGAGCATTGAAGCCTGACGATTTTAGGATTGAGGATTGAGGATTGAGGACTGAGGATGGAGGATTGAAGATTGAGAATTGAGGATTGAAGATTGAGGATCGAGGACTGAGGATTGCGGATTGAGGATTGAGGATTGAAGAATGAGGATTGAGGATTGAGGATTGAGGATTGAGGATTGAAGACTGAGTATTGAGTATTGAAGATTGAGGATTGAGGAGTGAGTATTGAAGATTGAGGATTTGGGACTGAGGATTGAAGATTGGGGTTTGAGGATTGAGGATTGAGGATTGAGGAGGGAGGATTGAAGATTGAGGATTGGGTATTGTGGATTGAAGAATGAGTATTGAGGATTGAGGATTGAGGATTGAGGATTGAAGATTGAGTATTGAGGATTGAAGATTGACGATTGAGGATTGAGGACTGAGGATTGAGGATTGAGGATTGAGGATTGAGGATTGAAGATTGAGTATTGAGGATTGAAGATTGAGGATTGTGAATTGAGGATTCACGATTGAGGATTGAAGATTGAGGATTGAGGATTGAGGATTGAGGATTGAGGATTGAGCATTGAAGATTGAGTATTCGGTATTGAGGATTGAAGAATGAGGATTGAGTATTGAGTATTGAGGATTGAGGATTGAAGATTGAGTATTGAGGATTGAAGATTGACGATTGAGGATTGAGGATTGAGGATTGAGGATTGAGGATTGAGGATTGAGGATTGAGGATAGAAGGTTGAGCATTGGGGATTGAAGATTGAGGATTGACGATGGGAGGATTGAGGATTGCGGATAGAAGATTGAGAATTGGGGACTGAGGATTCAAGATTGAGGATCGAAGATTGAGAATTGAGGATTGAAGATTGATAATTGAGGATTCAGGATTGAAGATTGAGTATTGAGGATAGAAGATTGAGGATTGAGGATTGTCGATTAAGGATTGTGGATGAGGGCTGAGGGTTGAGGATTGAGGTTTGAGGACTGAGGACTGAGGACTGAGGATTGAGGATTGAGAATTGAGGATTGAGGATTGAGGATTGAAGATTGAGGATTGAAGATTGAGTATTGAGGATTGAAGATTGACGATTGAGGATTGACGATTGAGGATTGAGGATTGAGGATTGAGGATTGAGGATAGAAGGTTGAGCATTGGGGATTGAAGATTGAGGTTTGAGGATTGAGGATTGAGAATTGAGGATTGAAGATTGAGTAATGAGGATTGAAGATTAAGATTGAGGTTTGAGGTTTGAGGATTGAGGATTGAGGATTGAGGATTGAAGATTGAGTATTGAGGATTGAAGGTTGAGGATTGAGGATTGAGGATTCAGCATTGAGGATTGAAGATTGAGTACTGAGGATTGAAGATCAAGGTTGAGGATTGAGGATTGAGGGTTGAGGATTGAGGATTGAGGATTGAGGATTGAAGATTGAGGATTGCGTATTGAGGATAGAACATTGAGGATTGAGTATTGAGTATTGAGGATTGAGGATTGAGGATTGACGATTGAATATTGATGATTGAAGGTTGAGGATCGAGGATTGAGGGTTGTTGGTTGAGTACGAGGACTGAGGGTTGAGTATTGATGGTTGAGGTCTGAGGATTGAGGATTGAGGATTGAGGATTGATGATTGAGGATTCAGGATTGAGGATTGAAGATTGAGGATTGGGTATTGAGGATTGAAGAATGAGGATTGAGGATTGAGGGTTGAGGATTGAGGATTGAGGATTGAGGATTGAGGATTGAGGATTGAAGACTGAGTATTGAGGATTGAAGATTGAGGATTGAGGATTGAGGATTCAGCATTGAGTATTGAAGATTGAGTACTGAGGATTGAAGATTAAGGTTCAGGATTGAGGATTGAGGGTTGAGGATTGAGGATTGAGGATTGAAGATTGAGGATTGCGTATTGAGGATAGAGCATTGAGGATTGAGTATTGAGTATTGAGGATTGAGGATTGAGGATTGAAGATTGAATATTGATGATTGAAGGTTGAGGATCGGGGATTGAGGGTTGTGGATTGAGTACGAGGACTGAGGGTTGAGTATTGATGGTTGAGGTCTGAGGGTTGAGGATTGAGGATTGAGGATTGATGATTGAGGATTCAGGATTGAGGATTGAAGATTGAGGATTGGGTATTGAGGATTGAAGAATGAGGATTGAGGATTGAGGGTTGAGGATTGAGGATTGAAGATTGAGTATTGAGGATTGAAGGTTGACGATTGAGGATTGAGGATTGAGGATTGAGGATTGAGGATTGAGGATTGAGGATTGAAGGTTGAGTATTGAGGATTGAAGATTGAGGATTGTGGATTGAGGATTGACGATTGAGGATTGAAGATTGAGCATTGAGGATTGAGGATTGAGGATTGAGGATTGAGGATTGAAGATTGAGGATTGGGTATTGATGATTGAAGAATGAGGATTGAGTATTGAGTATTGAGGATTGAGGATTGAAGATTGAGTATTGAGGATTGAAGATTGACGATTGAGGATTGAGGATTGAGGATTGAGGATTGAGGATTGAGGGTTGAGGATTGAAGATTGAGTATTGGGGATTGAAGATTGAGGATTGAGGATTGAGGATTGAGGATTGAGGATTGAAGATTGAGTACTGAGGATTGAAGATTAAGATTGAGGATTGAGGATTGAGGATTGAGGATTGAGGATTGAGGATTGAGGATACAAGATTGAGTATTGAGGATTGAAGATTGAGGATTGAGGATTGAGGATTGAGGATTGAGGATTGGAGATTGAGTACTGAGGATTGAAGATTATGATTGACGATTGAGGATTGAGGATTGAGGATTGAGGATTGAGGATTGAGGATTGAAGATTGAGGATTGCGTATTGAGGATAGAACATTGAGGATAGAGGATTGAGTATTGAGGATTGAGGATTGAGGATTTAAGATTGAATATTGATGATTGAAGATTGAGGATCGAGGATTGAGGGTTGTGGATTGAGGACGAGGACTGAGGGTTGAGTATTGATGTTTGAGGTCTGAGGATTGAGGATTGAGGATTCAGAATTGAGGATTGAGGATTGAGGATTGAAGATTGAGGATTGGGTGTTGAAGATTGAAGAATGAGGATTGAGGATTGAGGATTGAGGATTGAGGATTGAGGATTGAAGATTGAGTATTGAGGATTGAATATTGAGGATTGAGGATTGAGGATTGAGCATTGAGGATTGAGGATTGCGGATAGAAGATTGAGGATTGGGTATTGCGGATTGAACATTGAGGATTGAGGATTGAGGATTGAGGATTGAGGACTGAAGATTGAATATTGATGATTGAATATTGAGGATTGAGGATTGATGGTTGTGGATTGAGGACGAGGACTGAGGGTTGAGTATTGCTGTTTGAGGTCTGAGGATTGAGGATTGAGGATTGAGAATTTAGGATTGAGGATTGAGGATTGAAGATTGAGAATTGGGAATTCAGGATTGAAGAATGAGGATTGAGGATTGAGGATTGAGGATTGAGGATTGAGGATTGAGTATTGGGTGTTGTGGATTGAGGACGAGGACTGAGGGTTGAGTATTGATGTTCGAGGTCTGAGGATTGAGGGTTGAGGATTGAGGATTGAGGATTGAAGATTGAGGATTGGGTATTGAGGATTGAAGAATGAGGATTGAGTACTGAGTATTGAGGATTGAGGATTGAAGATTGAGTATTGAGCATTGAATATTGACGATTGAGGATTGAGGATTGAGGATTGAGGATTGAGGAATGAGGATTGAGGATTGAAGATTGAGTATTGAGGATTGAAGATTGAGGATTGAGGATTGAGGTTTGAGGATTGAGGATTGAAGATTGAGTACTGAGGATTGAAGAATAAGATTGAGGATTGATGATTGAGGATTGAGGATTGAAGATTGAGGATTGGGGACTGAGCATTGAGGGTTGAGTGATGAGAATTGATGCTTGTGGATAGAGGTCTGAAGATTGCAGATTGAGTATTGAGTATTGAAAACTGTGAATTGAGGATATTCTACTGAGGATTGAGGATTGACAACTGATTGTTGAGGACTTAGGGCTGAAGATTGAGTATTCAGGGTTGAGGATTCAGGATTGATGTTTGAGGACTGAGGATTGAGGATTGAGGATTGAGGATTGAGGATTGAGGATTGAAGACTGAGGATTGGGTATTGAGGATTGAACATTGAGGATTGAGTGTTGAGGATAGAGGATTGAGGATTGAGGATTGAAGTTTGAATATTAATGACTGTATATTGAGTATTGAGGATTGAGGGTTGTGGATTGAGGACGAGGACTGAGGGTTGAGTATTGATGTTTGAAGTCTGAGGATTCAGGATTGAAGATTGAGCATTGAGGATAGAAGATTGAGGATTGAGGATTGTCGATTAAGGATTGAGGATGAGGTCTGAGGGTTGAGGATTGAGGTTTGAGGACAGAGGACTAAGGATCGAGAATTGAGAATTGAGGATTGAGGGTTGTGGATTGAAGATTGAGTATTGAGGATTGACGATTGAGGATTGAGGATTGAGTATTGACGATTGAGGATTGCAGACTGAGTATTGAGGATTGACGATGGGAGGATTGAGGATTGCGGATAGAAGATTGAGAATTGGGGACTGAGGATTCAAGATTGAGGATCGAAGATTGTGAATTGAGGATTGAAGATTGATAATTGAGGATTCAGGATTGAAGATGGAGTATTGAGGATAGAAGATTGAGGATTGAGGATTGTCGATTAAGGATTGAGGATGAGAGCTGAGGGTTGAGGATTGAGGTTTGAGGACTGAGGACTGAGGATTGAGGATTGAGAATTGAGGATTGAGGATTGAAGATTGAGTATTGAGCATTGAAGCCTGACGATTTTAGGATTGAGGATTGAGGATTGAGGACTGAGGATGGAGGATTGAAGATTGAGAATTGAGGATTGAAGATTGAGGATCGAGGACTGAGGATTGAGGATTGAGGATTGAGGATTGAAGAATGAGGATTGAGGATTGAGGATTGAGGATTGAGGATTGAAGACTGAGTATTGAGTATTGAAGATTGAGGATTGAGGAGTGAGTATTGAAGATTGAGGATTTGGGACTGAGGATTGAAGATTGGGGTTTGAGGATTGAGGATTGAGGATTGAGGAGGGAGGATTGAAGATTGAGGATTGGGTATTGTGGATTGAAGAATGAGTATTGAGGATTGAGGATTGAGGATTGAGGATTGAAGATTGAGTATTGAGGATTGAAGATTGACGATTGAGGATTGAGGACTGAGGATTGAGGATTGAGGATTGAGGATTGAGGATTGAAGATTGAGTATTGAGGATTGAAGATTGAGGATTGTGAATTGAGGATTCACGATTGAGGATTGAAGATTGAGGATTGAGGATTGAGGATTGAGGATTGAGCATTGAAGATTGAGTATTCGGTATTGAGGATTGAAGAATGAGGATTGAGTATTGAGTATTGAGGATTGAGGATTGAAGATTGAGTATTGAGGATTGAAGATTGACGATTGAGGATTGAGGATTGAGGATTGAGGATTGAGGATTGAGGATTGAGGATTGAGGATAGAAGGTTGAGCATTGGGGATTGAAGATTGAGGATTGACGATGGGAGGATTGAGGATTGCGGATAGAAGATTGAGAATTGGGGACTGAGGATTCAAGATTGAGGATCGAAGATTGAGAATTGAGGATTGAAGATTGATAATTGAGGATTCAGGATTGAAGATTGAGTATTGAGGATAGAAGATTGAGGATTGAGGATTGTCGATTAAGGATTGTGGATGAGGGCTGAGGGTTGAGGATTGAGGTTTGAGGACTGAGGACTGAGGACTGAGGATTGAGGATTGAGGATTGAGGATTGAGGATTCAGCATTGAGTATTGAAGATTGAGTACTGAGGATTGAAGATTAAGGTTGAGGATTGAGGATTGAGGGTTGAGGATTGAGGATTGAGGATTGAAGATTGAGGATTGCGTATTGAGGATAGAGCATTGAGGATTGAGTATTGAGTATTGAGGATTGAGGATTGAGGATTGAAGATTGAATATTGATGATTGAAGGTGGAGGATCGGGGATTGAGGGTTGTGGATTGAGTACGAGGACTGAGGGTTGAGTATTGATGGTTGAGGTCTGAGGGTTGAGGATTGAGGATTGAGGATTGATGATTGAGGATTCAGGATTGAGGATTGAAGATTGAGGATTGGGTATTGAGGATTGAAGAATGAGGATTGAGGATTGAGGGTTGAGGATTGAGGATTGAAGATTGAGTATTGAGGATTGAAGGTTGACGATTGAGGATTGAGGATTGAGGATTGAGGATTGAGGATTGAGGATTGAGGATTGAAGGTTGAGTATTGAGGATTGAAGATTGAGGATTGTGGATTGAGGGTTGACGATTGAGGATTGAAGATTGAGCATTGAGGATTGAGGATTGAGGATTGAGGATTGAAGATTGAGGATTGGGTATTGATGATTGAAGAATGAGGATTGAGTATTGAGTATTGAGGATTGAGGATTGAAGATTGAGTATTGAGGATTGAAGATTGACGATTGAGGATTGAGGATTGAGGATTGAGGATTGAGGATTGAGGGTTGAGGATTGAAGATTGAGTATTGGGGATTGAAGATTGAGGATTGAGGATTGAGGATTGAGGATTGAGGATTGAAGATTGAGTACTGAGGATTGAAGATTAAGATTGAGGATTGAGGATTGAGGATTGAGGATTGAGGATTGAGGATTGAGGATACAAGATTGAGTATTGAGGATTGAAGATTGAGGATTGAGGATTGAGGATTGAGGATTGAGGATTGGAGATTGAGTACTGAGGATTGAAGATTATGATTGACGATTGAGGATTGAGGATTGAGGATTGAGGATTGAGGATTGAGGATTGAAGATTGAGGATTGCGTATTGAGGATAGAACATTGAGGATAGAGGATTGAGTATTGAGGATTGAGGATTGAGGATTTAAGATTGAATATTGATGATTGAAGATTGAGGATCGAGGATTGAGGGTTGTGGATTGAGGACGAGGACTGAGGGTTGAGTATTGATGTTTGAGGTCTGAGGATTGAGGATTGAGGATTCAGAATTGAGGATTGAGGATTGAGGATTGAAGATTGAGGATTGGGTGTTGAAGATTGAAGAATGAGGATTGAGGATTGAGGATTGAGGATTGAGGATTGAGGATTGAAGATTGAGTATTGAGGATTGAATATTGAGGATTGAGGATTGAGGATTGAGCATTGAGGATTGAGGATTGCGGATAGAAGATTGAGGATTGTGTATTGCGGATTGAACATTGAGGATTGAGGATTGAGGATTGAGGATTGAGGACTGAAGATTGAATATTGATGATTGAATATTGAGGATTGAGGATTGATGGTTGTGGATTGAGGACGAGGACTGAGGGTTGGGTATTGCTGTTTGAGGTCTGAGGATTGAGGATTGAGGATTGAGAATTTAGGATTGAGGATTGAGGATTGAAGATTGAGAATTGGGAATTCAGGATTGAAGAATGAGGATTGAGGATTGAGGATTGAGGATTGAGGATTGAGTATTGGGGGTTGTGGATTGAGGACGAGGACTGAGGGTTGAGTATTGATGTTCGAGGTCTGAGGATTGAGGGTTGAGGATTGAGGTTTGAGGACTGAGGACTGAGGACTGAGGATTGAGGATTGAGAATTGAGGATTGAGGATTGAGGATTGAAGATTGAGGATTGAAGATTCAGTATTGAGGATTGAAGATTGACGATTGAGGATTGACGATTGAGGATTGAGGATTGAGGATTGAGGATTGAGGATAGAAGGTTGAGCATTGGGGATTGAAGATTGAGGTTTGAGGATTGAGGATTGAGAATTGAGGATTGAAGATTGAGTAATGAGGATTGAAGATTAAGATTGAGGTTTGAGGTTTGAGGATTGAGGATTGAGGATTGAGGATTGAAGATTGAGTATTGAGGATTGAAGGTTGAGGATTGAGGATTGAGGATTCAGCATTGAGGATTGAAGATTGAGTACTGAGGATTGAAGATCAAGGTTGAGGATTGAGGATTGAGGGTTGAGGATTGAGGATTGAGGATTGAGGATTGAAGATTGAGGATTGCGTATTGAGGATAGAACATTGAGGATTGAGTATTGAGTATTGAGGATTGAGGATTGAGGATTGACGATTGAATATTGATGATTGAAGGTTGAGGATCGAGGATTGAGGGTTGTTGGTTGAGTACGAGGACTGAGGGTTGAGTATTGATGGTTGAGGTCTGAGGATTGAGGATTGAGGATTGAGGATTGATGATTGAGGATTCAGGATTGAGGATTGAAGATTGAGGATTGGGTATTGAGGATTGAAGAATGAGGATTGAGGATTGAGGGTTGAGGATTGAGGATTGAGGATTGAGGATTGAGGATTGAGGATTGAAGACTGAGTATTGAGGATTGAAGATTGAGGATTGAGGATTGAGGATTCAGCATTGAGTATTGAAGATTGAGTACTGAGGATTGAAGATTAAGGTTGAGGATTGAGGATTGAGGGTTGAGGATTGAGGATTGGGGATTGAAGATTGAGGATTGCGTATTGAGGATAGAGCATTGAGGATTGAGTATTGAGTATTGAGGATTGAGGATTGAGGATTGAAGATTGAATATTGATGATTGAAGGTTGAGGATCGGGGATTGAGGGTTGTGGATTGAGTACGAGGACTGAGGGTTGAGTATTGATGGTTGAGGTCTGAGGGTTGAGGATTGAGGATTGAGGATTGATGATTGAGGATTCAGGATTGAGGATTGAAGATTGAGGATTGGGTATTGAGGATTGAAGAATGAGGATTGAGGATTGAGGGTTGAGGATTGAGGATTGAGGATTGAGGATTGAGGATTGAGGATTGAAGACTGAGTATTGAGGATTGAAGATTGAGGATTGAGGATTGAGGATTCAGCATTGAGTATTGAAGATTGAGTACTGAGGATTGAAGATTAAGGTTGAGGATTGAGGATTGAGGGTTGAGGATTGAGGATTGAGGATTGAAGATTGAGGATTGCGTATTGAGGATAGAGCATTGAGGATTGAGTATTGAGTATTGAGGATTGAGGATTGAGGATTGAAGATTGAATATTGATGATTGAAGGTTGAGGATCGGGGATTGAGGGTTGTGGATTGAGTACGAGGACTGAGGGTTGAGTATTGATGGTTGAGGTCTGAGGGTTGAGGATTGAGGATTGAGGATTGATGATTGAGGATTCAGGATTGAGGATTGAAGATTGAGGATTGGGTATTGAGGATTGAAGAATGAGGATTGAGGATTGAGGGTTGAGGATTGAGGATTGAAGATTGAGTATTGAGGATTGAAGGTTGACGATTGAGGATTGAGGATTGAGGATTGAGGATTGAGGATTGAGGATTGAGGATTGAAGGTTGAGTATTGAGGATTGAAGATTGAGGATTGTGGATTGAGGATTGACGATTGAGGATTGAAGATTGAGCATTGAGGATTGAGGATTGAGGATTGAGGATTGAAGATTGAGGATTGGGTATTGATGATTGAAGAATGAGGATTGAGTATTGAGTATTGAGGATTGAGGATTGAAGATTGAGTATCGAGGATTGAAGATTGACGATTGAGGATTGAGGATTGAGGATTGAGGATTGAGGATTGAGGGTTGAGGATTGAAGATTGAGTATTGGGGATTGAAGATTGAGGATTGAGGATTGAGGATTGAGGATTGAGGATTGAAGATTGAGTACTGAGGATTGAAGATTAAGATTGAGGATTGAGGATTGAGGATTGAGGATTGAGGATTGAGGATTGAGGATACAAGATTGAGTATTGAGGATTGAAGATTGAGGATTGAGGATTGAGGATTGAGGATTGAGGATTGGAGATTGAGTACTGAGGATTGAAGATTATGATTGACGATTGAGGATTGAGGATTGAGGATTGAGGATTGAGGATTGAGGATTGAAGATTGAGGATTGCGTATTGAGGATAGAACATTGAGGATAGAGGATTGAGTATTGAGGATTGAGGATTGAGGATTTAAGATTGAATATTGATGATTGAAGATTGAGGATCGAGGATTGAGGGTTGTGGATTGAGGACGAGGACTGAGGGTTGAGTATTGATGTTTGAGGTCTGAGGATTGAGGATTGAGGATTCAGAATTGAGGATTGAGGATTGAGGATTGAAGATTGAGGATTGGGTGTTGAAGATTGAAGAATGAGGATTGAGGATTGAGGATTGAGGATTGAGGATTGAAGACTGAGTGCTGATGTTTGAGTGATGAGAATTGATGTTTGTGGATAGAGATTTGAAGATTGCAGATTGAGTATTGAGTATTGAAGACTGTGAATTGATGATATTCTCTTGAGGATTGAGGATTGACAACTGATTGTTGAGGACTGAGGGCTGAAGGTTGAGGATTCAGGATTGAGGATTCAGGACTGTGGATTGAGGATTGAGGATTGAGAATTGAAGATTGAGGATTGAGTATTGTGGGTTGTGGATTGAGGACGAGGACTGAGGGTTGAGTATTGATGTTTGAGGTCTGAGGATTGAGGGTTGAGGATTGAGAATTGAGGATTGAGGATTGAAGATTGAGGATTGGGTACTGAGGATTGAAGAATGAGGATTGAGTATTGAGTATTGAGGATTGAGGATTGAGGATTGAGGATTGAAGATTGAGGATTAGGTATTGAGGATTGAAGAATGAGGATTGAGTATTGCGTATTGAGGATTGAGGATTGAAGATTGAGTATTGAGGATTGAAGATTGACGATTGAGGATTGAGGATTGAGGATTGAGGATTGAGGATTGAGGATTGAGGATTGAAGATTGAGTATTGGGTATTGAAGATTGAGGATTGACGATTGAGGATTGTGGATTGAGGATTGAAGATTGAGTACTGAGGATTGAAGATTAAGATTGAGGATTGAGGATTGAGGATTGAGGATTGAGGATTGAGGATTGAAGATTGAGTATTGAGGATTGAAGATTGAGGATTGAGGATTGAGGATTGAGGATTGAGGATTGCGGATAGAAGATTGAGGATTGGGTATTGCGGATTGAACATTGAGGATTGAGGATTGAGGATTGAGGATTGAGGACTGAAGATTGAATGTTGATGATTGAATATTGAGGATTGAGGATTGATGGTTGTGGATTGAGGACGAGGACTGAGGGTTGACTACTGCTGTTTGAGGTCTGAGGATTGAGGATTGAGGATTGAGAATTGAGGATTGAGGATTTAGCATTGAAGATTGAGAATTGGGTATTGAGGATTGAAGAATGAGGATTGAGGATTGAGGATTGAGGATTGAGGATTGAGGATTGAGTATTGGGGGTTGTGGATTGAGGACGAGGACTGAGGGTTGAGTATTGATGTTCGAGGTCTGAGGATTGAGGGTTGAGGATTGAGAATTGAGGATTGAGGATTGAAGATTGAGGATTGGGTATTGAGGATTGAAGAATGAGGATTGAGTACTGAGTATTGAGGATTGAGGATTGAAGATTGAGTATTGAGCATTAAATATTGACGATTGAGGATTGAGGATTGAGGATTGAGGATTGAGGATTGAGGATTGAAGATTGAGTATTGAGGATTGAAGATTGAGGATTGAGGATTGAGGTTTGAGGATTGAGGATTGAAGATTGAGTACTGAGGATTGAAGATTAAGATTGAGGATTGATGATTGAGGATTGAGGATTGAAGATTGAGGATTGGGGACTGAGTATTGAGGGTTGAGTGATGAGAATTGATGCTTGTGGATAGAGGTCTGAAGATTGCAGATTGAGTATTGAGTATTGAAAACTGTGAATTGAGGATATTCTACTGAGGATTGAGGATTGACAACTGATTGTTGAGGACTTAGGGCTGAAGATTGAGGATTCAGGGTTGAGGATTCAGGATTGATGTTTGAGGACTGAGGATTGAGGATTGAGGATTGAGGATTGAGGATTGAGGATTGGGTGTTGAAGATTGAAGAATGAGGATTGAGGATTGAGGATTGAGGATTGAGGATTGAAGATTGTGTATTGAGGATTGAATATTGAGGATTGAGGATTGAGGATTGAGCATTGAGGATTGAGGATTGCGGATAGAAGATTGAGGATTGGGTATTGCGGATTGAACATTGAGGATTGAGGATTGAGGATTGAGGATTGAGGACTGAAGATTGAATATTGATGATTGAATATTGAGGATTGAGGATTGATGGTTGTGGATTGAGGACGAGGACTGAGGGTTGAGTATTGCTGTTTGAGGTCTGAGGATTGAGGATTGAGGATTGAGAATTGAGGATTGAGGATTGAGGATTGAAGATTGAGAATTGGGAATTCAGGATTGAAGAATGAGGATTGAGGATTGAGGATTGAGTATTGAGGATTGAAGACTGAGTGTTGAGGGTTGAGTAATGAGAATTGATGTTTGTGGATAGAGATTTGAAGATTGCAGATTGAGTATTGAGTATTGAAAACTGTGAATTGATTATATTCTCTTGAGGATTGAGGATTGACAACTGATTGTTGAGGACTGAGGGCTGAAGGTTGAGGATTCAGGATTGAGGATTCAGGATTGTGGATTGAGGATTGAGGATTGAGAATTGAAGATTGAGGATTGAGTATTGGGGGTTGTGGATTGAGGACGAGGACTGAGGGTTGAGTATTGATGTTTGAGGTCTGAGGATTGAGGGTTGAGGATTGAGAATTGAGGATTGAGGATTGAAGATTGAGGATTGGGTACTGAGGATTGAAGAATGAGGATTGAGTATTGAGTATTGAGGATTGAGGATTGAGGATTGAGGATTGAAGATTGAGGATTAGGTATTGAGGACTGAAGAATGAGGATTGAGTATTGAGTATTGAGGATTGAGGATTGAAGATTGATTATTGAGGATTGAAGATTGACGATTGAGGATTGAGGATTGAGGATTGAGGATTGAGGATTGAGGATTGAGGATTGAAGATTGAGTATTGGGTATTGAAGATTGAGGATTGACGATTGAGGATTGTGGATTGAGGATTGAAGATTGAGTACTGAGGATTGAAGATTAAGATTGAGGATTGAGGATTGAGGATTGAGGATTGAGGATTGAGGATTGAAGATTGAGTATTGAGGATTGAAGATTGAGGATTGAGGATTAAGGATTGAGGATTGAGGATTGAAGATTGAGTATTGAGGATTGAAGATTGAGGATTGAGGATTGAGGATTGAGGATTGAGGATTGAGGATTGAGGATTGCGGATAGAAGATTGAGGATTGGGTATTGCGGATTGAACATTGAGGATTGAGGATTGAGGATTGAGGATTGAGGACTGAAGATTGAATATTGATGATTGAATATTGAGGATTGAGGATTGATGGTTGTGGATTGAGGACGAGGACTGAGGGTTGACTACTGCTGTTTGAGGTCTGAGGATTGAGGATTGAGGATTGAGAATTGAGGATTGAGGATTGAGCATTGAAGATTGAGAATTGGGTATTGAGGATTGAAGAATGAGGATTGAGGATTGAGGATTGAGGATTGAGGATTGAGGATTGAGGATTGAGGATTGAAGAATGAGGATTGAGGATTGAGGATTGAGGATTGAGGATTGAAGACTGAGGATTGAGGATTGAGGATTGAGGATTGAGGATTGAAGACTGAGTATTGAGTATTGAAGATTGAGGATTGAGGAGTGAGTATTGAAGATTGAGGATTTGGGACTGAGGATTGAAGATTGGGGTTTGAGGATTGAGGATTGAGGATTGAGGAGGGAGGATTGAAGATTGAGGATTGGGTATTGTGGATTGAAGAATGAGTATTGAGGATTGAGGATTGAGGATTGAGGATTGAAGATTGAGTATTGAGGATTGAAGATTGACGATTGAGGATTGAGGATTGAGGATTGAGGATTGAGGATTGAGGATTGAGGATTGAAGATTGAGTATTGAGGATTGAAGATTGAGGATTGTGAATTGAGGATTCACGATTGAGAATTGAAGATTGACGATTGAGGATTGAGGATTGAGGATTGAGGATTGAGCATTGAAGATTGAGGATTCGGTATTGAGGATTGAAGAATGAGGATTGAGTATTGAGTATTGAGGATTGAGGATTGAAGATTGAGTATTGAGGATTGAAGATTGACGATTGAGGATTGAGGATTGAGGATTGAGGATTGAGGATTGAGGATTGAGGATTGAGGATAGAAGGTTGAGCATTGGGGATTGAAGATTGAGGATTGACGATGGGAGGATTGAGGATTGCGGATAGAAGATTGAGAATTGGGGACTGAGGATTCAAGATTGAGGATCGAAGATTGAGAATTGAGGATTGAAGATTGATAATTGAGGATTCAGGATTGAAGATTGAGTATTGAGTATAGAAGATTGAGGATTGAGGATTGTCGATTAAGGATTGTGGATGAGGGCTGAGGGTTGAGGATTGAGGTTTGAGGACTGAGGACTGAGGATTGAGGATTGAGAATTGAGGATTGAGGATTGAGGATTGAAGATTGAAGATTGAGGATTGAAGATTGAGTATTGAGGATTGAAGATTGACGATTGAGGATTGAGGATTGAGGATTGAGGATTGAGGATTGAGGATTGAGGATAGAAGGTTGAGCATTGGGGATTGAAGATTGAGGTTTGAGGATTGAGGATTGAGGATTGAGGATTGAAGATTGAGTAATGAGGATTGAAGATTAAGATTGAGGATTGAGGTTTGAGGATTGAGGATTGAGGATTGAGGATTGAAGATTGAGTATTGAGGATTGAAGGTTGAGGATTGAGGATTGAGGATTCAGCATTGAGGATTGAAGATTGAGTACTGAGGATTGAAGATCAAGGTTGAGGATTGAGGATTGAGGGTTGAGGATTGAGGATTGAGGATTGAGGATTGAAGATTGAGGATTGCGTATTGAGGATAGAACATTGAGGATTGAGTATTGAGTATTGAGGATTGAGGATTGAGGATTGAAGATTGAATATTGATGATTGAAAGTTGAGGATCGTGGATTGAGGGTTGTTGGTTGAGTACGAGGACTGAGGGTTGAGTATTGATGGTTGAGGTCTGAGGATTGAGGATTGAGGATTGAGGATTGAGGATTGAGGATTGAGGATTGAGGATTGAGGATTGAAGATTGAGTATTGGGTATTGAAGATTGAGGATTGAGGATTGAGGATTGTGGATTGAGGATTGAAGATTGAGTACTAAGGATTGAAGATTAAGATTGAGGATTGAGGATTGAGGATTGAGGATTGAGGATTGAGGATTGAAGATTGAGTATTGAGGATTGAAGATTGAGCATTGGGGATTGAATATTGAGGATTGACGATGGGAGGATTGAGGATTGCGGATAGAAGATTGAGAATTGGGGACTGAGGATTCAAGATTGAGGATCGAAGATTGAGAATTGAGGATTGAAGATTGACGATTGAGGATTGAGGATTGAGGATTGAGGATTGAGGATTGAAGATTGAGGATTGGGTATTGAGGATTGAAGAATGAGGATTGAGTACTGAGTATTGAGGATTGAGGATTGAAGATTGAGTATTGAGCATTGAATATTGACGATTGAGGATTGAGGATTGAGGATTGAGGATTGAGGATTGAGGATTGAGGATTGAAGATTGAGTATTGAGGATTGAAGATTGAGGATTGAGCATTGAGGTTTGAGGATTGAGGATTGAAGATTGAGTACTGAGGATTGAAGATTAAGATTGAGGATTGATGATTGAGGATTGAGGATTGAAGATTGAGGATTGGGTATTGAGGATTGAAGAATGAGGATTGAGGATTGAGGATTGAGGATTGAAGATTGACGATTGAGTATTGATGATTGAGGATTGAGGATTGAGGATTGAGGATTGAGGATTGAAGATTGAGTATTGGGGATTGAAGATTGAGGATTGAGGATTGAGGATTGAGGATTGAGGATTGAAGATTGAGTACTGAGGATTGAAGATTAAGATTGAGGATTGAGGATTGAGGATTGAGGATTGAGGATTGAGGATACAAGATTGAGTATTGAGGATTGAAGACTGAGGATTGAGGATTGAGGATTGAGGATTGAGGGTTGGAGATTGAGTACTGAGGATTGAAGATTAAGATTGACGATTGAGGATTGAGGATTGAGGATTGAGGATTGAGGATTGAGGATTGAGGATTGAAGATTGAGGATTGCGTATTGAGGATAGAACATTGAGGATTGAGGATTGAGTATTGAGGATTGAGGATTGAGGATTGAAGATTGAATATTGATGATTGAAGATTGCGGATCGAGGATTGAGGGTTGTGGATTGAGGACGAGGACTGAGGGTTGAGTATTGATGTTTGAGGTCTGAGGATTGAGGATTGAGGATTGAGAATTGAGGATTGAGGATTGAGGATTGAAAATTGAGGATTGGGTGTTGAAGATTGAAGAATGAGGATTGAGGATTGAGGATTGAGGATTGAGGATTGAAGATTGAGTATTGAGGATTGAATATTGAGGATTGAGGATTGAGGATTGAGCATTCAGGATTGAGGATTGCGGATAGAAGATGGAGGATTGGGTATTGCGGATTGATCATTGAGGATTGAGGATTGAGGATTGAGGATTGAGGACTGAAGATTGAATATTGATGATTGAATATTGAGTATTGAGGATTGAATATTGAGGATTGAGGATTGAGGATTGAGCATTGAGGATTGAGGATTGCGGATAGAAGATTGAGGATTGGGTATTGCGGATTGATCATTGAGGATTGAGGATTGAGGATTGAGGATTGAGGTCTGAAGATTGAATATTGATGATTGAATATTGAGGATTGAGGATTGATGGTTGTGGATTGAGGACGAGGACTGAGGGTTGAGTATTGCTGTTTGAGGTCTGAGGATTGAGGATTGAGGATTGAGGATTGAGGATTGAAGAATGAGGATTGAGGATTGAGGATTGAGGATTGAGGATTGAGGATTGAAGATTGAGTATTGAGGATTGAAGATTGAGGATTGAGGATTGAGGATTGAGGATTGAGGATTGAGGATTGAGGATTGCGGATAGAAGATTGAGGATTGGGTATTGCGGATTGAACATTGAGGATTGAGGATTGAGTATTGAGGATTGAGGACTGAAGATTGAATATTGATGATTGAATATTGAGGATTGAGGATTGATGGTTGTGGATTGAGGACGAGGACTGAGGGTTGACTACTGCTGTTTGAGGTCTGAGGATTGAGGATTGAGGATTGAGAATTGAGGATTGAGGATTGAGGATTGAAGATTGAGAATTGGGTATTGAGGATTGAAGAATGAGGATTGAGGATTGAGGATTGAGGATTGAGGATTGAAGACTGAGTGCTGATGTTTGAGTGATGAGAATTGATGTTTGTGGATAGAGATTTGAAGATTGCAGATTGAGTATTGAGTATTGAAGACTGTGAATTGATGATATTCTCTTGAGGATTGAGGATTGACAACTGATTGTTGAGGACTGAGGGCTGAAGGTTGAGGATTCAGGATTGAGGATTCAGGACTGTGGATTGAGGATTGAGGATTGAGAATTGAAGATTGAGGATTGAGTATTGTGGGTTGTGGATTGAGGACGAGGACTGAGGGTTGAGTATTGATGTTTGAGGTCTGAGGATTGAGGGTTGAGGATTGAGAATTGAGGATTGAGGATTGAAGATTGAGGATTGGGTACTGAGGATTGAAGAATGAGGATTGAGTATTGAGTATTGAGGATTGAGGATTGAGGATTGAGGATTGAAGATTGAGGATTAGGTATTGAGGATTGAAGAATGAGGATTGAGTATTGAGTATTGAGGATTGAGGATTGAAGATTGAGTATTGAGGATTGAAGATTGACGATTGAGGATTGAGGATTGAGGATTGAGGATTGAGGATTGAGGATTGAGGATTGAAGATTGAGTATTGGGTATTGAAGATTGAGGATTGACGATTGAGGATTGTGGATTGAGGATTGAAGATTGAGTACTGAGGATTGAAGATTAAGATTGAGGATTGAGGATTGAGGATTGAGGATTGAGGATTGAGGATTGAAGATTGAGTATTGAGGATTGAAGATTGAGGATTGAGGATTGAGGATTGAGGATTGAGGATTGAGGATTGAGGATTGCGGATAGAAGATTGAGGATTGGGTATTGCGGATTGAACATTGAGGATTGAGGATTGAGGATTGAGGATTGAGGACTGAAGATTGAATGTTGATGATTGAATATTGAGGATTGAGGATTGATGGTTGTGGATTGAGGACGAGGACTGAGGGTTGACTACTGCTGTTTGAGGTCTGAGGATTGAGGATTGAGGATTGAGAATTGAGGATTGAGGATTTAGCATTGAAGATTGAGAATTGGGTATTGAGGATTGAAGAATGAGGATTGAGGATTGAGGATTGAGGATTGAGGATTGAGTATTGGGGGTTGTGGATTGAGGACGAGGACTGAGGGTTGAGTATTGATGTTCGAGGTCTGAGGATTGAGGGTTGAGGATTGAGAATTGAGGATTGAGGATTGAAGATTGAGGATTGGGTATTGAGGATTGAAGAATGAGGATTGAGTACTGAGTATTGAGGATTGAGGATTGAAGATTGAGTATTGAGCATTAAATATTGACGATTGAGGATTGAGGATTGAGGATTGAGGATTGAGGATTGAGGATTGAAGATTGAGTATTGAGGATTGAAGATTGAGGATTGAGGATTGAGGTTTGAGGATTGAGGATTGAAGATTGAGTACTGAGGATTGAAGATTAAGATTGAGGATTGATGATTGAGGATTGAGGATTGAAGATTGAGGATTGGGGACTGAGTATTGAGGGTTGAGTGATGAGAATTGATGCTTGTGGATAGAGGTCTGAAGATTGCAGATTGAGTATTGAGTATTGAAAACTGTGAATTGAGGATATTCTACTGAGGATTGAGGATTGACAACTGATTGTTGAGGACTTAGGGCTGAAGATTGAGGATTCAGGGTTGAGGATTCAGGATTGATGTTTGAGGACTGAGGATTGAGGATTGAGGATTGAGGATTGAGGATTGAGGTTTGGGTGTTGAAGATTGAAGAATGAGGATTGAGGATTGAGGATTGAGGATTGAGGATTGAGGATTGAAGATTGAGTATTGAGGATTGAATATTGAGGATTGAGGATTGAGGATTGAGCATTGAGGATTGAGGATTGCGGATAGAAGATTGAGGATTGGGTATTGCGGATTGAACATTGAGGATTGAGGATTGAGGATTGAGGATTGAGGACTGAAGATTGAATATTGATGATTGAATATTGAGGATTGAGGATTGATGGTTGTGGATTGAGGACGAGGACTGAGGGTTGAGTATTGCTGTTTGAGGTCTGAGGATTGAGGATTGAGGATTGAGAATTGAGGATTGAGGATTGAGGATTGAAGATTGAGAATTGGGAATTCAGGATTGAAGAATGAGGATTGAGGATTGAGGATTGAGTATTGAGGATTGAAGACTGAGTGTTGAGGGTTGAGTAATGAGAATTGATGTTTGTGGATAGAGATTTGAAGATTGCAGATTGAGTATTGAGTATTGAAAACTGTGAATTGATGATATTCTCTTGAGGATTGAGGATTGACAACTGATTGTTGAGGACTGAGGGCTGAAGGTTGAGGATTCAGGATTGAGGATTCAGGATTGTGGATTGAGGATTGAGGATTGAGAATTGAAGATTGAGGATTGAGTATTGGGGGTTGTGGATTGAGGATTGAGGATTGAGGATTGAAGATTGAGGATTAGGTATTGAGGACTGAAGAATGAGGATTGAGTATTGAGTATTGAGGATTGAGGATTGAGGATTGAGGATTGAGTATTGAGGATTGAAGATTGACGATTGAGGATTGAGGATTGAGGATTGAGGATTGAGGATTGAGGATTGAGGATTGAAGATTGAGTATTGGGTATTGAAGATTGAGGATTGACGATTGAGGATTGTGGATTGAGGATTGAAGATTGAGTACTGAGGATTGAAGATTAAGATTGAGGATTGAGGATTGAGGATTGAGTATTGAGGATTGAGGATTGAAGATTGAGTATTGAGGATTGAAGATTGAGGATTGAGGATTGAGGATTGAGGATTGAGGATTGAAGATTGAGTATTGAGGATTGAAGATTGAGGATTGAGGATTGAGGATTGAGGATTGAGGATTGAGGATTGAGGATTGCGGATAGAAGATTGAGGATTGGGTATTGCGGATTGAACATTGAGGATTGAGGATTGAGGATTGAGGATTGAGGACTGAAGATTGAATATTGATGATTGAATATTGAGGATTGAGGATTGATGGTTGTGGATTGAGGACGAGGACTGAGGGTTGACTACTGCTGTTTGAGGTCTGAGGATTGAGGATTGAGGATTGAGAATTGAGGATTGAGGATTGAGCATTGAAGATTGAGAATTGGGTATTGAGGATTGAAGAATGAGGATTGAGGATTGAGGATTGAGGATTGAGGATTGAGGATTGAGGATTGAGGATTGAAGAATGAGGATTGAGGATTGAGGATTGAGGATTGAGGATTGAAGACTGAGGATTGAGGATTGAGGATTGAGGATTGAGGATTGAAGACTGAGTATTGAGTATTGAAGATTGAGGATTGAGGAGTGAGTATTGAAGATTGAGGATTTGGGACTGAGGATTGAAGATTGGGGTTTGAGGATTGAGGATTGAGGATTGAGGAGGGAGGATTGAAGATTGAGGATTGGGTATTGTGGATTGAAGAATGAGTATTGAGGATTGAGGATTGAGGATTGAGGATTGAAGATTGAGTATTGAGGATTGAAGATTGACGATTGAGGATTGAGGATTGAGGATTGAGGATTGAGGATTGAGGATTGAGGATTGAAGATTGAGTATTGAGGATTGAAGATTGAGGATTGTGAATTGAGGATTCACGATTGAGAATTGAAGATTGACGATTGAGGATTGAGGATTGAGGATTGAGGATTGAGCATTGAAGATTGAGGATTCGGTATTGAGGATTGAAGAATGAGGATTGAGTATTGAGTATTGAGGATTGAGGATTGAAGATTGAGTATTGAGGATTGAAGATTGACGATTGAGGATTGAGGATTGAGGATTGAGGATTGAGGATTGAGGATTGAGGATTGAGGATAGAAGGTTGAGCATTGGGGATTGAAGATTGAGGATTGACGATGGGAGGATTGAGGATTGCGGATAGAAGATTGAGAATTGGGGACTGAGGATTCAAGATTGAGGATCGAAGATTGAGAATTGAGGATTGAAGATTGATAATTGAGGATTCAGGATTGAAGATTGAGTATTGAGTATAGAAGATTGAGGATTGAGGATTGTCGATTAAGGATTGTGGATGAGGGCTGAGGGTTGAGGATTGAGGTTTGAGGACTGAGGACTGAGGATTGAGGATTGAGAATTGAGGATTGAGGATTGAGGATTGAAGATTGAGGATTGAAGATTGAGTATTGAGGATTGAAGATTGACGATTGAGGATTGAGGATTGAGGATTGAGGATTGAGGATTGAGGATTGAGGATAGAAGGTTGAGCATTGGGGATTGAAGATTGAGGTTTGAGGATTGAGGATTGAGGATTGAGGATTGAAGATTGAGTAATGAGGATTGAAGATTAAGATTGAGGATTGAGGTTTGAGGATTGAGGATTGAGGATTGAGGATTGAAGATTGAGTATTGAGGATTGAAGGTTGAGGATTGAGGATTGAGGATTCAGCATTGAGGATTGAAGATTGAGTACTGAGGATTGAAGATCAAGGTTGAGGATTGAGGATTGAGGGTTGAGGATTGAGGATTGAGGATTGAGGATTGAAGATTGAGGATTGCGTATTGAGGATAGAACATTGAGGATTGAGTATTGAGTATTGAGGATTGAGGATTGAGGATTGAAGATTGAATATTGATGATTGAAAGTTGAGGATCGTGGATTGAGGGTTGTTGGTTGAGTACGAGGACTGAGGGTTGAGTATTGATGGTTGAGGTCTGAGGATTGAGGATTGAGGATTGAGGATTGAGGATTGAGGATTGAGGATTGAGGATTGAGGATTGAAGATTGAGTATTGGGTATTGAAGATTGAGGATTGAGGATTGAGGATTGTGGATTGAGGATTGAAGATTGAGTACTAAGGATTGAAGATTAAGATTGAGGATTGAGGATTGAGGATTGAGGATTGAGGATTGAGGATTGGGTATTGAGGATTGAAGAATGAGGATTGAGGATTGAGGATTGAGGATTGAAGATTGACGATTGAGTATTGATGATTGAGGATTGAGGATTGAGGATTGAGGATTGAGGATTGAAGATTGAGTATTGGGGATTGAAGATTGAGGATTGAGGATTGAGGATTGAGGATTGAGGATTGAAGATTGAGTACTGAGGATTGAAGATTAAGATTGAGGATTGAGGATTGAGGATTGAGGATTGAGGATTGAGGATACAAGATTGAGTATTGAGGATTGAAGACTGAGGATTGAGGATTGAGGATTGAGGATTGAGGGTTGCAGATTGAGTACTGAGGATTGAAGATTAAGATTGACGATTGAGGATTGAGGATTGAGGATTGAGGATTGAGGATTGAGGATTGAGGATTGAAGATTGAGGATTGCGTATTGAGGATAGAACATTGAGGATTGAGGATTGAGTATTGAGGATTGAGGATTGAGGATTGAAGATTGAATATTGATGATTGAAGATTGCGGATCGAGGATTGAGGGTTGTGGATTGAGGACGAGTACTGAGGGTTGAGTATTGATGTTTGAGGTCTGAGGATTGAGGATTGAGGATTGAGAATTGAGGATTGAGGATTGAGGATTGAAAATTGAGGATTGGGTGTTGAAGATTGAAGAATGAGGATTGAGGATTGAGGATTGAGGATTGAGGATTGAAGATTGAGTATTGAGGATTGAATATTGAGGATTGAGGATTGAGGATTGAGCATTCAGGATTGAGGATTGCGGATAGAAGATGGAGGATTGGGTATTGCGGATTGATCATTGAGGATTGAGGATTGAGGATTGAGGATTGAGGACTGAAGATTGAATATTGATGATTGAATATTGAGTATTGAGGATTGAATATTGAGGATTGAGGATTGAGGATTGAGCATTGAGGATTGAGGATTGCGGATAGAAGATTGAGGATTGGGTATTGCGGATTGATCATTGAGGATTGAGGATTGAGGATTGAGGATTGAGGTCTGAAGATTGAATATTGATGATTGAATATTGAGGATTGAGGATTGATGGTTGTGGATTGAGGACGAGGACTGAGGGTTGAGTATTGCTGTTTGAGGTCTGAGGATTGAGGATTGAGGATTGAGGATTGAGGATTGAAGAATGAGGATTGAGGATTGAGGATTGAGGATTGAGGATTGAGGATTGAAGATTGAGTATTGAGGATTGAAGATTGAGGATTGAGGATTGAGGATTGAGGATTGAGGATTGAGGATTGAGGATTGCGGATAGAAGATTGAGGATCGGGTATTGCGGATTGAACATTGAGGATTGAGGATTGAGGATTGAGGATTGAGGACTGAAGATTGAATAGTGATGATAGAATATTGAGGATTGAGGATTGATGGTTGTGGATTGAGGACGAGGACTGCGGGTTGACTACTGCTGTTTGAGGTCTGAGGATTGAGGATTGAGGATTGAGAATTGAGGATTGAGGATTGAGGATTGAAGATTGAGAATTGGGTATTGAGGATTGAAGAATGAGGATTGAGGATTGAGGATTAGGATTGAGGATTGAAGACTGATTGCTGAGGTTTGAGTGATGAGAATTGATGTTTGTGGATAGAGATTTGAAGATTGCAGATTGAGTATTGAGTATTGAAGACTGTGAATTGATGATATTCTCTTGAGGATTGAGGATTGACAACTGATTGTTGAGGACTGAGGGCTGAAGGTTGAGGATTCAGGATTGAGGATTCAGGACTGTGGATTGAGGATTGAGGATTGAGAATTGAAGATTGAGGATTGAGTATTGGGGGTTGTGGATTCAGGACGAGGACTGAGGGTTGAGTATTGATGTTTGAGGTCTGAGGATTGAGGGTTGAGGATTGAGAATTGAGGATTGAGGATTGAAGATTGAGGATTGGGTATTGAGGATTGAAGAATGAGGATTGAGTACTGAGTATTGAGGATTGAGGATTGAAGATTGAGTATTGAGCATTGAATATTGACGATTGAGGATTGAGGATTGAGGATTGAGGATTGAGGATTGAGGATTGAGGATTGAAGATTGAGTATTGAGGATTGAAGATTGAGGATTGAGGATTGAGGTTTGAGGATTGAGGATTGAAGATTGAGTACTGAGGATTGAAGATTAAGATTGAGGATTGATGATTGAGGATTGAGGATTGAAGGTTGAGGATTGGGGACTGAGTATTGAGGGTTGAGTGATGAGAATTGATGCTTGTGGATAGAGGTCTGAAGATTGCAGATTGAGTATTGAGTATTGAAAACTGTGAATTGAGGATATTCTATTGAGGATTGAGGATTGACAACTGATTGTTGAGGACTTAGGGCTGAAGATTGAGGATTCAAGGTTGAGGATTCAGGATTGATGTTTGAGGACTGAGGATTGAGGATTGAGGATTGAGGATTGAGGATTGAGGATTGAAGACTGAGGATTGGGTATTGAGGATTGAACATTGAGGATTGAGTGTTGAGGATAGAGGATGGAGGATTGAGGATTGAGGATTGAAGGTTGAATATTAATGACTGTATATTGAGGATTGAGGATTGAGGGTTGTGGATTGAGGACGAGGACTGAGGGTTGAGTATTGATGTTTGAAGTCTGAGGATTCAGGATTGAAGATTGAGTATTGAGGATAGAAGATTGAGGATTGAGGATTGTCGATTAAGGATTGAGGATGAGGTCTGAGGGTTGAGGATTGAGGTTTGAGGACTGAGGTCTGAGGATTGAGGATTGAGAATTGAGGACTGAGGATTGAGGATTGAGAATTGAGGATTGAGGATTGAGGATTGAAGATTGAGGATTGGGTATTGAGGATTGAAGAATGAGGATTGAGGATTGAGGATTGAGGATTGAGGATTGAAGATTGAGTATTGAGCATTGAAGCCTGACGATTGAGGATTCAGGATTGAATATTGAGGATTGAGGATTGAGGATTGAGCATTGAGGATTGAGGATTGCGGATAGAAGATTGAGGATTGGGTATTGCGGATTGAACATTGAGGATTGAGGATTGAGGATTGAGGATTGAGGACTGAAGATTGAATATTGATGATTGAATATTGAGGATTGAGGATTGATGGTTGTGGATTGAGGACGAGGACTGAGGGTTGAGTATTGCTGTTTGAGGTCTGAGGATTGAGGATTGAGGATTGAGAATTGAGGATTGAGGATTGAGGATTGAAGATTGAGAATTGGGAATTCAGGATTGAAGAATGAGGATTGAGGATTGAGGATTGAGTATTGAGGATTGAAGACTGAGTGTTGAGGGTTGAGGGATGAGAATTGATGTTTGTGGATAGAGATTTGAAGATTGCAGATTGAGTATTGAGTATTGAAAACTGTGAATTGATGATATTCTCTTGAGGATTGAGGATTGACAACTGATTGTTGAGGACTGAGGGCTGAAGGTTGAGGATTCAGGATTGAGGATTCAGGATTGTGGATTGAGGATTGAGGATTGAGAATTGAAGATTGAGGATTGAGTATTGGGGGTTGTGGATTGAGGACGAGGACTGAGGGTTGAGTATTGATGTTTGAGGTCTGAGGATTGAGGGTTGAGGATTGAGAATTGAGGATTGAGGATAGAAGATTGAGTATTGAGGATTGAAGATTGGGGATTGAGGATTGAGGATTGAGGATTGAGGATTGAGGATTGAGGATTACGGATAGAAGATTGAGGATTGGGTATTGCGGATTGAACATTGAGGATTGAGGATTGAGGATTGAGGATTGAGGACTGAAGATTGAATATTGATGATTGAATATTGAGGATTGAGGATTGATGGTTGTGGATTGAGGACGAGGACTGAGGGTTGAGTATTGCTGTTTGAGGTCTGAGGATTGAGGATTGAGGATTGAGAATTGAGGATTGAGGATTGAGGATTGAAGATTGAGAATTGGGAATTCAGGATTGAAGAATGAGGATTGAGGATTGAGGATTGAGTATTGAGGATTGAAGACTGAGTGTTGAGGGTTGAGTGATGAGAATTGATGTTTGTGGATAGAGATTTGAAGATTGCAGATTGAGTATTGAGTATTGAAAACTGTGAATTGATGATATTCTCTTGAGGATTGAGGATTGACAACTGATTGTTGAGGACTGAGGGCTGAAGGTTGAGGATTCAGGATTGAGGATTCAGGATTGTGGATTGAGGATTGAGGATTGAGAATTGAAGATTGAGGATTGAGTATTGGGGGTTGTGGATTGAGGACGAGGACTGAGGGTTGAGTATTGATGTTTGAGGTCTGAGGATTGAGGGTTGAGGATTGAGAATTGAGGATTGAGGATAGAAGATTGAGTATTGAGGATTGAAGATTGGGGATTGAGGATTGAGGATTGAGGATTGAGGATTGAGGTTTGAGGATTGCGGATAGAAGATTGAGGATTGGGTATTGCGGATTGAACATTGAGGATTGAGGATTGAGGATTGAGGATTGAGGACTGAAGATTGAATATTGATGATTGAATATTGAGGATTGAGGATTGATGGTTGTGGATTGAGGACGAGGACTGAGGGTTGAGTATTGCTGTTTGAGGTCTGAGGATTGAGGATTGAGGATTGAGAATTGAGGATTGAGGATTGAGGATTGAAGATTGAGAATTGGGAATTCAGGATTGAAGAATGAGGATTGAGGATTGAGGATTGAGTATTGAGGATTGAAGACTGAGTGTTGAGGGTTGAGTGATGAGAATTGATGTTTGTGGATAGAGATTTGAAGATTGCAGATTGAGTATTGAGTATTGAAAACTGTGAATTGATGATATTCTCTTGAGGATTGAGGATTGACAACTGATTGTTGAGGACTGAGGGCTGAAGGTTGAGGATTCAGGGTTGAGGATTCAGGATTGTGGATTGAGGATTGAGGATTGAGAATTGAAGATTGAGGATTGAGTATTGGGGGTTGTGGATTGAGGACGAGGACAGAGGGTTGAGTATTGATGTTTGAGGTCTGAGGATTGAGGGTTGAGGATTGAGAATTGAGGATTGAGGATAGAAGATTGAGTATTGAGGATTGAAGATTGGGGATTGAGGGTTGAGGATTGAGGATTGAGGATTGAGGATTGAGGATTGCGGATAGAAGATTGAGGATTGGGTATTGCGGATTGAACATTGAGGATTGAGGATTGAGGATTGAGGATTGAGGACTGAAGATTGAATATTGATGATTGAATATTGAGGATTGAGGATTGATGGTTGTGGATTGAGGACGAGGACTGAGGGTTGACTACTGCTGTTTGAGGTCTGAGGATTGAGGATTGAGGATTGAGAATTGAGGATTGAGGATTGAGGATTGAAGATTGAGAATTGGGTATTGAGGATTGACGAATGAGGATTGAGGATTGAGGATTGAGGATTGAGGATTGAAGACTGAGTGCTGATGTTTGAGTGATGAGAATTGATGTTTGTGGATAGAGATTTGAAGATTGCAGATTGAGTATTGAGTATTGAAGACTGTGAATTGATGATATTCTCTTGAGGATTGAGGATTGACAACTGATTGTTGAGGACTGAGTGCTGAAGGTTGAGGATTCAGGATTGAGGATTCAGGAGTGTGGATTGAGGATTGAGGATTGAAGATTGAGGATTGGGTACTGAGGATTGAAGAATGAGGATTGAGTATTGAGTATTGAGGATTGAGGATTGAGGATTGAGGATTGAAGATTGAGGATTAGGTATTGAGGATTGAAGAATGAGGATTGAGTATTGAGTATTGAGGATTGAGGATTGAAGATTGAGTATTGAGGATTGAAGATTGACGATTGAGGATTGAGGATTGAGGATTGAGGATTGGGGATTGAGGATTGAGGATTGAAGATTGAGTATTGGGTATTGAAGATTGAGGATTGACGATTGAGGATTGTGGATTGAGGATTGAAGATTGAGTACTGAGGATTGAAGATTAAGATTGAGGATTGAGGATTGAGGATTGAGGATTGAGGATTGAGGATTGAAGGTTGAGTATTGAGGATTGAAGATTGAGGATTGAGGATTGAGGATTGAGGATTGAGGATTGAGGATTGAGGATTGCGGATAGAAGATTGAGGATTGGGTATTGCGGATTGAACATTGAGGGTTGAGGATTGAGGATTGAGGGTTGCGGACTGAAGATTGAATATTGATGATTGAATGTTGAGGATTGAGGATTGACGGTTGTGGATTGAGGACGAGGACTGAGGGTTGACTACTGCTGTTTGAGGTCTGAGGATTGAGGATTGAGGATTGAGAATTGAGGATTGAGGATTGAGGATTGAGGATTGAAGATTGAGTATTGAGGATTGAAGATTGAGGATTGAGGATTGAGGTTTGAGGATTGAGGATTGAAGATTGAGTACTGAGGATTGAAGATTAAGATTGAGGATTGATGATTGAGGATTGAGGATTGAAGATTGAGGATTGGGGACTGAGTATTGAGGGTTGAGTGATGAGAATTGATGCTTGTGGATAGAGGTCTGAAGATTGCAGATTGAGTATTGAGTATTGAAAACTGTGAATTGAGGATATTCTACTGAGGATTGAGGATTGACAACTGATTGTTGAGGACTTAGGGCTGAAGATTGAGGATTCAGGGTTGAGGATTCAGGATTGATGTTTGAGGACTGAGGATTGAGGATTGAGGATTGAGGATTGAGGATTGAGGATTGAAGACTGAGGATTGGGTATTGAGGATTGAACATTGAGGATTGAGTGTTGAGGATAGAGGATTGAGGATTGAGGATTGAAGTTTGAATATTAATGACTGTATATTGAGGATTGAGGATTGAGGGTTGTGGATTGAGGACGAGGACTGAGGGTTGAGTACTGATGTTTGAAGTCTGAGGATTCAGGATTGAAGATTGAGCATTGAGGATAGAAGATTGAGGATTGAGGATTGTCGATTAAGGATTGAGGATGAGGTCTGAGGGTTGAGGATTGAGGTTTGAGGACTGAGGACTAAGGATTGAGAATTGAGAATTGAGGATTGAGGGTTGTGGATTGAAGATTGAGTATTGAGGATTGACGATTGAGGATTGAGGATTGAGTATTGACGATTGAGGATTGCAGACTGAGTATTGAGGATTGACGATGGGAGGATTGAGGATTGCGGATAGAAGATTGAGAATTGGGGACTGAGGATTCAAAATTGAGGATCGAAGATTGAGAATTGAGGATTGAAGATTGATAATTGAGGATTCAGGATTGAAGATGGAGTATTGAGGATAGAAGATTGAGGATTGAGGATTGTCGATTAAGGATTGAGGATGAGGGCTGAGGGTTGAGGATTGAGGTTTGAGGACTGAGGACTGAGGATTGAGGATTGAGAATTGAGGATTGAGGATTGAGGATTGAAGATTGAGGATTGGGTATTGAGGATTGAAGAATGAGGATTGAGGATTGAGGATTGAGGATTGAAGATTGACGATTGAGTATTGATGATTGAGGATTGAGGATTGAGGATTGAGGATTGAGGATTGAGGACTGAAGGTTGAGTATTGGGGATTGAAGATTGAGGATTGAGGATTGAGGATTGAGGATTGAAGATTGAGTACTGAGGATTGAAGATTAAGATTGAGGATTGAGGATTGAGGATTGAGGATTGAGGATTGAGGATACAAGATTGAGTATTGAGGATTGAAGACTGAGGATTGAGGATTGAGGATTGAGGATTGAGGGTTGGAGATTGAGTACTGAGGATTGAAGATTAAGATTGACGATTGAGGATTGAGGATTGAGGATTGAGGATTGAGGATTGAGGATTGAAGATTGCGGATTGCGTATTGAGGATAGAACATTGAGGATTGAGGATTGAGTATTGAGGATTGAGGATTGAGGATTGAAGATTGAATATTGATGATTGAAGATTGCGGATCGAGGATTGAGGGTTGTGGATTGAGGACGAGGACTGAGGGTTGAGTATTGATGTTTGAGGTCTGAGGATTGAGGATTCAGGATTGAGAATTGAGGATTGAGGATTGAGGATTGAAGATTGAGAATTGGGTGTTGAAGATTGAAGAATGAGGGTTGAGGATTGAGGATTGAGGATTGAGGATTGAAGATTGAGTATTGAGGATTGAATATTGAGGATTGAGGATTGAGGATTGAGCATTGAGGATTGAGGATTGCGGACAGAAGATTGAGGATTGGGTATTGCGGATTGATCATTGAGGATTGAGGATTGAGGATTGAGGATTGAGGACTGAAGATTGAATATTGATGATTGAATATTGAGGATTGAGGATTGATGATTGTGGATTGAGGACGAGGACTGAGGGTTGAGTATTGCTGTTTGAGGTCTGAGGATTGAGGATTGAGGATTGAGAATTGAGGATTGAGGATTGAGGATTGAAGATTGAGAATTGGGTATTCAGGATTGAAGAATGAGGATTGAGGATTGAGGATTGAGTATTGAGGATTGAAGACTGAGTGTTGAGGGTTGAGTGATGAGAATTGATGTTTGTGGATAGAGATTTGAAGATTGCAGATTGAGTATTGAGTATTGAAAACTGTGAATTGATGATATTCTCTTGAGGATTGAGGATTGACAACTGATTGTTGAGGACTGAGGGCTGAAGGTTGAGGATTCAGGATTGAGGATTCAGGATTGTGGATTGAGGATTGAGGATTGAGAATTGAAGATTGAGGATTGAGTATTGGGGGTTGCGGATTGAGGACGAGGACTGAGGTTTGAGTATTGATGTTTGAGGTCTGAGGATTGAGGGTTGAGGATTGAGAATTGAGGATTGAGGATTGAAGATTGAGGAGTGGGTACTGAGGATTGAAGAATGAGGATTGAGTATTGAGTATTGAGGATTGAGGATTGAGGATTGAGGATTGAAGATTGAGGATTAGGTATTGAGGATTGAAGAATGAGGATTGAGTATTGAGTATTGAGGATTGAGGACTGAAGATTGAGTATTGAGGATTGAAGATTGACGATTGAGGATTGAGGATTGAGGATTGAGGATTGAGGATTGAGGATTGAGGATTGAAGATTGAGTATTGGGTATTGAAGATTGAGGATTGAGGATTGAAGATTGAGTACTGAGGATTGAAGATTAAGATTGAGGATTGAGGATTGAAGATTGAGTATTGAGGATTGAAGATTGAGGATTGAGGATTGAGGATTGAGGATTGAGGATTGAGAATTGAGGATTGAAGATTGAGTATTGAGGATTGAAGATTGAGGATTGAGGATTGAGGATTGAGGATTGAGGATTGAAGATTGAGTATTGAGGATTGAAGATTGAGGATTGAGGATTGAGGATTGAGGATTGAGTATTGAGGATTGAGGATTGCGGATAGAAGATTGAGGATTGGGTATTGCGGATTGAACATTGAGGATTGAGGATTGAGGATTGAGGATTGAGGACTGAAGATTGAATAGTGATGATTGAATATTGAGGATTGAGGATTGATGGTTGTGGATTGAGGACGAGGACTGCGGGTTGACTACTGCTGTTTGAGGTCTGAGGATTGAGGATTGAGGATTGAGAATTGAGGATTGAGGATTGAGGATTGAAGATTGAGAATTGGGTATTGAGGATTGAAGAATGAGGATTGAGGATTGAGGATTGAGGATTGAGGATTGAAGACTGAGTGCTGAAGTTTGAGTGATGAGAATTGATGTTTGTGGATAGAGATTTGAAGATTGCAGATTGAGTATTGAGTATTGAAGACTGTGAATTGATGATATTCTCTTGAGGATTGAGGATTGACAACTGATTGTTGAGGACTGAGGGCTGAAGGTTGAGGATTCAGGATTGAGGATTCAGGACTGTGGATTGAGGATTGAGGATTGAGAATTGATGATTGAGGATTGAGTATTGGGGGTTGTGGATTCAGGACGAGGACTGAGGGTTGAGTATTGATGTTTGAGGTCTGAGGATTGAGGGTTGAGGATTGAGAATTGAGGATTGAGGATTGAAGATTGAGGATTGGGTATTGAGGATTGAAGAATGAGGATTGAGTACTGAGTATTGAGGATTGAGGATTGAAGATTGAGTATTGAGCATTGAATATTGACGATTGAGGATTGAGGATTGAGGATTGAGTATTGAGGATTGAGGATTGAGGATTGAAGATTGAGTATTGAGGATTGAAGATTGAGGATTGAGGATTGAGGTTTGAGGATTGAGGATTGAAGATTGAGTACTGAGGATTGAAGATTAAGATTGAGGATTGATGATTGAGGTTTGAGGATTGAAGGTTGAGGATTGGGGACTGAGTATTGAGGGTTGAGTGATGAGAATTGATGCTTGTGGATAGAGGTCTGAAGATTGCAGATTGAGTATTGAGTATTGAAAACTGTGAATTGAGGATATTCTATTGAGGATTGAGGATTGACAACTGATTGTTGAGGACTTAGGGCTGAAGATTGAGGATTCAAGGTTGAGGATTCAGGATTGATGTTTGAGGACTGAGGATTGAGGATTGAGGATTGAGGATTGAGGATTGAGGATTGAAGACTGAGGATTGGGTATCTAGGATTGAACATTGAGGATTGAGTGTTGAGGATAGAGGATTGAGGATTGAAGGTTGAATATTAATGACTGTATATTGAGGATTGAGGATTGAGGGTTGTGGATTGAGGACGAGGACTGAGGGTTGAGTATTGATGTTTGAAGTCTGAGGATTCAGGATTGAAGATTGAGTATTGAGGATAGAAGATTGAGGATTGAGGATTGTCGATTAAGGATTGAGGATGAGGTCTGAGGGTTGAGGATTGAGGTTTGAGGACTGAGGACTGAGGATTGAGGATTGAGAATTGAGGACTGAGGATTGAGGATTGAGAATTGAGGATTGAGGATTGAGGATTGAAGATTGAGGATTGGGTATTGAGGATTGAAGAATGAGGATTGAGGATTGAGAATTGAGGATTGAGGATGGAAGATTGAGTATTGAGCATTGAAGCCTGACGATTGAGGATTCAGGATTGAGGATTGAGGATTGAGGATGGAGGATTGAAGATTGAGTATTGAGGATCGAAGATTGGGGATCGAGGACTGAGGATTAAGGATTGAAGATTGAGGATTGAAGAATGAGGATTGAGGATTGAAGACTGAGTATTGAGGATTGAAGATTGAGGATTGAGGATTGAGGATTCAGCATTGAGTATTGAAGATTGAGTACTGAGGATTGAAGATTAAGGTTGAGGATTGAGGATTGAGGGTTGAGGATTGAGGATTGAGGATTGAAGATTGAGGATTGCGTATTGAGGATAGAGCATTGAGGATTGAGTATTGAGTATTGAGGATTGAGGATTGAGGATTGAAGATTGAATATTGATGATTGAAGGTTGAGGATCGGGGATTGAGGGTTGTGGATTGAGTACGAGGACTGAGGGTTGAGTATTGATGGTTGAGGTCTGAGGGTTGAGGATTGAGGATTGAGGATTGATGATTGAGGATTCAGGATCGAGGATTGAAGATTGAGGATTGGGTATTGAGGATTGAAGAATGAGGATTGAGGATTGAGGGTTGAGGATTGAGGATTGAAGATTGAGTATTGAGGATTGAAGGTTGACGATTGAGGATTGAGGATTGAGGATTGAGGATTGAGGATTGAGGATTGAGGATTGAAGGTTGAGTATTGAGGATTGAAGATTGAGGATTGTGGATTGAGGATTGACGATTGAGGATTGAAGATTGAGGATTGAGGATTGAGGATTGAGGATTGAGGATTGAAGATTGAGGATTGGGTATTGATGATTGAAGAATGAGGATTGAGTATTGAGTATTGAGGATTGAGGATTGAAGATTGAGTATTGAGGATTGAAGATTGACGATTGAGGATTGAGGATTGAGGATCGAGGACTGAGGATTGAGGATTGAGGATTGAAGATTGAGTATTGGGGATTGAAGATTGTGGATTGAGGATTGAGGATTGAGGATTGAGGATTGAAGATTGAGTACTGAGGATTGAAGATTAAGATTGAGGATTGAGGATTGAGGATTGAGGATTGAGGATTGAGGATACAAGATTGAGTATTGAGGATTGAAGATTGAGGATTGAGGATTGAGGATTGAGGATTGTGGATTGGAGATTGAGTACTGAGGATTGAAGATTATGATTGACGATTGAGGATTGAGGATTGAAGATTGAGGATCGAGGATTGAGGGTTGTGGATTGAGGACGAGGACTGAGGGTTGAGTATTGATGTTTGAGGTCTGAGGATTGAGGATTGAGGATTGAGAATTGAGGATTGAGGATTGAGGATTGAAGATTGAGGATTGGGTGTTGAAGATTGAAGAATGAGGATTGAGGATTGAGGATTGAGGATTGAGGATTGAGGATTGAGGATTGAAGATTGAGTATTGAGGATTGAATATTGAGGATTGAGGATTGAGGATTGAGCATTGAGGATTGAGGATTGCGGATAGAAGATTGAGGATTGGGTATTGCGGATTGAACATTGAGGATTGAGGATTGAGGATTGAGGATTGAGGACTGAAGATTGAATATTGATGATTGAATATTGAGGATTGAGGATTGATGGTTGTGGATTGAGGACGAGGACTGAGGGTTGAGTATTGCTGTTTGAGGTCTGAGGATTGAGGATTGAGGATTGAGAATTGAGGATTGAGGATTGAGGATTGAAGATTGAGAATTGGGTATTGAGGATTGAAGAATGAGGATTGAGTACTGAGTATTGAGGATTGAGGATTGAAGATTGAGTATTGAGCATTGAATATTGACGATTGAGGATTGAGGATTGAGGATTGAGGATTGAGGATTGAGGATTGAGGATTGAAGATTGAGTATTGAGGATTGAAGATTGAGGATTGAGGATTGAGGTTTGAGGATTGAGGATTGAAGATTGAGTACTGAGGATTGAAGATTAAGATTGAGGATTGATGATTGAGGATTGAGGATTGAAGATTGAGGATTGGGGACTGAGCATTGAGGGTTGAGTGATGAGAATTGATGCTTGTGGATAGAGGTCTGAAGATTGCAGATTGAGTATTGAGTATTGAAAACTGTGAATTGAGGATATTCTACTGAGGATTGAGGATTGACAACTGATTGTTGAGGACTTAGGGCTGAAGATTGAGGATTCAGGGTTGAGGATTCAGGATTGATGTTTGAGGACTGAGGATTGAGGATTGAGGATTGAGGATTGAGGATTGAGGATTGAAGACTGAGGATTGGGTATTGAGGATTGAACATTGAGGATTGAGTGTTGAGGATAGAGGATTGAGGATTGAGGATTGAAGTTTGAATATTAATGACTGTATATTGAGGATTGAGGATTGAGGGTTGTGGATTGAGGACGAGGACTGAGGGTTGAGTATTGATGTTTGAAGTCTGAGGATTCAGGATTGAAGATTGAGCATTGAGGATAGAAGATTGAGGATTGAGGATTGTCGATTAAGGATTGAGGATGAGGTCTAAGGGTTGAGGATTGAGGTTTGAGGACTGAGGACTAAGGATTGAGAATTGAGAATTGAGAATTGAGGATTGAGGGTTGTGGATTGAAGAATGAGTATTGAGGATTGACAATTGAGGATTGAGGATTGAGTATTGACGATTGAGGATTGCAGACTGAGTATTGAGGATTGACGATGGGAGGATTGAGGATTGCGGATAGAAGATTGAGAATTGGGGACTGAGGATTCAAGATTGAGGATCGAAGATTGAGAACTGAGGATTGAAGATTGATAATTGAGGATTCAGGATTGAAGATGGAGTATTGAGGATAGAAGATTGAGGATTGAGGATTGTCGATTAAGGATTGAGGATGAGAGCTGAGGGTTGAGGATTGGGGTTTGAGGATTGAGGATTGAGGATTGAGGAGGGAGGATTGAAGATTGAGGATTGGGTATTGTGGATTGAAGAATGAGTATTGAGGATTGAGGATTGAGGATTGAGGATTGAAGATTGTGTATTGAGGATTGAAGATTGACGATTGAGGATTGAGGATTGAGGATTGAGGATTGAGGATTGAGGATTGAGGATTGAAGATTGAGTATTGAGGATTGAAGATTGAGGATTGTGAATTGAGGATTCACGATTGAGGATTGAAGATTGAGGATTGAGGATTGAGGATTGAGGATTGAGCATTGAAGATTGAGTATTCGGTATTGAGGATTGAAGAATGAGGATTGAGTATTGAGTATTGAGGATTGAGGATTGAAGATTGAGTATTGAGGATTGAAGATTGACGATTGAGGATTGAGGATTGAGGATTGAGGATTGAGGATTGAGGATTGAGGATTGAGGATAGAAGGTTGAGCATTGGGGATTGAAGATAGAGGATTGACGATGGGAGGATTGAGGATTGCGGATAGAAGATTGAGAATTGGGGACTGAGGATTCAAGATTGAGGATCGAAGATTGAGAATTGAGGATTGAAGATTGATAATTGAGGATTCAGGATTGAAGATTGAGTATTGAGGATAGAAGATTGAGGATTGAGGATTGTCGATTAAGGATTGTGGATGAGGGCTGAGGGTTGAGGATTGAGGTTTGAGGACTGAGGACTGAGGATTGAGGATTGAGAATTGAGGATTGAGGATTGAGGATTGAAGATTGAGGATTGAAGATTGAGTATTGAGGATTGAAGATTGACGATTGAGGTTTGAGGATTGAGGATTGAGGATTGAGGATTGAGGATTGAGGATAGAAGGTTGAGCATTGGGGATTGAAGATTGAGGTTTGAGGATTGAGGATTGAGAATTGAGGATTGAAGATTGAATAATGAGGATTGAAGATTAAGATTGAGGATTGAGGTTTGAGGATTGAGGATTGAGGATTGAGGATTGAAGATTGAGTATTGAGGATTGAAGGTTGAGGATTGAGGATTGAGGATTCAGCATTGAGGATTGAAGATTGAGTACTGAGGATTGAAGATCAAGGTTGAGGATTGAGGATTGAGGGTTGAGGATTGAGGATTGAGGATTGAGGATTGAAGATTGAGGATTGCGTATTGAGGATAGAATATTGAGGATTGAGTATTGAGTATTGAGGATTGAGGATTGAGGATTGAAGATTGAATATTGATGATTGAAGGTTGAGGATCGAGGATTGAGGGTTGTTGGTTGAGTACGAGGACTGAGGGTTGAGTATTGATGGTTGAGGTCTGAGGATTGAGGATTGAGGATTGAGGATTGATGATTGAGGATTCAGGATTGAGGATTGAAGATTGAGGATTGGGTATTGAGGATTGAAGAATGAGGATTGAGGATTGAGGGTTGAGGATTGAGGATTGAGGATTGAGTATTGAGGATTGAAGACTGAGTGTTGAGGGTTGAGTGATGAGAATTGATGTTTGTGGATAGAGATTTGAAGATTGCAGATTGAGTATTGGGTATTGAAAACTGTGAATTGATGATGCTCTCTTGAGGATTGAGGATTGACAACTGATTGTTGAGGACTGAGGGCTGAAGGTTGAGGATTCAGGATTGAGGATTCAGGATTGTGGATTGAGGATTGAGGATTGAGAATTGAAGATTGAGGATTGAGTATTGGGGGTTGTGGATTGAGGACGAGGACTGAGGGTTGAGTATTGATGTTTGAGGTCTGAGGATTGAGGGTTGAGGATTGAGAATTGAGGATTGAGGATTGAAGATTGAGGATTGGGTACTGAGGATTGAAGAATGATGATTGAGTATTGAGTATTGAGGATTGAGGATTGAGGATTGAGGATTGAAGATTGTGGATTAGGTTTTCAGGATTGAAGACTGAGGATTGAGTATTGAGTATTGAGGATTGAGGATTGAAGATTGAGTATTGAGGATTGAAGATTGACGATTGAGGATTGAGGATTGAGGATTGAGGATTGAGGATTGAGGATTGAGGATTGAAGATTGAGTATTGGGTATTGAAGATTGAGGATTGAGGATTGAGGATTGTGGATTGAGGATTGAAGATTGAGTACTAAGGATTGAAGATTAAGATTGAGGATTGAGGATTGAGGATTGAGGATTCAGGATTGAGGATTGAAGATTGAGTATTGAGGATTGAAGATTGAGGATTGAGGATTGAGGATTGAGGATTGAGGATAGAAGATTGAGTATTGAGGATTGAAGATTGAGGATTGAGGATTGAGGATTGTGGATTGAGGATTGAGGATTGAGGATTGCGGATAGAAGATTGAGGATTGGGTATTGCGGATTGAACATTGAGGATTGAGGATTGAGGATTGAGGATTGAGGACTGAAGATTGAATATTGATGATTGAATATTGAGGATTGAGGATTGATGGTTGTCGATTGAGGACGAGGACTGAGGGTTGACTACTGCTGTTTCAGGTCTGAGGATTGAGGATTGAGGATTGAGAATTGAGGATTGAGGATTGAGGATTGAAGATTGAGAATTGGGTATTGAGGATTGAAGAATGAGGATTGAGGATTGAGGATTGAGGATTGAGGATTGAGGATTGAAGACTGAGTGCTGATGTTTGAGTGATGAGAATTGATGTTTGTGGATAGAGATTTGAAGATTGCAGATTGAGTATTGAGTATTGAAGACTGTGAATTGATGATATTCTCTTGAGGATTGAGGATTGACAACTGATTGTTGAGGACTGAGGGCTGAAGGTTGAGGATTCAGGATTGAGGATTCAGGACTGTGGATTGAGGATTGAGGATTGAGAATTGAAGATTGAGGATTGAGTATTGGGGGTTGTGGATTGAGGACGAGGACTGAGGGTTGAGTATTGATGTTTGAGGTCTGAGGATTGAGGGTTGAGGATTGAGAATTGAGGATTGAGGATTGAAGATTGAGGATTGGGTACTGAGGATTGAAGAATGAGGATTGAGTATTGAGTATTGAGGATTGAGGATTGAGGATTGAGGATTGAAGATTGAGGATTAGGTATTGAGGATTGGAGAATGAGGATTGAGTATTGAGTATTGAGGATTGAGGATTGAGGATTGAGGATTGAAGATTGAGGGTTAGGTATTGAGGACTGAAGAATGAGGATTGAGTATTGAGTATTGAGGATTGAGGATTGAAGATTGAGTATTGAGGATTGAAGATTGAGTATAGAGGATTGAAGATTGACGATTGAGGATTGTGGATGAGGGCTGAGGGTTGAGGATTGAGGTTTGAGGACTGAGGACTGAGGATTGAGGATTGAGAATTGAGGATTGAGGATTGAGGATTGAGGATTGAGGATAGAAGGTTGAGCATTGGGGATTGAAGATTGAGGTTTGAGGATTGAGGATTGAGAATTGAGGATTGAAGATTGAATAATGAGGATTGAAGATTAAGATTGAGGATTGAGGTTTGAGGATTGAGGATTGAGGATTGAGGATTGAAGATTGAGTATTGAGGATTGAAGGTTGAGGATTGAGGATTGAGGATTCAGCATTGAGGATTGAAGATTGAGTACTGAGGATTGAAGATCAAGGTTGAGGATTGAGGATTGAGGGTTGAGGATTGAGGATTGAGGATTGAGGATTGAAGATTGAGGATTGCGTATTGAGGATAGAATATTGAGGATTGAGTATTGAGTATTGAGGATTGAGGATTGAGGATTGAAGATTGAATATTGATGATTGAAGGTTGAGGATCGAGGATTGAGGGTTGTTGGTTGAGTACGAGGACTGAGGGTTGAGTATTGATGGTTGAGGTCTGAGGATTGAGGATTGAGGATTGAGGATTGATGATTGAGGATTCAGGATTGAGGATTGAAGATTGAGGATTGGGTATTGAGGATTGAAGAATGAGGATTGAGGATTGAGGGTTGAGGATTGAGGATTGAGGATTGAGTATTGAGGATTGAAGACTGAGTGTTGAGGGTTGAGTGATGAGAATTGATGTTTGTGGATAGAGATTTGAAGATTGCAGATTGAGTATTGGGTATTGAAAACTGTGAATTGATGATGCTCTCTTGAGGATTGAGGATTGACAACTGATTGTTGAGGACTGAGGGCTGAAGGTTGAGGATTCAGGATTGAGGATTCAGGATTGTGGATTGAGGATTGAGGATTGAGAATTGAAGATTGAGGATTGAGTATTGGGGGTTGTGGATTGAGGACGAGGACTGAGGGTTGAGTATTGATGTTTGAGGTCTGAGGATTGAGGGTTGAGGATTGAGAATTGAGGATTGAGGATTGAGGATTGAAGATTGAGGGTTAGGTATTGAGGACTGAAGAATGAGGATTGAGTATTGAGTATTGAGGATTGAGGATTGAAGATTGAGTATTGAGGATTGAAGATTGAGTATAGAGGATTGAAGATTGACGATTGAGGATTGTGGATGAGGGCTGAGGGTTGAGGATTGAGGTTTGAGGACTGAGGACTGAGGATTGAGGATTGAGAATTGAGGATTGAAGATTGAGTACTAAGGATTGAAGATTAAGATTGAGGATTGAGGATTGAGGATTGAGGATTGAGGATTGAGGATTGAAGATTGAGTATTGAGGATTGAAGATTGAGGATTGAGGATTGAGCATTGCGGATTGAGGATTGAAGATTGAGGATTGAAGATTGAGTATTGAGGATTGAAGATTGAGGATTGCGGATTGAGGATTGAGGATTGAGGATAGAAGATTGAGTATTGAGGATTGAAGATTGAGGATTGAGGATTGAGGATTGAGGATTGAGGATTGAGGATTGAGGATTGCGGATAGAAGATTGAGGATTGGGTATTGCGGATTGAACATTGAGGATTGAGGATTGAGGATTGAGGATTGAGGACTGAAGATTGAATATTGATGATTGAATATTGAGGATTGAGGATTGATGGTTGTCGATTGAGGACGAGGACTGAGGGTTGACTACTGCTGTTTGAGGTCTGAGGATTGAGGATTGAGGATTGAGAATTGAGGATTGAGGATTGAGGATTGAAGATTGAGAATTGGGTATTGAGGATTGAAGAATGAGGATTGAGGATTGAGGATTGAGGATTGAGGATTGAAGACTGAGTGCTGATGTTTGAGTGATGAGAATTGATGTTTGTGGATAGAGATTTGAAGATTGCAGATTGAGTATTGAGTATTGAAGACTGTGAATTGATGATATTCTCTTGAGGATTGAGGATTGACAACTGATTGTTGAGGACTGAGGGCTGAAGGTTGAGGATTCAGGATTGAGGATTCAGGACTGTGGATTGAGGATTGAGGATTGAGAATTGAAGATTGAGGATTGAGTATTGGGGGTTGTGGATTGAGGACGAGGACTGAGGGTTGAGTATTGATGTTTGAGGTCTGAGGATTGAGGGTTGAGGATTGAGAATTGAGGATTGAGGATTGAAGATTGAGGATTGGGTACTGAGGATTGAAGAATGAGGATTGAGTATTGAGTATTGAGGATTGAGGATTGAGGATTGAGGATTGAAGATTGAGGATTAGGTATTGAGGATTGGAGAATGAGGATTGAGTATTGAGTATTGAGGATTGAGGATTGAGGATTGAGGATTGAAGATTGAGGATTAGGTATTGAGGACTGAAGAATGAGGATTGAGTATTGAGTATTGAGGATTGAGGATTGAAGATTGAGTATTGAGGATTGAAGATTGAGTATAGAGGATTGAAGATTGACGATTGAGGATTGAGGATTGAGGATTGAGGATTGAGGATTGAGGATTGAGGATAGAAGGTTGAGCATTGGGGATTGAAGATTGAGGTTTGAGGATTGAGGATTGAGGATTGAGGATTGAAGATTGAGTAATGAGGATTGAAGATTAAGATTGAGGATTGAGGTTTGAGGATTGAGGATTGAGGATTGAGGATTGAAGATTGAGTATTGAGGATTGAAGGTTGAGGATTGAGGATTGAGGATTCAGCATTGAGGATTGAAGATTGAGTACTGAGGATTGAAGATCAAGGTTGAGGATTGAGGATTGAGGGTTGAGGATTGAGGATTGAGGATTGAGGATTGAAGATTGAGGATTGCGTATTGAGGATAGAACATTGAGGATTGAGTATTGAGTATTGAGGATTGAGGATTGAGGATTGAAGATTGAATATTGATGATTGAAGGTTGAGGATCGAGGATTGAGGGTTGTTGGTTGAGTACGAGGACTGAGGGTTGAGTATTGATGGTTGAGGTCTGAGGATTGAGGATTGAGGATTGAGGATTGAGGATTGAGGATTGAGGATTGAGGATTGAGGATAGAAGATTGAGTATTGGGTATTGCGGATTGATCATTGAGGATTGAGGATTGAGGATTGAGGATTGAGGACTGAAGATTGAATATTGATGATTGAATATTGAGGATTGAGGATTGATGATTGTGGATTGAGGACGAGGACTGAGGGTTGAGTATTGCTGTTTGAGGTCTGAGGATTGAGGATTGAGGATTGAGAATTGAGGATTGAGGATTGAGGATTGAAGATTGAGAATTGGGTATTCAGGATTGAAGAATGAGGATTGAGGATTGAGGATTGAGTATTGAGGATTGAAGACTGAGTGTTGAGGGTTGAGTGATGAGAATTGATGTTTGTGGATAGAGATTTGAAGATTGCAGATTGAGTATTGAGTATTGAAAACTGTGAATTGATGATATTCTCTTGAGGATTGAGGATTGACAACTGATTGTTGAGGACTGAGGGCTGAAGGTTGAGGATTCAGGATTGAGGATTCAGGATTGTGGATTGAGGATTGAGGATTGAGAATTGAAGATTGAGGATTGAGTATTGGGGGTTGTGGATTGAGGACGAGGACTGAGGTTTGAGTATTGATGTTTGAGGTCTGAGGATTGAGGGTTGAGGATTGAGAATTGAGGATTGAGGATTGAAGATTGAGGACTGGGTACTGAGGATTGAAGAATGAGGATTGAGTATTGAGTATTGAGGATTGAGGATTGAGGATTGAGGATTGAAGATTGAGGATTAGGTATTGAGGATTGAAGAATGAGGATTGAGTATTGAGTATTGAGGATTGAGGACTGAAGATTGAGTATTGAGGATTGAAGATTGACGATTGAGGATTGAGGATTGAGGATTGAGGATTGAGGATTGAGGATTGAGGATTGAAGATTGAGTATTGGGTATTGAAGATTGAGGATTGAGGATTGAGGATTGTGGATTGAGGATTGAAGATTGAGTACTGAGGATTGAAGATTAAGATTGAGGATTCAGGATTGAGGATTGAGGATTGAGGATTGAGAATTGAGGATTGAAGATTGAGTATTGAGGATTGAAGATTGAGGATTGAGGATTGAGGATTGAGGATTGAGGATTGAAGATTGAAGATTGAGGATTGAGGATTGAGGATTGAGGATTGAGGATTGAGGATTGAGGATTGCGGATAGAAGATTGAGGATTGGGTATTGCGGATTGAACATTGAGGATTGAGGATTGAGGATTGAGGATTGAGGACTGAAGATTGAATAGTGATGATTGAATATTGAGGATTGAGGATTGATGGTTGTGGATTGAGGACGAGGACTGCGGGTTGACTACTGCTGTTTGAGGTCTGAGGATTGAGGATTGAGGATTGAGAATTGAGGATTGAGGATTGAGGATTGAAGATTGAGAATTGGGTATTGAGGATTGAAGAATGAGGATTGAGGATTGAGGATTGAGGATTGAGTATTGAAGACTGAGTGCTGAGGTTTGAGTGATGAGAATTGATGTTTGTGGATAGAGATTTGAAGATTGCAGATTGAGTATTGAGTATTGAAGACTGTGAATTGATGATATTCTCTTGAGGATTGAGGATTGACAACTGATTGTTGAGGACTGAGGGCTGAAGGTTGAGGATTCAGGATTGAGGATTCAGGACTGTGGATTGAGGATTGAGGATTGAGAATTGATGATTGAGGATTGAGTATTGGGGGTTGTGGATTCAGGACGAGGACTGAGGGTTGAGTATTGATGTTTGAGGTCTGAGGATTGAGGGTTGAGTATTGAGAATTGAGGATTGAGGATTGAAGATTGAGGATTGGGTATTGAGGATTGAAGAATGAGGATTGAGTACTGAGTATTGAGGATTGAGGATTGAAGATTGAGTATTGAGCCTTGAATATTGACGATTGAGGATTGAGGATTGAGGATTGAGGATTGAGGGTTGAGGATTGAGGATTGAAGATTGAGTATTGAGGATTGAAGATTGAGGATTGAGGATTGAGGTTTGAGGATTGAGGATTGAAGATTGAGTACTGAGGATTGAAGATTAAGATTGAGGATTGATGATTGAGGATTGAGGATTGAAGGTTGAGGATTGGGGACTGAGTATTGAGGGTTGAGTGATGAGAATTGATGCTTGTGGATAGAGGTCTGAAGATTGCAGATTGAGTATTGAGTATTGAAAACTGTGAATTGAGGATATTCTATTGAGGATTGAGGATTGACAACTGATTGTTGAGGACTTAGGGCTGAAGATTGAGGATTCAAGGTTGAGGATTCAGGATTGATGTTTGAGGACTGAGGATTGAGGATTGAGAATTGAGGATTGAGGATTGAGGATTGAAGATTGAGGATTGGGTATTGAGGATTGAAGAATGAGGATTGAGGATTGAGGATTGAGGATTGAGGATTGAAGATTGAGTATTGAGCATTGAAGCCTGACGATTGAGGATTCAGGATTGAGGATTGAGGATTGAGGATGGAGGATTGAAGATTGAGTATTGAGGATCGAAGATTGGGGATCGAGGACTGAGGATTGAGAATTGAAGATTGAGGATTGAAGAATGAGGATTGAGGATTGAAGACTGAGTATTGAGGATTGAAGATTGAGGATTGAGGATTGAAGGTTGAGTATTGAGGATTGAAGATTGAGGATTGTGGATTGAGGATTGACGATTGAGGATTGAAGATTGAGCATTGAGGATTGAGGATTCAGGATTGAGGATTGAAGATTGAGGATTGGGTATTGATGATTGAAGAATGAGGATTGAGTATTGAGTATTGAGGATTGAGGATTGAAGATTGAGTATTGAGGATTGAAGATTGACGATTGAGGATTGAGGATTGAGGATTGAGGATTGAGGATTGAGGGTTGAGGATTGAAGATTGAGTATTGGGGATTGAAGATTGAGGATTGAGGATTGAGGATTGAGGATTGAGGATTGAAGATTGAGTACTGAGGATTGAAGAATGAGGATTGAGGATTGAGGATTGAGGATTGAGGATACAAGATTGAGTATTGAGGATTGAAGATTGAGGATTGAGGATTGAGGATTGAGGATTGAGGATTGGAGATTGAGTACTGAGGATTGAAGATTATGATTGACGATTGAGGATTGAGGATTGAGGATTGAGGATTGAGGATTGAGGATTGAAGATTGAGGATTGCGTATTGAGGATAGAACATTGAGGATAGAGGATTGAGTATTGAGGATTGAGGATTGAGGATTTAAGATTGAATATTGATGATTGAAGATTGAGGATCGAGGATTGATGGTTGTGGATTGAGGACGAGGACTGAGGGTTGAGTATTGCTGTTCGAGGTCTGAGGATTGAGGGTTGAGGATTGAGGATTGAGGATTGAAGATTGAGGATTGGGTATTGAGGATTGAAGAATGAGGATTGAGTACTGAGTATTGAGGATTGAGGATTGAAGATTGAGTATTGAGCATTGAATATTGACGATTGAGGACTGAGGATTGAGGATTGAGGATTGAGGAATGAGGATTGAGGATTGAAGATTGAGTATTGAGGATTGAAGATTGAGGATTGAGGATTGAGGTTTGAGGATTGAGGATTGAATATTGAGTACTGAGGATTGAAGAATAAGATTGAGGATTGATGATTGAGGATTGAGGATTGAAGATTGAGGATTGGGGACTGAGCATTGAGGGTTGAGTGATGAGAATTGATGCTTGTGGATAGAGGTCTGAAGATTGCAGATTGAGTATTGAGTATTGAAAACTGTGAATTGAGGATATTCTACTGAGGATTGAGGATTGACAACTGATTGTTGAGGACTTAGGGCTGAAGATTGAGGATTCAGGGTTGAGGATTCAGGATTGATGTTTGAGGACTGAGGATTGAGGATTGAGGATTGAGGATTGAGGATTGAGGATTGAAGACTGAGGATTGGGTATTGAGGATTGAACATTGAGGATTGAGTGTTGAGGATAGAGGATTGAGGATTGAGGATTGAAGTTTGAATATTAATGACTGTATATTGAGTATTGAGGATTGAGGGTTGTGGATTGAGGACGAGGACTGAGGGTTGAGTATTGATGTTTGAAGTCTGAGGATTCAGGATTGAAGATTGAGCATTGAGGATAGAAGATTGAGGATTGAGGATTGTCGATTAAGGATTGAGGATGAGGTCTGAGGGTTGAGGATTGAGGTTTGAGGACAGAGGACTAAGGATTGAGAATTGAGAATTGAGGATTGAGGGTTGTGGATTGAAGATTGAGTATTGAGGATTGACGATTGAGGATTGAGGATTGAGTATTGACGATTGAGGATTGCAGACTGAGTATTGAGGATTGACGATGGGAGGATTGAGGATTGCGGATAGAAGATTGAGAATTGGGGACTGAGGATTCAAGATTGAGGATCGAAGATTGTGAATTGAGGATTGAAGATTGATAATTGAGGATTCAGGATTGAAGATGGAGTATTGAGGATAGAAGATTGAGGATTGAGGATTGTCGATTAAGGATTGAGGATGAGAGCTGAGGGTTGAGGATTGAGGTTTGAGGACTGAGGACTGAGGACTGAGGATTGAGGATTGAGAATTGAGGATTGAGGATTGAAGATTGAGTATTGAGCATTGAAGCCTGACGATTTTAGGATTGAGGATTGAGGATTGAGGACTGAGGATGGAGGATTGAAGATTGGGAATTGAGGATTGAAGATTGAGGATCGAGGACTGAGGATTGAGGATTGAGGATTGAGGATTGAAGAATGAGGATTGAGGATTGAGGATTGAGGATTGAGGATTGAAGACTGAGTATTGAGTATTGAAGATTGAGGATTGAGGAGTGAGTATTGAAGATTGAGGATTTGGGACTGAGGATTGAAGATTGGGGTTTGAGGATTGAGGATTGAGGATTGAGGAGGGAGGATTGAAGATTGAGGATTGGGTATTGTGGATTGAAGAATGAGTATTGAGGATTGAGGATTGAGGATTGAGGATTGAAGACTGAGTATTGAGGATTGAAGATTGACGATTGAGGATTGAGGACTGAGGATTGAGGATTGAGGATTGAGGATTGAGGATTGAAGATTGAGTATTGAGGATTGAAGATTGAGGATTGTGAATTGAGGATTCACGATTGAGGATTGAAGATTGAGGATTGAGGATTGAGGATTGAGGATTGAGCATTGAAGATTGAGTATTCGGTATAGAGGATTGAAGAATGAGGATTGAGTATTGAGTATTGAGGATTGAGGATTGAAGATTGAGTATTGAGGATTGAAGATTGACGATTGAGGATTGAGGATTGAGGATTGAGGATTGAGGATTGAGGATTGAGGATTGAGGATAGAAGGTTGAGCATTGGGGATTGAAGATTGAGGATTGACGATGGGAGGATTGAGGATTGCGGATAGAAGATTGAGAATTGGGGACTGAGGATTCAAGATTGAGGATCGAAGATTGAGAATTGAGGATTGAAGATTGATAATTGAGGATTCAGGATTGAAGATTGAGTATTGAGGATAGAAGATTGAGGATTGAGGATTGTCGATTAAGGATTGTGGATGAGGGCTGAGGGTTGAGGATTGAGGTTTGAGGACTGAGGACTGAGGACTGAGGATTGAGGATTGAGAATTGAGGATTGAGGATTGAGGATTGAAGATTGAGGATTGAAGATTGAGTATTGAGGATTGAAGATTGACGATTGAGGATTGACGATTGAGGATTGAGGATTGAGGATTGAGGATTGAGGATAGAAGGTTGAGCATTGGGGATTGAAGATTGAGGTTTGAGGATTGAGGATTGAGAATTGAGGATTGAAGATTGAGTAATGAGGATTGAAGATTAAGATTGAGGTTTGAGGTTTGAGGATTGAGGATTGAGGATTGAGGATTGAAGATTGAGTATTGAGGATTGAAGGTTGAGGATTGAGGATTGAGGATTCAGCATTGAGGATTGAAGATTGAGTACTGAGGATTGAAGATCAAGGTTGAGGATTGAGGATTGAGGGTTGAGGATTGAGGATTGAGGATTGAGGATTGAAGATTGAGGATTGCGTATTGAGGATAGAACATTGAGGATTGAGTATTGAGTATTGAGGATTGAGGATTGAGGATTGACGATTGAATATTGATGATTGAAGGTTGAGGATCGAGGATTGAGGGTTGTTGGTTGAGTACGAGGACTGAGGGTTGAGTATTGATGGTTGAGGTCTGAGGATTGAGGATTGAGGATTGAGGATTGATGATTGAGGATTCAGGATTGAGGATTGAAGATTGAGGATTGGGTATTGAGGATTGAAGAATGAGGATTGAGGATTGAGGGTTGAGGATTGAGGATTGAGGATTGAGTATTGAGGATTGAAGACTGAGTGTTGAGGGTTGAGTGATGAGAATTGATGTTTGTGGATAGAGATTTGAAGATTGCAGATTGAGTATTGGGTATTGAAAACTGTGAATTGATGATGCTCTCTTGAGGATTGAGGATTGACAACTGATTGTTGAGGACTCAGGGCTGAAGGTTGAGGATTCAGGATTGAGGATTCAGGATTGTGGATTGAGGATTGAGGATTGAGAATTGAAGATTGAGGATTGAGTATTGGGGGTTGTGGATTGAGGACGAGGACTGAGGGTTGAGTATTGATGTTTGAGGTCTGAGGATTGAGGGTTCAGGATTGAGAATTGAGGATTGAGGATTGAAGATTGAGGATTGGGTACTGAGGATTGAAGAATGAGGATTGAGTATTGAGTATTGAGGATTGAGGATTGAGGATTGAGGATTGAAGATTGTGGATTAGGTTTTGAGGATTGAAGAATGAGGATTGAGTATTGAGTATTGAGGATTGAGGATTGAAGATTGAGTATTGAGGATTGAAGATTGACGATTGAGGATTGAGGATTGAGGATTGAGGATTGAGGATTGAGGATTGAGGATTGAAGATTGAGTATTGGGTATTGAAGATTGAGGATTGAGGATTGAGGATTGTGGATTGAGGATTGAAGATTGAGTACTAAGGATTGAAGATTAAGATTGAGGATTGAGGATTGAGGATTGAGGATTGAGGATTGAGGATTGAAGATTGAGTATTGAGGATTGAAGATTGAGGATTGAGGATTGAGGATTGAGGATTGAGGATAGAAGATTGAGTATTGAGGATTGAAGATTGAGGATTGAGGATTGAGGATTGAGGATTGAGGATTGAGGATTGAGGATTGAGGATTGCGGATAGAAGATTGAGGATTGGGTATTGCGGATTGAACATTGAGGATTGAGGATTGAGTATTGAGGATTGAGGACTGAAGATTGAATATTGAGGATTGAGGATTGATGGTTGTGGATTGAGGACGAGGACTGAGGGTTGACTACTGCTGTTTGAGGTCTGAGGATTGAGGATTGAGGATTGAGAATTGAGGATTGAGGATTGAGGATTGAAGATTGAGAATTGGGTATTGAGGATTGAAGAATGAGGATTGAGGATTGAGGATTGAGGATTGAGGATTGAAGACTGAGTGCTGATGTTTGAGTGATAAGAATTGATGTTTGTGGATAGAGATTTGAAGATTGCAGATTGAGTATTGAGTATTGAAGACTGTGAATTGATGATATTCTCTTGAGGATTGAGGATTGACAACTGATTGTTGAGGACTGAGGGCTGAAGGTTGAGGATTCAGGATTGAGGATTCAGGACTGTGGATTGAGGATTGAGGATTGAGAATTGAAGATTGAGGATTGAGTATTGTGGGTTGTGGATTGAGGACGAGGACTGAGGGTTGAGTATTGATGTTTGAGGTCTGAGGATTGAGGGTTGAGGATTGAGAATTGAGGATTGAGGATTGAAGATTGAGGATTGGGTACTGAGGATTGAAGAATGAGGATTGAGTATTGAGTATTGAGGATTGAGGATTGAGGATTGAGGATTGAAGATTGAGGATTAGGTATTGAGGATTGAAGAATGAGGATTGAGTATTGAGTATTGAGGATTGAGGATTGAAGATTGAGTATTGAGGATTGAAGATTGACGATTGAGGATTGAGGATTGAGGATTGAGGATTGAGGATTGAGGATTGAGGATTGAAGATTGAGTATTGGGTATTGAAGATTGAGGATTGACGATTGAGGATTGTGGATTGAGGATTGAAGATTGAGTACTGAGGATTGAAGATTAAGATTGAGGATTGAGGATTGAGGATTGAGTATTGAGGATTGAAGATTGAAGATTGAGTATTGAGCATTGAATATTGACGATTGAGGATTGAGGATTGAGGATTGAGGATTGATGAATGAGGATTGAGGATTGAAGATTGAGTATTGAGGATTGAAGATTGAGGATTGAGGATTGAGGTTTGAGGATTGAGGATTGAATATTGAGTACTGAGGATTGAAGAATAAGATTGAGGATTGAGGATTGAGAATTGAGGATTGAGGATTGAGCATTGAAGATTGAGAATTGGGTATTGAGGATTGAAGAATGAGGATTGAGGATTGAGGATTGAGGATTGAGGATTGAGGATTGAGTATTGGGGGTTGTGGATTGAGGACGAGGACTGAGGGTTGAGTATTGATGTTCGAGGTCTGAGGATTGAGGGTTGAGGATTGAGAATTGAGGATTGAGGATTGAAGATTGAGGATTGGGTATTGAGGATTGAAGAATGAGGATTGAGTACTGAGTATTGAGGATTGAGGATTGAAGATTGAGTATTGAGCATTGAATATTGACGATTGAGGATTGAGGATTGAGGATTGAGGATTGAGGATTGAGGATTGAAGATTGAGTATTGAGGATTGAAGATTGAGGATTGAGGATTGAGGTTTGAGGATTGAGGATTGAAGATTGAGTACTGAGGATTGAAGATTAAGATTGAGGATTGATGATTGAGGATTGAGGATTGAAGATTGAGGATTGGGGACTGAGTATTGAGGGTTGAGTGATGAGAATTGATGCTTGTGGATAGAGGTCTGAAGATTGCAGATTGAGTATTGAGTATTGAAAACTGTGAATTGAGGATATTCTACTGAGGATTGAGGATTGACAACTGATTGTTGAGGACTTAGGGCTGAAGATTGAGGATTCAGGGTTGAGGATTCAGGATTGATGTTTGAGGACTGAGGATTGAGGATTGAGGATTGAGGATTGAGGATTGAGGATTGGGTGTTGAAGATTGAAGAATGAGGATTGAGGATTGAGGATTGAGGATTGAGGATTGAGGATTGAAGATTGAGTATTGAGGATTGAATATTGAGGATTGAGGATTGAGGATTGAGCATTGAGGATTGAGGATTGCGGATAGAAGATTGAGGATTGGGTATTGCGGATTGAACATTGAGGACTGAGGATTGAGGATTGAGGATTGAGGACTGAAGATTGAATATTGATGATTGAATATTGAGGATTGAGGATTGATGGTTGTGGATTGAGGACGAGGACTGAGGGTTGAGTATTGCTGTTTGAGGTCTGAGGATTGAGGATTGAGGATTGAGAATTTAGGATTGAGGATTGAGGATTGAAGATTGAGAATTGGGAATTCAGGATTGAAGAATGAGGATTGAGGATTGAGGATTGAGGATTGAGGATTGAGGATTGAGTATTGGGGGTTGTGGATTGAGGACGAGGACTGAGGGTTGAGTATTGATGTTCGAGGTCTGAGGATTGAGGGTTGAGGATTGAGGATTGAGGATTGAAGATTGAGGATTGGGTATTGAGGATTGAAGAATGAGGATTGAGTACTGAGTATTGAGGATTGAAGATTGAAGATTGAGTATTGAGCATTGAATATTGACGATTGAGGATTGAGGATTGAGGATTGAGGATTGATGAATGAGGATTGAGGATTGAAGATTGAGTATTGAGGATTGAAGATTGAGGATTGAGGATTGAGGTTTGAGGATTGAGGATTGAATATTGAGTACTGAGGATTGAAGAATAAGATTGAGGATTGATGATTGAGGATTGAGGATTGAAGATTGAGGATTGGGGACTGAGCATTGAGGGTTGAGTGATGAGAATTGATGCTTGTGGATAGAGGTCTGAAGATTGCAGATTGAGTATTGAGTATTGAAAACTGTGAATTGAGGATATTCTACTGAGGATTGAGGATTGACAACTGATTGTTGAGGACTTAGGGCTGAAGATTGAGGATTCAGGGTTGAGGATTCAGGATTGATGTTTGAGGACTGAGGATTGAGGATTGAGGATTGAGGATTGAGGATTGAGGATTGAAGACTGAGGATTGGGTATTGAGGATTGCACATTGAGGATTGAGTGTTGAGGATAGAGGATTGAGGATTGAGGATTGAAGTTTGAATATTAATGACTGTATATTGAGTATTGAGGATTGAGGGTTGTGGATTGAGGACGAGGACTGAGGGTTGAGTATTGATGTTTGAAGTCTGAGGATTCAGGATTGAAGATTGAGCATTGAGGATAGAAGATTGAGGATTGAGGATTGTCGATTAAGGATTGAGGATGAGGTCTGAGGGTTGAGGATTGAGGTTTGAGGACAGAGGACTAAGGATTGAGAATTGAGAATTGAGGATTGAGGGTTGTGGATTGAAGATTGAGTATTGAGGATTGACGATTGAGGATTGAGGATTGAGTATTGACGATTGAGGATTGCAGACTGAGTATTGAGGATTGACGATGGGAGGATTGAGGATTGCGGATAGAAGATTGAGAATTGGGGACTGAGGATTCAAGATTGAGGATCGAAGATTGTGAATTGAGGATTGAAGATTGATAATTGAGGATTCAGGATTGAAGATGGAGTATTGAGGATAGAAGATTGAGGATTGAGGATTGTCGATTAAGGATTGAGGATGAGAGCTGAGGGTTGAGGATTGAGGTTTGAGGACTGAGGACTGAGGATTGAGGATTGAGAATTGAGGATTGAGGATTGAAGATTGAGTATTGAGCATTGAAGCCTGACGATTTTAGGATTGAGGATTGAGGATTGAGGACTGAGGATGGAGGATTGAAGATTGGGAATTGAGGATTGAAGATTGAGGATCGAGGACTGAGGATTGAGGATTGAGGATTGAGGATTGAAGAATGAGGATTGAGGATTGAGGATTGAGGATTGAGGATTGAAGACTGAGTATTGAGTATTGAAGATTGAGGATTGAGGAGTGAGTATTGAAGATTGAGGATTTGGGACTGAGGATTGAAGATTGGGGTTTGAGGATTGAGGATTGAGGATTGAGGAGGGAGGACTGAAGATTGAGGATTGGGTATTGTGGATTGAAGAATGAGTATTGAGGATTGAGGATTGAGGATTGAGGATTGAAGATTGAGTATTGAGGATTGAAGATTGACGATTGAGGATTGAGGACTGAGGATTGAGGATTGAGGATTGAGGATTGAGGATTGAAGATTGAGTATTGAGGATTGAAGATTGAGGATTGTGAATTGAGGATTCACGATTGAGGATTGAAGATTGAGGATTGAGGAATGAGGTTTGAGGATTGAGCATTGAAGATTGAGTATTCGGTATAGAGGATTGAAGAATGAGGATTGAGTATTGAGTATTGAGGATTCAGGATTGAAGATTGAGTATTGAGGATTGAAGATTGACGATTGAGGATTGAGGATTGAGGATTGAGTATTGAGGATTGAGGATTGAGGATTGAGGATAGAAGGTTGAGCATTGGGGATTGAAGATTGAGGATTGACGATGGGAGGATTGAGGATTGCGGATAGAAGATTGAGAATTGGGGACTGAGGATTCAATCTTGAGGATCGAAGATTGAGAATTGAGGATTGAAGATTGATAATTGAGGATTCAGGATTGAAGATTGAGTATTGAGGATAGAAGATTGAGGATTGAGGATTATCGATTAAGGATTGTGGATGAGGGCTGAGGGTTGAGGATTGAGGTTTGAGGACTGAGGACTGAGGACTGAGGATTGAGGATTGAGAATTGAGGATTGAGGATTGAGGATTGAAGATTGAGGATTGAAGATTGAGTATTGAGGATTGAAGATTGACGATTGAGGATTGACGATTGAGGATTGAGGATTGAGGATTGAGGATTGAGGATAGAAGGTTGAGCATTGGGGATTGAAGATTGAGGTTTGAGGATTGAGGATTGAGAATTGAGGATTGAAGATTGAGTAATGAGGATTGAAGATTAAGATTGAGGTTTGAGGTTTGAGGATTGAGGATTGAGGATTGAGGATTGAAGATTGAGTATTGAGGATTGAAGGTTGAGGATTGAGGATTGAGGATTCAGCATTGAGGATTGAAGATTGAGTACTGAGGATTGAAGATCAAGGTTGAGGATTGAGGATTGAGGGTTGAGGATTGAGGATTGAGGATTGAGGATTGAAGATTGAGGATTGCGTATTGAGGATAGAACATTGAGGATTGAGTATTGAGTATTGAGGATTGAGGATTGAGGATTGACGATTGAATATTGATGATTGAAGGTTGAGGATCGAGGATTGAGGGTTGTTGGTTGAGTACGAGGACTGAGGGTTGAGTATTGATGGTTGAGGTCTGAGGATTGAGGATTGAGGATTGAGGATTGATGATTGAGGATTCAGGATTGAGGATTGAAGATTGAGGATTGGGTATTGAGGATTGAAGAATGAGGATTGAGGATTGAGGGTTGAGGATTGAGGATTGAGGATTGAGTATTGAGGATTGAAGACTGAGTGTTGAGGGTTGAGTGATGAGAATTGATGTTTGTGGATAGAGATTTGAAGATTGCAGATTGAGTATTGGGTATTGAAAACTGTGAATTGATGATGCTCTCTTGAGGATTGAGGATTGACAACTGATTGTTGAGGACTCAGGGCTGAAAGTTGAGGATTCAGGATTGAGGATTCAGGATTGTGGATTGAGGATTGAGGATTGAGAATTGAAGATTGAGGATTGAGTATTGGGGGTTGTGGATTGAGGACGAGGACTGAGGGTTGAGTATTGATGTTTGAGGTCTGAGGATTGAGGGTTGAGGATTGAGAATTGAGGATTGAGGATTGAAGATTGAGGATTGGGTACTGAGGATTGAAGAATGAGGATTGAGTATTGAGTATTGAGGATTGAGGATTGAGGATTGAGGATTGAAGATTGTGGATTAGGTTTTGAGGATTGAAGAATGAGGATTGAGTATTGAGTATTGAGGATTGAGGATTGAAGATTGAGTATTGAGGATTGAAGATTGACGATTGAGGATTGAGGATTGAGGATTGAGGATTGAGGATTGAGGATTGAGGATTGAAGATTGAGTATTGGGTATTGAAGATTGAGGATTGAGGATTGAGGATTGTGGATTGAGGATTGAAGATTGAGTACTAAGGATTGAAGATTAAGATTGAGGATTGAGGATTGAGGATTGAGGATTGAGGATTGAGGATTGAAGATTGAGTATTGAGGATTGAAGATTGAGGATTGAGGATTGAGGATTGAGGATTGAGGATAGAAGATTGAGTATTGAGGATTGAAGATTGAGGATTGAGGATTGAGGATTGAGGATTGAGGATTGAGGATTGAGGATTGCGGATAGAAGATTGAGGATTGGGTATTGCGGATTGAACATTGAGGATTGAGGATTGAGTATTGAGGATTGAGGACTGAAGATTGAATATTGATGATTGAATATTGAGGATTGAGGATTGATGGTTGTGGATTGAGGACGAGGACTGAGGGTTGACTACTGCTGTTTGAGGTCTGAGGATTGAGGATTGAGGATTGAGAATTGAGGATTGAGGATTGAGGATTGAAGATTGAGAATTGGGTATTGAGGATTGAAGAATGAGGATTGAGGATTGAGGATTGAGGATTGAGGATTGAAGACTGAGTGCTGATGTTTGAGTGATGAGAATTGATGTTTGTGGATAGAGATTTGAAGATTGCAGATTGAGTATTGAGTATTGAAGACTGTGAATTGATGATATTCTCTTGAGGATTGAGGATTGACAACTGATTGTTGAGGACTGAGGGCTGAAGGTTGAGGATTCAGGATTGAGGATTCAGGACTGTGGATTGAGGATTGAGGATTGAGAATTGAAGATTGAGGATTGAGTATTGTGGGTTGTGGATTGAGGACGAGGACTGAGGGCTGAGTATTGATGTTTGAGGTCTGAGGATTGAGGGTTGAGGATTGAGAATTGAGGATTGAGGATTGAAGATTGAGGATTGGGTACTGAGGATTGAAGAATGAGGATTGAGTATTGAGTATTGAGGATTGAGGATTGAGGATTGAGGATTGAAGATTGAGGATTAGGTATTGAGGATTGAAGAATGAGGATTGAGTATTGAGTATTGAGGATTGAGGATTGAAGATTGAGTATTGAGGATTGAAGATTGACGATTGAGGATTGAGGATTGAGGATTGAGGATTGAGGATTGAGGATTGAGGATTGAAGATTGAGTATTGGGTATTGAAGATTGAGGATTGACGATTGAGGATTGTGGATTGAGGATTGAAGATTGAGTACTGAGGATTGAAGATTAAGATTGAGGATTGAGGATTGAGGATTGAGGATTGAGGATTGAGGATTGAAGATTGAGTATTGAGGATTGAAGATTGAGGATTGAGGATTGAGGATTGAGGATTGAGGATTGAGGATTGAGGATTGCGGATAGAAGATTGAGGATTGGGTATTGCGGATTGAACATTGAGGATTGAGGATTGAGGATTGAGGATTGAGGACTGAAGATTGAATATTGATGATTGAATATTGAGGATTGAGGATTGATGGTTGTGGATTGAGGACGAGGACTGAGGGTTGACTACTGCTGTTTGAGGTCTGAGGATTGAGGATTGAGGATTGAGAATTGAGGATTGAGGATTGAGCATTGAAGATTGAGAATTGGGTATTGAGGATTGAAGAATGAGGATTGAGGATTGAGGATTGAGGATTGAGGATTGAGGATTGAGTATTGGGGGTTGTGGATTGAGGACGAGGACTGAGGGTTGAGTATTGATGTTCGAGGTCTGAGGATTGAGGGTTGAGGATTGAGAATTGAGGATTGAGGATTGAAGATTGAGGATTGGGTATTGAGGATTGAAGAATGAGGATTGAGTACTGAGTATTGAGGATTGAGGATTGAAGATTGAGTATTGAGCATTGAATATTGACGATTGAGGATTGAGGATTGAGGATTGAGGATTGAGGATTGAGGATTGAAGATTGAGTATTGAGGATTGAAGATTGAGGATTGAGGATTGAGGTTTGAGGATTGAGGATTGAAGATTGAGTACTGAGGATTGAAGATTAAGATTGAGGATTGATGATTGAGGATTGAGGATTGAAGATTGAGGATTGGGGACTGAGTATTGAGGGTTGAGTGATGAGAATTGATGCTTGTGGATAGAGGTCTGAAGATTGCAGATTGAGTATTGAGTATTGAAAACTGTGAATTGAGGATATTCTACTGAGGATTGAGGATTGACAACTGATTGTTGAGGACTTAGGGCTGAAGATTGAGGATTCAGGGTTGAGGATTCAGGATTGATGTTTGAGGACTGAGGATTGAGGATTGAGGATTGAGGATTGAGGATTGAGGATTGGGTGTTGAAGATTGAAGAATGAGGATTGAGGATTGAGGATTGAGGATTGAGGATTGAGGATTGAAGATTGAGTATTGAGGATTGAATATTGAGGATTGAGGATTGAGGATTGAGCATTGAGGATTGAGGATTGCGGATAGAAGATTGAGGATTGGGTATTGCGGATTGAACATTGAGGATTGAGGATTGAGGATTGAGGATTGAGGACTGAAGATTGAATATTGATGATTGAATATTGAGGATTGAGGATTGATGGTTGTGGATTGAGGACGAGGACTGAGGGTTGAGTATTGCTGTTTGAGGTCTGAGGATTGAGGATTGAGGATTGAGAATTTAGGATTGAGGATTGAGGATTGAAGATTGAGAATTGGGAATTCAGGATTGAAGAATGAGGATTGAGGATTGAGGATTGAGGATTGAGGATTGAGGATTGAGTATTGGGGGTTGTGGATTGAGGACGAGGACTGAGGGTTGAGTATTGATGTTCGAGGTCTGAGGATTGAGGGTTGAGGATTGAGGATTGAGGATTGAAGATTGAGGATTGGGTATTGAGGATTGAAGAATGAGGATTGAGTACTGAGTATTGAGGATTGAGGATTGAAGATTGAGTATTGAGCATTGAATATTGACGATTGAGGATTGAGGATTGAGGATTGAGGATTGAGGAATGAGGATTGAGGATTGAAGATTGAGTATTGAGGATTGAAGATTGAGGATTGAGGATTGAGGTTTGAGGATTGAGGATTGAATATTGAGTACTGAGGATTGAAGAATAAGATTGAGGATTGATGATTGAGGATTGAGGATTGAAGATTGAGGATTGGGGACTGAGCATTGAGGGTTGAGTGATGAGAATTGATGCTTGTGGATAGAGGTCTGAAGATTGCAGATTGAGTATTGAGTATTGAAAACTGTGAATTGAGGATATTCTACTGAGGATTGAGGATTGACAACTGATTGTTGAGGACTTAGGGCTGAAGATTGAGGATTCAGGGTTGAGGATTCAGGATTGATGTTTGAGGACTGAGGATTGAGGATTGAGGATTGAGGATTGAGGATTGAGGATTGAAGACTGAGGATTGGGTATTGAGGATTGAACATTGAGGATTGAGTGTTGAGGATAGAGGATTGAGGATTGAGGATTGAAGTTTGAATATTAATGACTGTATATTGAGTATTGAGGATTGAGGGTTGTGGATTGAGGACGAGGACTGAGGGTTGAGTATTGATGTTTGAAGTCCGAGGATTCAGGATTGAAGATTGAGCATTGAGGATAGAAGATTGAGGATTGAGGATTGTCGATTAAGGATTGAGGATGAGGTCTGAGGGTTGAGGATTGAGGTTTGAGGACAGAGGACTAAGGATTGAGAATTGAGAATTGAGGATTGAGGGTTGTGGATTGAAGATTGAGTATTGAGGATTGACGATTGAGGATTGAGGATTGAGTATTGACGATTGAGGATTGCAGACTGAGTATTGAGGATTGACGATGGGAGGATTGAGGATTGCGGATAGAAGATTGAGAATTGGGGACTGAGGATTCAAGATTGAGGATCGAAGATTGTGAATTGAGGATTGAAGATTGATAATTGAGGATTCAGGATTGAAGATGGAGTATTGAGGATAGAAGATTGAGGATTGAGGATTGTCGATTAAGGATTGAGGATGAGAGCTGAGGGTTGGGGATTGAGGTTTGAGGACTGAGGACTGAGGATTGAGGATTGAGAATTGAGGATTGAGGATTGAAGATTGAGTATTGAGCATTGAAGCCTGACGATTTTAGGATTGAGGATTGAGGATTGAGGACTGAGGATGGAGGATTGAAGATTGGGAATTGAGGATTGAAGATTGAGGATCGAGGACTGAGGATTGAGGATTGAGGATTGAGGATTGAAGAATGAGGATTGAGGATTGAGGATTGAGGATTGAGGATTGAAGACTGAGTATTGAGTATTGAAGATTGAGGATTGAGGAGTGAGTATTGAAGATTGAGGATTTGGGACTGAGGATTGAAGATTGGGGTTTGAGGATTGAGGATTGAAGATTGAGGAGGGAGGATTGAAGATTGAGGATTGGGTATTGTGGATTGAAGAATGAGTATTGAGGATTGAGGATTGAGGATTGAGGATTGAAGATTGAGTATTGAGGATTGAAGATTGACGATTGAGGATTGAGGACTGAGGATTGAGGATTGAGGATTGAGGATTGAGGATTGAAGATTGAGTATTGAGGATTGAAGATTGAGGATTGTGAATTGAGGATTCACGATTGAGGATTGAAGATTGAGGATTGAGGATTGAGGATTGAGGATTGAGCATTGATGATTGAGTATTCGGTATAGAGGATTGAAGAATGAGGATTGAAGATTGAGGATTGAGGATTGAGGATTGAGGATTGAGCATTGAAGATTGAGTATTCGGTATAGAGGATTGAATAATGAGGATTGAGTATTGAGTATTGAGGATTGAGGATTGAAGATTGAGTATTGAGGATTGAAGATTGACGATTGAGGATTGAGGATTGAGGATTGAGGATTGAGGATTGAGGATTGAGGATTGAGGATAGAAGGTTGAGCATTGGGGATTGAAGATTGAGGATTGACGATGGGAGGATTGAGGATTGCGGATAGAAGATTGAGAATTGGGGACTGAGGATTCAATCTTGAGGATCGAAGATTGAGAATTGAGGATTGAAGATTGATAATTGAGGATTCAGGATTGAAGATTGAGTATTGAGGATAGAAGATTGAGGATTGAGGATTGTCGATTAAGGATTGTGGATGAGGGCTGAGGGTTGAGGATTGAGGTTTGAGGACTGAGGACTGAGGACTGAGGATTGAGGATTGAGAATTGAGGATTGAGGATTGAGGATTGAAGATTGAGGATTGAAGATTGAGTATTGAGGATTGAAGATTGACGATTGAGGATTGACGATTGAGGATTGAGGATTGAGGATTGAGGATTGAGGATAGAAGGTTGAGCATTGGGGATTGAAGATTGAGGTTTGAGGATTGAGGATTGAGAATTGAGGATTGAAGATTGAGTAATGAGGATTGAAGATTAAGATTGAGGTTTGAGGTTTGAGGATTGAGGATTGAGGATTGAGGATTGAAGATTGAGTATTGAGGATTGAAGGTTGAGGATTGAGGATTGAGGATTCAGCATTGAGGATTGAAGATTGAGTACTGAGGATTGAAGATCAAGGTTGAGGATTGAGGATTGAGGGTTGAGGATTGAGGATTGAGGATTGAGGATTGAAGATTGAGGATTGCGTATTGAGGATAGAACATTGAGGATTGAGTATTGAGTATTGAGGATTGAGGATTGAGGATTGACGATTGAATATTGATGATTGAAGGTTGAGGATCGAGGATTGAGGGTTGTTGGTTGAGTACGAGGACTGAGGGTTGAGTATTGATGGTTGAGGTCTGAGGATTGAGGATTGAGGATTGAGGATTGATGATTGAGGATTCAGGATTGAGGATTGAAGATTGAGGATTGGGTATTGAGGATTGAAGAATGAGGATTGAGGATTGAGGGTTGAGGATTGAGGATTGAGGATTGAGTATTGAGGGTTGAAGACTGAGTGTTGAGGGTTGAGTGATGAGAATTGATGTTTGTGGATAGAGATTTGAAGATTGCAGATTGAGTATTGGGTATTGAAAACTGTGAATTGATGATGCTCTCTTGAGGATTGAGGATTGACAACTGATTGTTGAGGACTCAGGGCTGAAGGTTGAGGATTCAGGATTGAGGATTCAGGATTGTGGATTGAGGATTGAGGATTGAGAATTGAAGATTGAGGATTGAGTATTGGGGGTTGTGGATTGAGGACGAGGACTGAGGGTTGAGTATTGATGTTTGAGGTCTGAGGATTGAGGGTTGAGGATTGAGAATTGAGGATTGAGGATTGAAGATTGAGGATTGGGTACTGAGGATTGAAGAATGAGGATTGAGTATTGAGTATTGAGGATTGAGGATTGAGGATTGAGGATTGAAGATTGTGGATTAGGTTTTGAGGATTGAAGAATGAGGATTGAGTATTGAGTATTGAGGATTGAGGATTGAAGATTGAGTATTGAGGATTGAAGATTGACGATTGAGGATTGAGGATTGAGGATTGAGGATTGAGGATTGAGGATTGAGGATTGAAGATTGAGTATTGGGTATTGAAGATTGAGGATTGAGGATTGAGGATTGTGGATTGAGGATTGAAGATTGAGTACTAAGGATTGAAGATTAAGATTGAGGATTGAGGATTGAGGATTGAGGATTGAGGATTGAGGATTGAAGATTGAGTATTGAGGATTGAAGATTGAGGATTGAGGATTGAGGATTGAGGATTGAGGATAGAAGATTGAGTATTGAGGATTGAAGATTGAGGATTGAGGATTGAGGATTGAGGATTGAGGATTGAGGATTGAGGATTGCGGATAGAAGATTGAGGATTGTGTATTGCGGATTGAACATTGAGGATTGAGGATTGAGTATTGAGGATTGAGGACTGAAGATTGAATATTGATGATTGAATATTGAGGATTGAGGATTGATGGTTGTGGATTGAGGACGAGGACTGAGGGTTGACTACTGCTGTTTGAGGTCTGAGGATTGAGGATTGAGGATTGAGAATTGAGGATTGAGGATTGAGGATTGAAGATTGAGAATTGGGTATTGAGGATTGAAGAATGAGGATTGAGGATTGAGGATTGAGGATTGAGGATTGAAGACTGAGTGCTGATGTTTGAGTGATGAGAATTGATGTTTGTGGATAGAGATTTGAAGATTGCAGATTGAGTATTGAGTATTGAAGACTGCGAATTGATGATATTCTCTTGAGGATTGAGGATTGACAACTGATTGTTGAGGACTGAGGGCTGAAGGTTGAGGATTCAGGATTGAGGATTCAGGACTGTGGATTGAGGATTGAGGATTGAGAATTGAAGATTGAGGATTGAGTATTGTGGGTTGTGGATTGAGGACGAGGACTGAGGGTTGAGTATTGATGTTTGAGGTCTGAGGATTGAGGGTTGAGGATTGAGAATTGAGGATTGAGGATTGAAGATTGAGGATTGGGTACTGAGGATTGAAGAATGAGGATTGAGTATTGAGTATTGAGGATTGAGGATTGAGGATTGAGGATTGAAGATTGAGGATTAGGTATTGAGGATTGAAGAATGAGGATTGAGTATTGAGTATTGAGGATTGAGGATTGAAGATTGAGTATTGAGGATTGAAGATTGACGATTGAGGATTGAGGATTGAGGATTGAGGATTGAGGATTGAGGATTGAGGATTGAAGATTGAGTATTGGGTATTGAAGATTGAGGATTGACGATTGAGGATTGTGGATTGAGGATTGAAGATTGAGTACTGAGGATTGAAGATTAAGATTGAGGATTGAGGATTGAGGATTGAGGATTGAGGATTGAGGATTGAAGATTGAGTATTGAGGATTGAAGATTGAGGATTGAGGATTGAGGATTGAGGATTGAGGATTGAGGATTGAGGATTGCGGATAGAAGATTGAGGATTGGGTATTGCGGATTGAACATTGAGGATTAAGGATTGAGGATTGAGGATTGAGGACTGAAGATTGAATATTGATGATTGAATATTGAGGATTGAGGATTGATGGTTGTGGATTGAGGACGAGGACTGAGGGTTGACTACTGCTGTTTGAGGTCTGAGGATTGAGGATTGAGGATTGAGAATTGAGGATTGAGGATTGAGCATTGAAGATTGAGAATTGGGTATTGAGGATTGAAGAATGAGGATTGAGGATTGAGGATTGAGGATTGAGGATTGAGGATTGAGTATTGGGGGTTGTGGATTGAGGACGAGGACTGAGGGTTGAGTATTGATGTTCGAGGTCTGAGGATTGAGGGTTGAGGATTGAGAATTGAGGATTGAGGATTGAAGATTGAGGATTGGGTATTGAGGATTGAAGAATGAGGATTGAGTACTGAGTATTGAGGATTGAGGATTGAAGATTGAGTATTGAGCATTGAATATTGACGATTGAGGATTGAGGATTGAGGATTGAGGATTGAGGATTGAGGATTGAAGATTGAGTATTGAGGATTGAAGATTGAGGATTGAGGATTGAGGATTGAGGATTGAGGATTGAGGATTGAAGATTGAGTATTGAGGATTGAAGATTGAGGATTGAGGATTGAGGTTTGAGGATTGAGGATTGAAGATTGAGTACTGAGGATTGAAGATTAAGATTGAGGATTGATGATTGAGGATTGAGGATTGAAGATTGAGGATTGGGGACTGAGTATTGAGGGTTGAGTGATGAGAATTGATGCTTGTGGATAGAGGTCTGAAGATTGCAGATTGAGTATTGAGTATTGAAAACTGTGAATTGAGGATATTCTACTGAGGATTGAGGATTGACAACTGATTGTTGAGGACTTAGGGCTGAAGATTGAGGATTCAGGGTTGAGGATTCAGGATTGATGTTTGAGGACTGAGGATTGAGGATTGAGGATTGAGGATTGAGGATTGAGGATTGGGTGTTGAAGATTGAAGAATGAGGATTGAGGATTGAGGATTGAGGATTGAGGATTGAGGATTGAAGATTGAGTATTGAGGATTGAATATTGAGGATTGAGGATTGAGGATTGAGCATTGAGGATTGAGGATTGCGGATAGAAGATTGAGGATTGGGTATTGCGGATTGAACATTGAGGATTGAGGATTGAGGATTGAGGATTGAGGACTGAAGATTGAATATTGATGATTGAATATTGAGGATTGAGGATTGATGGTTGTGGATTGAGGACGAGGACTGAGGGTTGAGTATTGCTGTTTGAGGTCTGAGGATTGAGGATTGAGGATTGAGAATTTAGGATTGAGGATTGAGGATTGAAGATTGAGAATTGGGAATTCAGGATTGAAGAATGAGGATTGAGGATTGAGGATTGAGGATTGAGGATTGAGGATTGAGTATTGGGGGTTGTGGATTGAGGACGAGGACTGAGGGTTGAGTATTGATGTTCGAGGTCTGAGGATTGAGGGTTGAGGATTGAGGATTGAGGATTGAAGATTGAGGATTGGGTATTGAGGATTGAAGAATGAGGATTGAGTACTGAGTATTGAGGATTGAGGATTGAAGATTGAGTATTGAGCATTGAATATTGACGATTGAGGATTGAGGATTGAGGATTGAGGATTGAGGAATGAGGATTGAGGATTGAAGATTGAGTATTGAGGATTGAAGATTGAGGATTGAGGATTGAGGTTTGAGGATTGAGGATTGAATATTGAGTACTGAGGATTGAAGAATAAGATTGAGGATTGATGATTGAGGATTGAGGATTGAAGATTGAGGATTGGGGACTGAGCATTGAGGGTTGAGTGATGAGAATTGATGCTTGTGGATAGAGGTCTGAAGATTGCAGATTGAGTATTGAGTATTGAAAACTGTGAATTGAGGATATTCTACTGAGGATTGAGGATTGACAACTGATTGTTGAGGACTTAGGGCTGAAGATTGAGGATTCAGGGTTGAGGATTCAGGATTGATGTTTGAGGACTGAGGATTGAGGATTGAGGATTGAGGATTGAGGATTGAGGATTGAAGACTGAGGATTGGGTATTGAGGATTGAACATTGAGGATTGAGTGTTGAGGATAGAGGATTGAGGATTGAGGATTGAAGTTTGAATATTAATGACTGTATGTTGAGTATTGAGGATTGAGGGTTGTGGATTGAGGACGAGGACTGAGGGTTGAGTATTGATGTTTGAAGTCCGAGGATTCAGGATTGAAGATTGAGCATTGAGGATAGAAGATTGAGGATTGAGGATTGTCGATTAAGGATTGAGGATGAGGTCTGAGGGTTGAGGATTGAGGTTTGAGGACAGAGGACTAAGGATTGAGAATTGAGAATTGAGGATTGAGGGTTGTGGATTGAAGATTGAGTATTGAGGATTGACGATTGAGGATTGAGGATTGAGTATTGACGATTGAGGATTGCAGACTGAGTATTGAGGATTGACGATGGGAGGATTGAGGATTGCGGATAGAAGATTGAGAATTGGGGACTGAGGATTCAAGATTGAGGATCGAAGATTGTGAATTGAGGATTGAAGATTGATAATTGAGGATTCAGGATTGAAGATGGAGTATCGAGGATAGAAGATTGAGGATTGAGGATTGTCGATTAAGGATTGAGGATGAGAGCTGAGGGTTGAGGATTGAGGTTTGAGGACTGAGGACTGAGGATTGAGGATTGAGAATTGAGGATTGAGGATTGAAGATTGAGTATTGAGCATTGAAGCCTGACGATTTTAGGATTGAGGATTGAGGATTGAGGACTGAGGATGGAGGATTGAAGATTGGGAATTAAGGATTGAAGATTGAGGATCGAGGACTGAGGATTGAGGATTGAGGATTGAGGATTGAAGAATGAGGATTGAGGATTGAGGATTGAGGATTGAGGATTGAAGACTGAGTATTGAGTATTGAAGATTGAGGATTGAGGAGTGAGTATTGAAGATTGAGGATTTGGGACTGAGGATTGAAGATTGGGGTTTGAGGATTGAGGATTGAAGATTGAGGAGGGAGGATTGAAGATTGAGGATTGGGTATTGTGGATTGAAGAATGAGTATTGAGGATTGAGGATTGAGGATTGAGGATTGAAGATTGAGTATTGAGGATTGAAGATTGACGATTGAGGATTGAGGACTGAGGATTGAGGATTGAGGATTGAGGATTGAGGATTGAAGATTGAGTATTGAGGATTGAAGATTGAGGATTGTGAATTGAGGATTCACGATTGAGGATTGAAGATTGAGGATTGAGGATTGAGGATTGAGGATTGAGCATTGAAGATTGAGTATTCGGTATAGAGGATTGAAGAATGAGGATTGAAGATTGAGGATTGAGGATTGAGGATTGAGGATTGAGCATTGAAGATTGAGTATTCGGTATAGAGGATTGAAGAATGAGGATTGAGTATTGAGTATTGAGGATTGAGGATTGAAGATTGAGTATTGAGGATTGAAGATTGACGATTGAGGATTGAGGATTGAGGATTGAGGATTGAGGATTGAGGATTGAGGATTGAGGATAGAAGGTTGAGCATTGGGGATTGAAGATTGAGGATTGACGATGGGAGGATTGAGGATTGCGGATAGAAGATTGAGAATTGGGGACTGAGGATTCAATCTTGAGGATCGAAGATTGAGAATTGAGGATTGAAGATTTATAATTGAGGATTCAGGATTGAAGATTGAGTATTGAGGATAGAAGATTGAGGATTGAGGATTGTCGATTAAGGATTGTGGATGAGGGCTGAGGGTTGAGGATTGAGGTTTGAGGACTGAGGACTGAGGACTGAGGATTGAGGATTGAGAATTGAGGATTGAGGATTGAGGATTGAAGATTGAGGATTGAAGATTGAGTATTGAGGATTGAAGATTGACGATTGAGGATTGACGATTGAGGATTGAGGATTGAGGATTGAGGATTGAGGATAGAAGGTTGAGCATTGGGGATTGAAGATTGAGGTTTGAGGATTGAGGATTGAGAATTGAGGATTGAAGATTGAGTAATGAGGATTGAAGATTAAGATTGAGGTTTGAGGTTTGAGGATTGAGGATTGAGGATTGAGGATTGAAGATTGAGTATTGAGGATTGAAGGTTGAGGATTGAGGATTGAGGATTCAGCATTGAGGATTGAAGATTGAGTACTGAGGATTGAAGATCAAGGTTGAGGATTGAGGATTGAGGGTTGAGGATTGAGGATTGAGGATTGAGGATTGAAGATTGAGGATTGCGTATTGAGGATAGAACATTGAGGATTGAGTATTGAGTATTGAGGATTGAGGATTGAGGATTGACGATTGAATATTGATGATTGAAGGTTGAGGATCGAGGATTGAGGGTTGTTGGTTGAGTACGAGGACTGAGGGTTGAGTATTGATGGTTGAGGTCTGAGGATTGAGGATTGAGGATTGAGGATTGATGATTGAGGATTCAGGATTGAGGATTGAAGATTGAGGATTGGGTATTGAGGATTGAAGAATGAGGATTGAGGATTGAGGGTTGAGGATTGAGGATTGAGGATTGAGTATTGAGGGTTGAAGACTGAGTGTTGAGGGTTGAGTGATGAGAATTGATGTTTGTGGATAGAGATTTGATGATTGCAGATTGAGTATTGGGTATTGAAAACTGTGAATTGATGATGCTCTCTTGAGGATTGAGGATTGACAACTGATTGTTGAGGACTCAGGGCTGAAGGTTGAGGATTCAGGATTGAGGATTCAGGATTGTGGATTGAGGATTGAGGATTGAGAATTGAAGATTGAGGATTGAGTATTGGGGGTTGTGGATTGAGGACGAGGACTGAGGGTTGAGTATTGATGTTTGAGGTCTGAGGATTGAGGGTTGAGGATTGAGAATTGAGGATTGAGGATTGAAGATTGAGGATTGGGTACTGAGGATTGAAGAATGAGGATTGAGTATTGAGTATTGAGGATTGAGGATTGAGGATTGAGGATTGAAGATTGTGGATTAGGTTTTGAGGATTGAAGAATGAGGATTGAGTATTGAGTATTGAGGATTGAGGATTGAAGATTGAGTATTGAGGATTGAAGATTGACGATTGAGGATTGAGGATTGAGGATTGAGGATTGAGGATTGAGGATTGAGGATTGAAGATTGAGTATTGGGTATTGAAGATTGAGGATTGAGGATTGAGGATTGTGGATTGAGGATTGAAGATTGAGTACTAAGGATTGAAGATTAAGATTGAGGATTGAGGATTGAGGATTGAGGATTGAGGATTGAGGATTGAAGATTGAGTATTGAGGATTGAAGATTGAGGATTGAGGATTGAGGATTGAGGATTGAGGATAGAAGATTGAGTATTGAGGATTGAAGATTGAGGATTGAGGATTGAGGATTGAGGATTGAGGATTGAGGATTGAGGATTGCGGATAGAAGATTGAGGATTGGGTATTGCGGATTGAACATTGAGGATTGAGGATTGAGTATTGAGGATTGAGGACTGAAGATTGAATATTGATGATTGAATATTGAGGATTGAGGATTGATGGTTGTGGATTGAGGACGAGGACTGAGGGTTGACTACTGCTGTTTGAGGTCTGAGGATTGAGGATTGAGGATTGAGAATTGAGGATTGAGGATTGAGGATTGAAGATTGAGAATTGGGTATTGAGGATTGAAGAATGAGGATTGAGGATTGAGGATTGAGGATTGAGGATTGAAGACTGAGTGCTGATGTTTGAGTGATGAGAATTGATGTTTGTGGATAGAGATTTGAAGATTGCAGATTGAGTATTGAGTATTGAAGACTGTGAATTGATGATATTCTCTTGAGGATTGAGGATTGACAACTGATTGTTGAGGACTGAGGGCTGAAGGTTGAGGATTCAGGATTGAGGATTCAGGACTGTGGATTGAGGATTGAGGATTGAGAATTGAAGATTGAGGATTGAGTATTGTGGGTTGTGGATTGAGGACGAGGACTGAGGGTTGAGTATTGATGTTTGAGGTCTGAGGATTGAGGGTTGAGGATTGAGAATTGAGGATTGAGGATTGAAGATTGAGGATTGGGTACTGAGGATTGAAGAATGAGGATTGAGTATTGAGTATTGAGGATTGAGGATTGAGGATTGAGGATTGAAGATTGAGGATTAGGTATTGAGGATTGAAGAATGAGGATTGAGTATTGAGTATTGAGGATTGAGGATTGAAGATTGAGTATTGAGGATTGAAGATTGACGATTGAGGATTGAGGATTGAGGATTGAGGATTGAGGATTGAGGATTGAGGATTGAAGATTGAGTATTGGGTATTGAAGATTGAGGATTGACGATTGAGGATTGTGGATTGAGGATTGAAGATTGAGTATTGAGGATTGAAGATTGAGGATTGAGGATTGAGGATTGAGGATTGAGGATTGAGGATTGAGGATTGCGGATAGAAGATTGAGGATTGGGTATTGCGGATTGAACATTGAGGATTGAGGATTGAGGATTGAGGATTGAGGACTGAAGATTGAATATTGATGATTGAATATTGAGGATTGAGGATTGATGGTTGTGGATTGAGGACGAGGACTGAGGGTTGACTACTGCTGTTTGAGGCCTGAGGATTGAGGATTGAGGATTGAGAATTGAGGATTGAGGATTGAGCATTGAAGATTGAGAATTGGGTATTGAGGATTGAAGAATGAGGATTGAGGATTGAGGATTGAGGATTGAGGATTGAGGATTGAGTATTGGGGGTTGTGGATTGAGGACGAGGACTGAGGGTTGAGTATTGATGTTCGAGGTCTGAGGATTGAGGGTTGAGGATTGAGAATTGAGGATTGAGGATTGAAGATTGAGGATTGGGTATTGAGGATTGAAGAATGAGGATTGAGTACTGAGTATTGAGGATTGAGGATTGAAGATTGAGTATTGAGCATTGAATATTGACGATTGAGGATTGAGGATTGAGGATTGAGGATTGAGGATTGAGGATTGAAGATTGAGTATTGAGGATTGAAGATTGAGGATTGAGGATTGAGGTTTGAGGATTGAGGATTGAAGATTGAGTACTGAGGATTGAAGATTAAGATTGAGGATTGATGATTGAGGATTGAGGATTGAAGATTGAGGATTGGGGACTGAGTATTGAGGGTTGAGTGATGAGAATTGATGCTTGTGGATAGAGGTCTGAAGATTGCAGATTGAGTATTGAGTATTGAAAACTGTGAATTGAGGATATTCTACTGAGGATTGAGGATTGACAACTGATTGTTGAGGACTTAGGGCTGAAGATTGAGGATTCAGGGTTGAGGATTCAGGATTGATGTTTGAGGACTGAGGATTGAGGATTGAGGATTGAGGATTGAGGATTGAGGATTGGGTGTTGAAGATTGAAGAATGAGGATTGAGGATTGAGGATTGAGGATTGAGGATTGAGGATTGAAGATTGAGTATTGAGGATTGAATATTGAGGATTGAGGATTGAGGATTGAGCATTGAGGATTGAGGATTGCGGATAGAAGATTGAGGATTGGGTATTGCGGATTGAACATTGAGGATTGAGGATTGAGGATTGAGGATTGAGGACTGAAGATTGAATATTGATGATTGAATATTGAGGATTGAGGATTGATGGTTGTGGATTGAGGACGAGGACTGAGGGTTGAGTATTGCTGTTTGAGGTCTGAGGATTGAGGATTTAGGATTGAGAATTGAGGATTGAGGATTGAGGATTGAAGATTGAGAATTGGGAATTCAGGATTGAAGAATGAGGATTGAGGATTGAGGATTGAGTATTGAGGATTGAAGACTGAGTGTTGAGGGTTGAGTGATGAGAATTGATGTTTGTGGATAGAGATTTGAAGATTGCAGATTGAGTATTGAGTATTGAAAACTGTGAATTGATGATATTCTCTTGAGGATTGAGGATTGACAACTGATTGTTGAGGACTGAGGGCTGAAGGTTGAGGATTCAGGATTGAGGATTCAGGATTGTGGATTGAGGATTGAGGATTGAGAATTGAAGATTGAGGATTGAGTATTGGGGGTTGTGGATTGAGGACGAGGACTGAGGGTTGAGTATTGATGTTTGAGGTCAGAGGATTGAGGGTTGAGGATTGAGAATTGAGGATTGAGGATTGAAGATTGAGGATTGGGTACTGAGGATTGAAGAATGAGGATTGAGTATTGAGTATTGAGGATTGAGGATTGAGGATTGAGGATTGAAGATTGAGGATTAGGTATTGAGGACTGAAGAATGAGGATTGAGTATTGAGTATTGAGGATTGAGGATTGAAGATTGAGTATTGAGGATTGAAGATTGACGATTGAGGATTGAGGATTGAGGATTGAGGATTGAGGATTGAGGATTGAGGATTGAAGATTGAGTATTGGGTATTGAAGATTGAGGATTGACGATTGAGGATTGTGGATTGAGGATTGAAGATTGAGTACTGAGGATTGAAGATTAAGATTGAGGATTGAGGATTGAGGATTGAGGATTGAGGATTGAGGATTGAAGATTGAGTATTGAGGATTGAAGATTGAGGATTGAGGATTGAGGATTGAGGATTGAGGATTGAAGATTGAGTATTGAGGATTGAAGATTGAGGATTGAGAATTGAGGATTGAGGATTGAGGATTGAGGATTGAGGATTGCGGATAGAAGATTGAGGATTGGGTATTGCGGATTGAACATTGAGGATTGAGGATTGAGGATTGAGGATTGAGGACTGAAGATTGAATATTGATGATTGAATATTGAGGATTGAGGATTGATGGTTGTGGATTGAGGACGAGGACTGAGGGTTGACTACTGCTGTTTGAGGTCTGAGGATTGAGGATTGAGGATTGAGAATTGAGGATTGAGGATTGAGCATTGAAGATTGAGAATTGGGTATTGAGGATTGAAGAATGAGGATTGAGGATTGAGGATTGAGGATTGAGGATTGAGGATTGAGGATTGAGGATTGAAGAATGAGGATTGAGGATTGAGGATTGAGGATTGAGGATTGAAGACTGAGGATTGAGGATTGAGGATTGAGGATTGAGGATTGAAGACTGAGTATTGAGTATTGAAGATTGAGGATTGAGGAGTGAGTATTGAAGATTGAGGATTTGGGACTGAGGATTGAAGATTGGGGTTTGAGGATTGAGGATTGAGGATTGAGGAGGGAGGATTGAAGATTGAGGATTGGGTATTGTGGATTGAAGAATGAGGATTGAGGATTGAGGATTGAGGATTGAGGATTGAGGATTGAGTATTGGGGGTTGTGGATTGAGGACGAGGACTGAGGGTTGAGTATTGATGTTCGAGGTCTGAGGATTGAGGGTTGAGGATTGAGAATTGAGGATTGAGGATTGAAGATTGAGGATTGGGTATTGAGGATTGAAGAATGAGGATTGAGTACTGAGTATTGAGGATTGAGGATTGAAGATTGAGTATTGAGCATTGAATATTGACGATTGAGGATTGAGGATTGAGGATTGAGGATTGAGGATTGAGGATTGAAGATTGAGTATTGAGGATTGAAGATTGAGGATTGAGGATTGAGGATTGAGGATTGAGGATTGAGGATTGAAGATTGAGTATTGAGGATTGAAGATTGAGGATTGAGGATTGAGGTTTGAGGATTGAGGATTGAAGATTGAGTACTGAGGATTGAAGATTAAGATTGAGGATTGATGATTGAGGATTGAGGATTGAAGATTGAGGATTGGGGACTGAGTATTGAGGGTTGAGTGATGAGAATTGATGCTTGTGGATAGAGGTCTGAAGATTGCAGATTGAGTATTGAGTATTGAAAACTGTGAATTGAGGATATTCTACTGAGGATTGAGGATTGACAACTGATTGTTGAGGACTTAGGGCTGAAGATTGAGGATTCAGGGTTGAGGATTCAGGATTGATGTTTGAGGACTGAGGATTGAGGATTGAGGATTGAGGATTGAGGATTGAGGATTGGGTGTTGAAGATTGAAGAATGAGGATTGAGGATTGAGGATTGAGGATTGAGGATTGAGGATTGAAGATTGAGTATTGAGGATTGAATATTGAGGATTGAGGATTGAGGATTGAGCATTGAGGATTGAGGATTGCGGATAGAAGATTGAGGATTGGGTATTGCGGATTGAACATTGAGGATTGAGGATTGAGGATTGAGGATTGAGGACTGAAGATTGAATATTGATGATTGAATATTGAGGATTGAGGATTGATGGTTGTGGATTGAGGACGAGGACTGAGGGTTGAGTATTGCTGTTTGAGGTCTGAGGATTGAGGATTGAGGATTGAGAATTTAGGATTGAGGATTGAGGATTGAAGATTGAGAATTGGGAATTCAGGATTGAAGAATGAGGATTGAGGATTGAGGATTGAGGATTGAGGATTGAGGATTGAGTATTGGGGGTTGTGGATTGAGGACGAGGACTGAGGGTTGAGTATTGATGTTCGAGGTCTGAGGATTGAGGGTTGAGGATTGAGGATTGAGGATTGAAGATTGAGGATTGGGTATTGAGGATTGAAGAATGAGGATTGAGTACTGAGTATTGAGGATTGAGGATTGAAGATTGAGTATTGAGCATTGAATATTGACGATTGAGGATTGAGGATTGAGGATTGAGGATTGAGGAATGAGGATTGAGGATTGAAGATTGAGTATTGAGGATTGAAGATTGAGGATTGAGGATTGAGGTTTGAGGATTGAGGATTGAATATTGAGTACTGAGGATTGAAGAATAAGATTGAGGATTGATGATTGAGGATTGAGGATTGAAGATTGAGGATTGGGGACTGAGCATTGAGGGTTGAGTGATGAGAATTGATGCTTGTGGATAGAGGTCTGAAGATTGCAGATTGAGTATTGAGTATTGAAAACTGTGAATTGAGGATATTCTACTGAGGATTGAGGATTGACAACTGATTGTTGAGGACTTAGGGCTGAAGATTGAGGATTCAGGGTTGAGGATTCAGGATTGATGTTTGAGGACTGAGGATTGAGGATTGAGGATTGAGGATTGAGGATTGAGGATTGAAGACTGAGGATTGGGTATTGAGGATTGAACATTGAGGATTGAGTGTTGAGGATAGAGGATTGAGGATTGAGGATTGAAGTTTGAATATTAATGACTGTATGTTGAGTATTGAGGATTGAGGGTTGTGGATTGAGGACGAGGACTGAGGGTTGAGTATTGATGTTTGAAGTCCGAGGATTCAGGATTGAAGATTGAGCATTGAGGATAGAAGATTGAGGATTGAGGATTGTCGATTAAGGATTGAGGATGAGGTCTGAGGGTTGAGGATTGAGGTTTGAGGACAGAGGACTAAGGATTGAGAATTGAGAATTGAGGATTGAGGGTTGTGGATTGAAGATTGAGTATTGAGGATTGACGATTGAGGATTGAGGATTGAGTATTGACGATTGAGGATTGCAGACTGAGTATTGAGGATTGACGATGGGAGGATTGAGGATTGCGGATAGAAGATTGAGAATTGGGGACTGAGGATTCAAGATTGAGGATCGAAGATTGTGAATTGAGGATTGAAGATTGATAATTGAGGATTCAGGATTGAAGATGGAGTATCGAGGATAGAAGATTGAGGATTGAGGATTGTCGATTAAGGATTGAGGATGAGAGCTGAGGGTTGAGGATTGAGGTTTGAGGACTGAGGACTGAGGATTGAGGATTGAGAATTGAGGATTGAGGATTGAAGATTGAGTATTGAGCATTGAAGCCTGACGATTTTAGGATTGAGGATTGAGGATTGAGGACTGAGGATGGAGGATTGAAGATTGGGAATTGAGGATTGAAGATTGAGGATCGAGGACTGAGGATTGAGGATTGAGGATTGAGGATTGAAGAATGAGGATTGAGGATTGAGGATTGAGGATTGAGGATTGAAGACTGAGTATTGAGTATTGAAGATTGAGGATTGAGGAGTGAGTATTGAAGATTGAGGATTTGGGACTGAGGATTGAAGATTGGGGTTTGAGGATTGAGGATTGAAGATTGAGGAGGGAGGATTGAAGATTGAGGATTGGGTATTGTGGATTGAAGAATGAGTATTGAGGATTGAGGATTGAGGATTGAGGATTGAAGATTGAGTATTGAGGATTGAAGATTGACGATTGAGGATTGAGGACTGAGGATTGAGGATTGAGGATTGAGGATTGAGGATTGAAGATTGAGTATTGAGGATTGAAGATTGAGGATTGTGAATTGAGGATTCACGATTGAGGATTGAAGATTGAGGATTGAGGATTGAGGATTGAGGATTGAGCATTGAAGATTGAGTATTCGGTATAGAGGATTGAAGAATGAGGATTGAAGATTGAGGATTGAGGATTGAGGATTGAGGATTGAGCATTGAAGATTGAGTATTCGGTATAGAGGATTGAAGAATGAGGATTGAGTATTGAGTATTGAGGATTGAGGATTGAAGATTGAGTATTGAGGATTGAAGATTGACGATTGAGGATTGAGGATTGAGGATTGAGGATTGAGGATTGAGGATTGAGGATTGAGGATAGAAGGTTGAGCATTGGGGATTGAAGATTGAGAATTGACGATGGGAGGATTGAGGATTGCGGATAGAAGATTGAGAATTGGGGACTGAGGATTCAATCTTGAGGATCGAAGATTGAGAATTGAGGATTGAAGATTTATAATTGAGGATTCAGGATTGAAGATTGAGTATTGAGGATAGAAGATTGAGGATTGAGGATTGTCGATTAAGGATTGTGGATGAGGGCTGAGGGTTGAGGATTGAGGTTTGAGGACTGAGGACTGAGGACTGAGGATTGAGGATTGAGAATTGAGGATTGAGGATTGAGGATTGAAGATTGAGGATTGAAGATTGAGTATTGAGGATTGAAGATTGACGATTGAGGATTGACGATTGAGGATTGAGGATTGAGGATTGAGGATTGAGGATAGAAGGTTGAGCATTGGGGATTGAAGATTGAGGTTTGAGGATTGAGGATTGAGAATTGAGGATTGAAGATTGAGTAATGAGGATTGAAGATTAAGATTGAGGTTTGAGGTTTGAGGATTGAGGATTGAGGATTGAGGATTGAAGATTGAGTATTGAGGATTGAAGGTTGAGGATTGAGGATTGAGGATTCAGCATTGAGGATTGAAGATTGAGTACTGAGGATTGAAGATCAAGGTTGAGGATTGAGGATTGAGGGTTGAGGATTGAGGATTGAGGATTGAGGATTGAAGATTGAGGATTGCGTATTGAGGATAGAACATTGAGGATTGAGTATTGAGTATTGAGGATTGAGGATTGAGGATTGACGATTGAATATTGATGATTGAAGGTTGAGGATCGAGGATTGAGGGTTGTTGGTTGAGTACGAGGACTGAGGGTTGAGTATTGATGGTTGAGGTCTGAGGATTGAGGATTGAGGATTGAGGATTGATGATTGAGGATTCAGGATTGAGGATTGAAGATTGAGGATTGGGTATTGAGGATTGAAGAATGAGGATTGAGGATTGAGGGTTGAGGATTGAGGATTGAGGATTGAGTATTGAGGGTTGAAGACTGAGTGTTGAGGGTTGAGTGATGAGAATTGATGTTTGTGGATAGAGATTTGATGATTGCAGATTGAGTATTGGGTATTGAAAACTGTGAATTGATGATGCTCTCTTGAGGATTGAGGATTGACAACTGATTGTTGAGGACTCAGGGCTGAAGGTTGAGGATTCAGGATTGAGGATTCAGGATTGTGGATTGAGGATTGAGGATTGAGAATTGAAGATTGAGGATTGAGTATTGGGGGTTGTGGATTGAGGACGAGGACTGAGGGTTGAGTATTGATGTTTGAGGTCTGAGGATTGAGGGTTGAGGATTGAGAATTGAGGATTGAGGATTGAAGATTGAGGATTGGGTACTGAGGATTGAAGAATGAGGATTGAGTATTGAGTATTGAGGATTGAGGATTGAGGATTGAGGATTGAAGATTGTGGATTAGGTTTTGAGGATTGAAGAATGAGGATTGAGTATTGAGTATTGAGGATTGAGGATTGAAGATTGAGTATTGAGGATTGAAGATTGACGATTGAGGATTGAGGATTGAGGATTGAGGATTGAGGATTGAGGATTGAGGATTGAAGATTGAGTATTGGGTATTGAAGATTGAGGATTGAGGATTGAGGATTGTGGATTGAGGATTGAAGATTGAGTACTAAGGATTGAAGATTAAGATTGAGGATTGAGGATTGAGGATTGAGGATTGAGGATTGAGGATTGAAGATTGAGTATTGAGGATTGAAGATTGAGGATTGAGGATTGAGGATTGAGGATTGAGGATAGAAGATTGAGTATTGAGGATTGAAGATTGAGGATTGAGGATTGAGGATTGAGGATTGAGGATTGAGGATTGAGGATTGCGGATAGAAGATTGAGGATTGGGTATTGCGGATTGAACATTGAGGATTGAGGATTGAGTATTGAGGATTGAGGACTGAAGATTGAATATTGATGATTGAATATTGAGGATTGAGGATTGATGGTTGTGGATTGAGGACGAGGACTGAGGGTTGACTACTGCTGTTTGAGGTCTGAGGATTGAGGATTGAGGATTGAGAATTGAGGATTGAGGATTGAGGATTGAAGATTGAGAATTGGGTATTGAGGATTGAAGAATGAGGATTGAGGATTGAGGATTGAGGATTGAGGATTGAAGACTGAGTGCTGATGTTTGAGTGATGAGAATTGATGTTTGTGGATAGAGATTTGAAGATTGCAGATTGAGTATTGAGTATTGAAGACTGTGAATTGATGATATTCTCTTGAGGATTGAGGATTGACAACTGATTGTTGAGGACTGAGGGCTGAAGGTTGAGGATTCAGGATTGAGGATTCAGGACTGTGGATTGAGGATTGAGGATTGAGAATTGAAGATTGAGGATTGAGTATTGTGGGTTGTGGATTGAGGACGAGGACTGAGGGTTGAGTATTGATGTTTGAGGTCTGAGGATTGAGGGTTGAGGATTGAGAATTGAGGATTGAGGATTGAAGATTGAGGATTGGGTACTGAGGATTGAAGAATGAGGATTGAGTATTGAGTATTGAGGATTGAGGATTGAGGATTGAGGATTGAAGATTGAGGATTAGGTATTGAGGATTGAAGAATGAGGATTGAGTATTGAGTATTGAGGATTGAGGATTGAAGATTGAGTATTGAGGATTGAAGATTGACGATTGAGGATTGAGGATTGAGGATTGAGGATTGAGGATTGAGGATTGAGGATTGAAGATTGAGTATTGGGTATTGAAGATTGAGGATTGACGATTGAGGATTGTGGATTGAGGATTGAAGATTGAGTATTGAGGATTGAAGATTGAGGATTGAGGATTGAGGATTGAGGATTGAGGATTGAGGATTGAGGATTGCGGATAGAAGATTGAGGATTGGGTATTGCGGATTGAACATTGAGGATTGAGGATTGAGGATTGAGGATTGAGGACTGAGGATTGAATATTGATGATTGAATATTGAGGATTGAGGATTGATGGTTGTGGATTGAGGACGAGGACTGAGGGTTGACTACTGCTGTTTGAGGCCTGAGGATTGAGGATTGAGGATTGAGAATTGAGGATTGAGGATTGAGCATTGAAGATTGAGAATTGGGTATTGAGGATTGAAGAATGAGGATTGAGGATTGAGGATTGAGGATTGAGGATTGAGGATTGAGTATTGGGGGTTGTGGATTGAGGACGAGGACTGAGGGTTGAGTATTGATGTTCGAGGTCTGAGGATTGAGGGTTGAGGATTGAGAATTGAGGATTGAGGATTGAAGATTGAGGATTGGGTATTGAGGATTGAAGAATGAGGATTGAGTACTGAGTATTGAGGATTGAGGATTGAAGATTGAGTATTGAGCATTGAATATTGACGATTGAGGATTGAGGATTGAGGATTGAGGATTGAGGATTGAGGATTGAAGATTGAGTATTGAGGATTGAAGATTGAGGATTGAGGATTGAGGTTTGAGGATTGAGAATTGAAGATTGAGTACTGAGGATTGAAGATTAAGATTGAGGATTGATGATTGAGGATTGAGGATTGAAGATTGAGGATTGGGGACTGAGTATTGAGGGTTGAGTGATGAGAATTGATGCTTGTGGATAGAGGTCTGAAGATTGCAGATTGAGTATTGAGTATTGAAAACTGTGAATTGAGGATATTCTACTGAGGATTGAGGATTGACAACTGATTGTTGAGGACTTAGGGCTGAAGATTGAGGATTCAGGGTTGAGGATTCAGGATTGATGTTTGAGGACTGAGGATTGAGGATTGAGGATTGAGGATTGAGGATTGAGGATTGGGTGTTGAAGATTGAAGAATGAGGATTGAGGATTGAGGATTGAGGATTGAGGATTGAGGATTGAAGATTGAGTATTGAGGATTGAATATTGAGGATTGAGGATTGAGCATTGAGGATTGAGGATTGCGGATAGAAGATTGAGGATTGGGTATTGCGGATTGAACATTGAGGATTGAGGATTGAGGATTGAGGATTGAGGACTGAAGATTGAATATTGATGATTGAATATTGAGGATTGAGGATTGATGGTTGTGGATTGAGGACGAGGACTGAGGGTTGAGTATTGCTGTTTGAGGTCTGAGGATTGAGGATTTAGGATTGAGAATTGAGGATTGAGGATTGAGGATTGAAGATTGAGAATTGGGAATTCAGGATTGAAGAATGAGGATTGAGGATTGAGGATTGAGTATTGAGGATTGAAGACTGAGTGTTGAGGGTTGAGTGATGAGAATTGATGTTTGTGGATAGAGATTTGAAGATTGCAGATTGAGTATTGAGTATTGAAAACTGTGAATTGATGATATTCTCTTGAGGATTGAGGATTGACAACTGATTGTTGAGGACTGAGGGCTGAAGGTTGAGGATTCAGGATTGAGGATTCAGGATTGTGGATTGAGGATTGAGGATTGAGAATTGAAGATTGAGGATTGAGTATTGGGGGTTGTGGATTGAGGACGAGGACTGAGGGTTGAGTATTGATGTTTGAGGTCAGAGGATTGAGGGTTGAGGATTGAGAATTGAGGATTGAGGATTGAAGATTGAGGATTGGGTACTGAGGATTGAAGAATGAGGATTGAGTATTGAGTATTGAGGATTGAGGATTGAGGATTGAGGATTGAAGATTGAGGATTAGGTATTGAGGACTGAAGAATGAGGATTGAGTATTGAGTATTGAGGATTGAGGATTGAAGATTGAGTATTGAGGATTGAAGATTGACGATTGAGGATTGAGGATTGAGGATTGAGGATTGAGGATTGAGGATTGAGGATTGAAGATTGAGTATTGGGTATTGAAGATTGAGGATTGACGATTGAGGATTGTGGATTGAGGATTGAAGATTGAGTACTGAGGATTGAAGATTAAGATTGAGGATTGAGGATTGAGGATTGAGGATTGAGGATTGAGGATTGAAGATTGAGTATTGAGGATTGAAGATTGAGGATTGAGGATTGAGGATTGAGGATTGAGGATTGAAGATTGAGTATTGAGGATTGAAGATTGAGGATTGAGAATTGAGGATTGAGGATTGAGGATTGAGGATTGAGGATTGCGGATAGAAGATTGAGGATTGGGTATTGCGGATTGAACATTGAGGATTGAGGATTGAGGATTGAGGATTGAGGACTGAAGATTGAATATTGATGATTGAATATTGAGGATTGAGGATTGATGGTTGTGGATTGAGGACGAGGACTGAGGGTTGACTACTGCTGTTTGAGGTCTGAGGATTGAGGATTGAGGATTGAGAATTGAGGATTGAGGATTGAGCATTGAAGATTGAGAATTGGGTATTGAGGATTGAAGAATGAGGATTGAGGATTGAGGATTGAGGATTGAGGATTGAGGATTGAGGATTGAGGATTGAAGAATGAGGATTGAGGATTGAGGATTGAGGATTGAGGATTGAAGACTGAGGATTGAGGATTGAGGATTGAGGATTGAGGATTGAAGACTGAGTATTGAGTATTGAAGATTGAGGATTGAGGAGTGAGTATTGAAGATTGAGGATTTGGGACTGAGGATTGAAGATTGGGGTTTGAGGATTGAGGATTGAGGATTGAGGAGGGAGGATTGAAGATTGAGGATTGGGTATTGTGGATTGAAGAATGAGTATTGAGGATTGAGGATTGAGGATTGAGGATTGAAGATTGAGTATTGAGGATTGAAGATTGACGATTGAGGATTGAGGATTGAGGATTGAGGATTGAGGATTGAGGATTGAGGATTGAAGATTGAGTATTGAGGATTGAAGATTGAGGATTGTGAATTGAGGATTCACGATTGAGAATTGAAGATTGACAATTGAGGATTGAGGATTGAGGATTGAGGATTGAGCATTGAAGATTGAGGATTCGGTATTGAGGATTGAAGAATGAGGATTGAGTATTGAGTATTGAGGATTGAGGATTGAAGATTGAGTACTGAGGATTGAAGATTGACGATTGAGGATTGAGGATTGAGGATTGAGGATTGAGGATTGAGGATTGAGGATTGAGGATAGAAGGTTGAGCATTGGGGATTGAAGATTGAGGATTGACGATGGGAGGATTGAGGATTGCGGATAGAAGATTGTGAATTGGGGACTGAGGATTCAAGATTGAGGATCGAAGATTGAGAATTGAGGATTGAAGATTGATAATTGAGGATTCAGGATTGAAGATTGAGTATTGAGTATAGAAGATTGAGGATTGAGGATTGTCGATTAAGGATTGTGGATGAGGGCTGAGGGTTGAGGATTGAGGTTTGAGGACTGAGGACTGAGGATTGAGGATTGAGAATTGAGGATTGAGGATTGAGGATTGAAGATTGAGGATTGAAGATTGAGTATTGAGGATTGAAGATTGACGATTGAGGATTGAGGATTGAGGATTGAGGATTGAGGATTGAGGATTGAGGATAGAAGGTTGAGCATTGGGGATTGAAGATTGAGGTTTGAGGATTGAGGATTGAGGTTTGAGGACTGAGGACTGAGGATTGAGGATTGAGAATTGAGGATTGAGGATTGAGGATTGAAGATTGAGGATTGAGGATTGAGGATTGAGGATTGAGGATTGAGGATTGAGGATTGAAGATTGAGTATTGGGTATTGAAGATTGAGGATTGACGATTGAGGATTGTGGATTGAGGAATGAAGATTGAGTACTGAGGATTGAAGATTAAGATTGAGGATTGAGGATTGAGGATTGAGGATTGAGGATTGAGGATTGAAGATTGAGTATTGAGGATTGAAGATTGAGGATTGAGGATTGAGGATTGAGGATTGAGGATTGAAGATTGAGTATTGAGGATTGAAGATTGAGGATTGAGGATTGAGGATTGAGGATTGAGGATTGAGGATTGAGGAATGCGGATAGAAGATTGAGGATTGGGTATTGCGGATTGAACATTCAGGATTGAGGATTGAGGATTGAGGATTGAGGACTGAAGATTGAATATTGATGATTGAATATTGAGGATTGAGGATTGATGGTTGTGGATTGAGGACGAGGACTGAGGGTTGACTACTGCTGTTTGAGGTCTGAGGATTGAGGATTGAGGATTGAGAATTGAGGATTGAGGATTGAGCATTGAAGATTGAGAATTGGGTATTGAGGATTGAAGAATGAGGATTGAGGATTGAGGATTGAGGGTTGAGGATTGAGGATTGAGTATTGGGGGTTGTGGATTGAGGACGAGGACTGAGGGCTGAGTATTGATGTTCGAGGTCTGAGGATTGAGGGTTGATGATTGAGAATTGAGGATTGAGGATTGAAGATTGAGGATTGGGTATTGAGGATTGAAGAATGAGGATTGAGTACTGAGTATTGAGGATTGAGGATTGAAGATTGAGTATTGAGCATTGAATATTGACGATTGAGGATTGAGGATTGAGGATTGAGGATTGAGGATTGAGGATTGAGGATTGAAGATTGAGTATTGAGGATTGAAGATTGAGGATTGAGGATTGAGGTTTGAGGATTGAGGATTGAAGATTGAGTACTGAGGATTGAAGATTAAGATTGAGGATTGATGATTGAGGATTGAGGATTGAAGATTGAGGATTGGGGACTGAGTATTGAGGGTTGAGTGATGAGAATTGATGCTTGTGGATAGAGGTCTGAAGATTGCAGATTGAGTATTGAGTATTGAAAACTGTGAATTGAGGATATTCTACTGAGGATTGAGGATTGACAACTGATTGTTGAGGACTTAGGGCTGAAGATTGAGGATTCAGGGTTGAGGATTCAGGATTGATGTTTGAGGACTGAGGATTGAGGATTGAGGATTGAGGATTGAGGATTGAGGATTGAAGACTGAGGATTGGGTATTGAGGATTGAACATTGAGGATTGAGTGTTGAGGATAGAGGATTGAGGATTGAGGATTGAAGTTTGAATATTAATGACTGTATACTGAGGATTGAGGGTTGAGGGTTGTGGATTGATGACGAGGACTGAGGGTTGAGTATTGATGTTTGAAGTCTGAGGATTCAGGATTGAAGATTGAGCATTGAGGATAGAAGATTGAGGATTGAGGATTGTCGATTAAGGATTGAGGATGAGGTCTGAGGGTTGAGGATTGAGGTTTGAGGACTGAGGACTGAGGGTTGAGAATTGAGAATTGAGGATTGAGGATTGAGGGTTGTGGATTGAAGATTGAGTATTGAGGATTGACGATTGAGGATTGAGGATTGAGTATTGACGATTGAGGATTGCAGACTGAGTATTGAGGATTGACGATGGGAGGATTGAGGATTGCGGATAGAAGATTATTAATTGGGGACTGAGGATTCAAGATTGAGGATCGAAGATTGAGAATTGAGGATTGAAGATTGATAATTGAGGATTCAGGATTGAAGATGGAGTATTGAGGATAGAAGATTGAGGATTGAGGATTGTCGATTAAGGATTGAGGATGAGGGCTGAGGGTTGAGGATTGAGGTTTGAGGACTGAGGACTGAGGATTGAGGATTGAGAATTGAGGATTGAGGATTGAGGATTGAAGATTGAGGATTGAAGATTGAGTATTGAGGATTGAAGATTGACGATTGAGGATTGAGGGTTGAGGATTGAGGATTGAGGATTGAGGATCGAGGATAGAAGGTTGAGCATTGGGGATTGAAGATTGAGGTTTGAGGTTTGAGGATTGAGGATTGAGGATTGAAGATTGAGTAATGAGTATTGAAGATTAAGATTGAGGATTGAGGTTTGAGGATTGAGTATTGAGGATTGAGGATTGAAGATTGAGTATTGAGGATTGAAGGTTGAGGATTGAGGATTGAGGATTCAGCATTGAGGATTGAAGATTGAGTACTGAGGATTGAAGATCAAGGTTGAGGAGTGAGGATTGAGGGTTGAGGATTGAGGATTGAGAATTGATGATTGAAGATTGAGGATTGCGTATTGAGGATAGAACATTGAGGATTGAGTATTGAGTATTGAGGATTGAGGATTGAGGATTGAAGATTGAATATTGATGATTGAAGGTTGAGGATCGAGGATTGAGGGTTGTTGGTTGAGTACGAGGACTGAGGGTTGAGTATTGATGGTTGAGGTCTGAGGATTGAGGATTGAGGATTGAGGATTGATGATTGAGGATTCAGGATTGAGGATTGAAGATTGAGGATTGGGTATTGAGGATTGAAGAATGAGGATTGAGGATTGAGGGTTGAGGATTGAGGATTGAGGATTGAGTATTGAGGATTGAAGACTGAGTGTTGAGGGTTGAGTGATGAGAATTGATGTTTGTGGATAGAGATTTGAAGATTGCAGATTGAGTATTGGGTATTGAAAACTGTGAATTGATGATACTCTCTTGAGGATTGAGGATTGACAACTGATTGTTGAGGACTGAGGGCTGAAGGTTGAGGATTCAGGATTGAGGATTCAGGATTGTGGATTGAGGATTGAGGATTGAGAATTGAAGATTGAGGATTGAGTATTGGGGGTTGTGGATTGAGGACGAGGACTGAGGGTTGAGTATTGATGTTTGAGGTCTGAGGATTGAGGGTTGAGGATTGAGAATTGAGGATTGAGGATTGAAGATTGAGGATTGGGTACTGAGGATTGAAGAATGAGGATTGAGTATTGAGTATTGAGGATTGAGGATTGAGGATTGAGGATTGAAGATTGAGGATTAGGTATTGAGGATTGAAGAATGAGGATTGAGTATTGAGTATTGAGGATTGAGGATTGAAGATTGAGTATTGAGGATTGAAGATTGACGATTGAGGATTGAGGATTGAGGATTGAGGATTGAAGATTGACGATTGAGGATTGAGGATTGAGGATTGATGATTGAGGATTGAGGATTGAGGATTGAAGATTGAGTATTGGGTATTGAAGATTGAGGATTGAGGATTGAGGATTGTGGATTGAGGATTGAAGATTGAGTACTAAGGATTGAAGATTAAGATTGAGGATTGAGGATTGAGGATTGAGGATTGAGGATTGAGGATTGAAGATTGAGTATTGAGGATTGAAGATTGAGGATTGAGGATTGAGGATTGAGGATTGAGGATAGAAGATTGAGTATTGAGGATTGAAGATTGAGGATTGAGGATTGAGGATTGAGGATTGAGGATTGAGGATTGAGGATTGCGGATAGAAGATTGAGGATTGGGTATTGCGGATTGAACATTGAGGATTGAGGATTGAGGATTGAGGATTGAGGACTGAAGATTGAATATTGATGATTGAATATTGAGGATTGAGGATTGATGGTTGTGGATTGAGGACGAGGACTGAGGGTTGACTACTGCTGTTTGAGGTCTGAGGATTGAGGATTGAGGATTGAGAATTGAGGATTGAGGATTGAGGATTGAAGATTGAGAATTGGGTATTGAGGATTGAAGAATGAGGATTGAGGATTGAGGATTGAGGATTGAGGATTGAAGACTGAGTGCTGATGTTTGAGTGATGAGAATTGATGTTTGTGGATAGAGATTTGAAGATTGCAGATTGAGTATTGAGTATTGAAGACTGTGAATTGATGATATTCTCTTGAGGATTGAGGATTGACAACTGATTGTTGAGGACTGAGGGCTGAAGGTTGAGGATTCAGGATTGAGGATTCAGGACTGTGGATTGAGGATTGAGGATTGAGGATTGAGAATTGAAGATTGAGGATTGAGTATTGGGGGTTGTGGATTGAGGACGAGGACTGAGGGTTGAGTATTGATGTTTGAGGTCTGAGGATTGAGGGTTGAGGATTGAGAATTGAGGATTGAGGATTGAAGATTGAGGATTGGGTACTGAGGATTGAAGAATGAGGATTGAGTATTGAGTATTGAGGATTGAGGATTGAGGATTGAGGATTGAAGATTGAGGATTAGGTATTGAGGATTGAAGAATGAGGATTGAGTATTGAGTATTGAGGATTGAGGATTGAAGATTGAGTATTGAGGATTGAAGATTGACGATTGAGGATTGAGGATTGAGGATTGAGGATTGAGGATTGAGGATTGAGGATTGAAGATTGAGTATTGGGTATTGAAGATTGAGGATTGACGATTGAGGATTGTGGATTGAGGATTGAAGATTGAGTACTGAGGATTGAAGATTAAGATTGAGGATTGAGGATTGAGGATTGAGGCTTGAGGATTGAGGATTGAAGATTGAGTATCGAGGATTGAAGATTGAGGATTGAGGATTGAGGATTGAGGATTGAGGATTGAGGATTGAGGATTGCGGATAGAAGATTGAGGATTGGGTATTGCGGATTGAACATTGAGGATTGAGGATTGAGGATTGAGGATTGAGGACTGAAGATTGAATATTGATGATTGAATATTGAGGATTGAGGATTGATGGTTGTGGATTGAGGACGAGGACTGAGGGTTGACTACTGCTGTTTGAGGCCTGAGGATTGAGGATTGAGGATTGAGAACTGAGGATTGAGGATTGAGCATTGAAGATTGAGAATTGGGTATTGAGGATTGAAGAATGAGGATTGAGGATTGAGGATTGAGGATTGAGGATTGAGGATTGAGTCTTGGGGGTTGTGGATTGAGGACGAGGACTGAGGGTTGAGTATTGATGTTCGAGGTCTGAGGATTGAGGGTTGAGGATTGAGAATTGAGGATTGAGGATTGAAGATTGAGGATTGGGTATTGAGGATTGAAGAATGAGGATTGAGTACTGAGTATTGAGGATTGAGGATTGAAGATTGAGTATTGAGCATTGAATATTGACGATTGAGGATTGAGGATTGAGGATTGAGGATTGAGGATTGAGGATTGAGGATTGAAGATTGAGTATTGAGGATTGAAGATTGAGGATTGCGGATTGAGGTTTGAGGATTGAGGATTGAAGATTGAGTACTGAGGATTGAAGATTAAGATTGAGGATTGATGATTGAGGATTGAGGATTGAAGATTGAGGATTGGGGACTGAGTGTTGAGGGTTGAGTGATGAGAATTGATGCTTGTGGATAGAGGTCTGAAGATTGCAGATTGAGTATTGAGTATTGAAAACTGTGAATTGAGGATATTCTACTGAGGATTGAGGATTGACAACTGATTGTTGAGGACTTAGGGCTGAAGATTGAGGATTCAGGGTTGAGGGTTCAGGATTGATGTTTGAGGACTGAGGATTGAGGATTGAGGATTGAGGATTGAGGATTGAGGATTGAAGACTGAGGATTGGGTATTGAGGATTGAACATTGAGGATTGAGTATTGAGGATTGACGATTGAGGATTGAGGATTGAGTATTGACGATTGAGGATTGCAGACTGAGTATTGAGGATTGACGATGTGAGGATTGAGGATTGCGGATAGAAGATTGAGAATTGGGGACTGAGGATTCAAGATTGAGGATCGAAGATTGAGAATTGAGGATTGAAGATTGATAATTGAGGATTCAGGATTGAAGATGGAGTATTGAGGATAGAAGATTGAGGATTGAGGATTGTCGATTAAGGATTGAGGATGAGGGCTGAGGGTTGAGGATTGAGGTTTAAGGACTGAGGACTGAGGATTGAGGATTGAGAATTGAGGATTGAGGATTGAGGATTGAAGATTGAGGATTGGGTATTGAGGATTGAAGAATGAGGATTGAGGATTGAGGATTGAGGATTGAGGATTGAAGATTGAGTATTGAGCATTGACGCCTGACGATTTTAGGATTGAGGATTGAGGATTGAGGACTGAGGATGGAGGATTGAAGATTGAGAATTGAGGATTGAAGATTGAGGATCGAGGACTCAGGATTGAGGATTGAGGATTGAGGATTGAAGAATGGGGATTGAGGATTGAGGATTGAGGATTGAGGATTGAAGACTGAGTATTGAGGATTGAAGATTGAGGATTGAGGAGTGAGTATTGAAGATTGAGGATTTGGGACTGAGGATTGAAGATTGGGGTTTGAGGATTGAGGATTGAGGATTGAGGAGGGAGGATTGAAGATTGAGGATTGGGTATTGTGGATTGAAGAATGAGTATTGAGGATTGAGGATTGAGGATTGAGGATTGAAGATTGAGTATTGAGGATTGAAGATTGACGATTGAGGATTGAGGATTGAGGATTGAGGATTGAGGATTGAGGATAGAAGATTGAGGATTGAGGATTGTCAATTAAGGATTGTGGATGAGGGCTGAGGGTTGAGGATTGAGGTTTGAGGACTGAGGACTGAGGATCGAGGATTGAGAATTGAGGATTGAGGATTGAGGATTGAAGATTGAGGATTGAAGATTGAGTATTGAGGATTGAAGATTGACGATTGAGGATTGAGGATTGAGGATTGAGGATTGAGGATTGAGGATTGAGGATAGAAGGTTGAGCATTGGGGATTGAAGATTGAGGTTTGAGGATTGAGGATTGAGGATTGAGGATTGAGGATTGAAGATTGAGGATTAGGTATTGAGGATTGAAGAATGAGGATTGAGTATTGAGTATTGAGGATTGAGGATTGAAGATTGAGTATTGAGGATTGAAGATTGACGATTGAGGATTGAGGATTGAGGATTGAGGATTGAAGATTGACGATTGAGGATTGAGGATTGAGGATTGATGATTGAGGATTGAGGATTGAGGATTGAAGATTGAGTACTGAGGATTGAAGATCAAGGTTGAGGAGTGAGGATTGAGGGTTGAGGATTGAGGATTGAGGATTGATGATTGAAGATTGAGGATTGCGTATTGAGGATAGAACATTGAGGATTGAGTATTGAGTATTGAGGATTGAGGATTGAGGATTGAAGATTGAATATTGTTGATTGAAGGTTGAGGATCGAGGATTGAGGGTTGTTGGTTGAGTACGAGGACTGAGGGTTGAGTATTGATGGTTGAGGTCTGAGGATTGAGGATTGAGGATTGAGGATTGATGATTGAGGATTCAGGATTGAGGATTGAAGATTGAGGATTGGGTATTGAGGATTGAAGAATGAGGATTGAGGATTGAGGGTTGAGGATTGAGGATTGAGGATTGAGTATTGAGGATTGAAGACTGAGTGTTGAGGGTTGAGTGATGAGAATTGATGTTTGTGGATAGAGATTTGAAGATTGCAGATTGAGTATTGGGTATTGAAAACTGTGAATTGATGATACTCTCTTGAGGATTGAGGATTGACAACTGATTGTTGAGGACTGAGGGCTGAAGGTTGAGGATTCAGGATTGAGGATTCAGGATTGTGGATTGAGGATTGAGGATTGAGAATTGAAGATTGAGGATTGAGTATTGGGGGTTGTGGATTGAGGACGAGGACTGAGGGTTGAGTATTGATGTTTGAGGTCTGAGGATTGAGGGTTGAGGATTGAGAATTGAGGATTGAGGATTGAAGATTGAGGATTGGGTACTGAGGATTGAAGAATGAGGATTGAGTATTGAGTATTGAGGATTGAGGATTGAGGATTGAGGATTGAAGATTGAGGATTAGGTATTGAGGATCGAAGAATGAGGATTGAGTATTGAGTATTGAGGATTGAGGATTGAGGATTGAAGATTGAGGATTAGGTATTGAGGATTGAAGAATGAGGATTGAGTATTGAGTATTGAGGATTGAGGATTGAAGATTGAGTATTGAGGATTGAAGATTGACGATTGAGGATTGAGGATTGAGGATTGAGGATTGAAGATTGACGATTGAGGATTGAGGATTGAGGATTGATGATTGAGGATTGAGGATTGAGGATTGAAGATTGAGTATTGGGTATTGAAGATTGAGGATTGAGGATTGAGTATTGTGGATTGAGGATTGAAGATTGAGTACTAAGGATTGAAGATTAAGATTGAGGATTGAGGATTGAGGATTGAGGATTGAGGATTGAGGATTGAAGATTGAGTATTGAGGATTGAAGATTGAGGATTGAGGATTGAGGATTGAGGATTGAGGATAGAAGATTGAGTATTGAGGATTGAAGATTGAGGATTGAGGATTGAGAATTGAGGATTGAGGATTGAAGATTGAGGATTGGGTACTGAGGATTGAAGAATGAGGATTGAGTATTGAGTATTGAGGATTGAGGATTGAGGATTGAGGATTGAAGATTGTGGATTAGGTTTTGAGGATTGAAGAATGAGGATTGAGTATTGAGTATTGAGGATTGAGGATTGAAGATTGAGTATTGAGGATTGAAGATTGACGATTGAGGATTGAGGATTGTGGATTGAGGATTGAGGATTGAGGATTGAGGATTGAAGATTGAGTATTGGGTATTGAAGATTGAGGATTGAGGATTGAGGATTGTGGATTGAGGATTGAAGATTGAGTACTAAGGATTGAAGATTAAGATTGAGGATTGAGGATTGAGGATTGAGGATTGAGGATTGAGGATTGAAGATTGAGTATTGAGGATTGAAGATTGAGGATTGAGGATTGAGGATTGAGGATTGAGGATAGAAGATTGAGTATTGAGGATTGAAGATTGAGGATTGAGGATTGAGGATTGAGGATTGAGGATTGAGGATTGAGGATTGAGGATTGCGGATAGAAGATTGAGGATTGGGTATTGCGGATTGAACATTGAGGATTGAGGATTGAGTATTGAGGATTGAGGACTGAAGATTGAATATTGAGGATTGAGGATTGATGGTTGTGGATTGAGGACGAGGACTGAGGGTTGACTACTGCTGTTTGAGGTCTGAGGATTGAGGATTGAGGATTGAGAATTGAGGATTGAGGATTGAGGATTGAAGATTGAGAATTGGGTATTGAGGATTGAAGAATGAGGATTGAGGATTGAGGATTGAGGATTGAGGATTGAAGACTGAGTGCTGATGTTTGAGTGATAAGAATTGATGTTTGTGGATAGAGATTTGAAGATTGCAGATTGAGTATTGAGTATTGAAGACTGTGAATTGATGATATTCTCTTGAGGATTGAGGATTGACAACTGATTGTTGAGGACTGAGGGCTGAAGGTTGAGGATTCAGGATTGAGGATTCAGGACTGTGGATTGAGGATTGAGGATTGAGAATTGAAGATTGAGGATTGAGTATTGTGGGTTGTGGATTGAGGACGAGGACTGAGGGTTGAGTATTGATGTTTGAGGTCTGAGGATTGAGGGTTGAGGATTGAGAATTGAGGATTGAGGATTGAAGATTGAGGATTGGGTACTGAGGATTGAAGAATGAGGATTGAGTATTGAGTATTGAGGATTGAGGATTGAGGATTGAGGATTGAAGATTGAGGATTAGGTATTGAGGATTGAAGAATGAGGATTGAGTATTGAGTATTGAGGATTGAGGATTGAAGATTGAGTATTGAGGATTGAAGATTGACGATTGAGGATTGAGGATTGAGGATTGAGGATTGAGGATTGAGGATTGAGGATTGAAGATTGAGTATTGGGTATTGAAGATTGAGGATTGACGATTGAGGATTGTGGATTGAGGATTGAAGATTGAGTACTGAGGATTGAAGATTAAGATTGAGGATTGAGGATTGAGGATTGAGTATTGAGGATTGAAGATTGAAGATTGAGTATTGAGCATTGAATATTGACGATTGAGGATTGAGGATTGAGGATTGAGGATTGATGAATGAGGATTGAGGATTGAAGATTGAGTATTGAGGATTGAAGATTGAGGATTGAGGATTGAGGTTTGAGGATTGAGGATTGAATATTGAGTACTGAGGATTGAAGAATAAGATTGAGGATTGAGGATTGAGAATTGAGGATTGAGGATTGAGCATTGAAGATTGAGAATTGGGTATTGAGGATTGAAGAATGAGGATTGAGGATTGAGGATTGAGGATTGAGGATTGAGGATTGAGTATTGGGGGTTGTGGATTGAGGACGAGGACTGAGGGTTGAGTATTGATGTTCGAGGTCTGAGGATTGAGGGTTGAGGATTGAGAATTGAGGATTGAGGATTGAAGATTGAGGATTGGGTATTGAGGATTGAAGAATGAGGATTGAGTACTGAGTATTGAGGATTGAGGATTGAAGATTGAGTATTGAGCATTGAATATTGACGATTGAGGATTGAGGATTGAGGATTGAGGATTGAGGATTGAGGATTGAAGATTGAGTATTGAGGATTGAAGATTGAGGATTGAGGATTGAGGTTTGAGGATTGAGGATTGAAGATTGAGTACTGAGGATTGAAGATTAAGATTGAGGATTGATGATTGAGGATTGAGGATTGAAGATTGAGGATTGGGGACTGAGTATTGAGGGTTGAGTGATGAGAATTGATGCTTGTGGATAGAGGTCTGAAGATTGCAGATTGAGTATTGAGTATTGAAAACTGTGAATTGAGGATATTCTACTGAGGATTGAGGATTGACAACTGATTGTTGAGGACTTAGGGCTGAAGATTGAGGATTCAGGGTTGAGGATTCAGGATTGATGTTTGAGGACTGAGGATTGAGGATTGAGGATTGAGGATTGAGGATTGAGGATTGGGTGTTGAAGATTGAAGAATGAGGATTGAGGATTGAGGATTGAGGATTGAGGATTGAGGATTGAAGATTGAGTATTGAGGATTGAATATTGAGGATTGAGGATTGAGGATTGAGCATTGAGGATTGAGGATTGCGGATAGAAGATTGAGGATTGGGTATTGCGGATTGAACATTGAGGATTGAGGATTGAGGATTGAGGATTGAGGACTGAAGATTGAATATTGATGATTGAATATTGAGGATTGAGGATTGATGGTTGTGGATTGAGGACGAGGACTGAGGGTTGAGTATTGCTGTTTGAGGTCTGAGGATTGAGGATTGAGGATTGAGAATTTAGGATTGAGGATTGAGGATTGAAGATTGAGAATTGGGAATTCAGGATTGAAGAATGAGGATTGAGGATTGAGGATTGAGGATTGAGGATTGAGGATTGAGTATTGGGGGTTGTGGATTGAGGACGAGGACTGAGGGTTGAGTATTGATGTTCGAGGTCTGAGGATTGAGGGTTGAGGATTGAGGATTGAGGATTGAAGATTGAGGATTGGGTATTGAGGATTGAAGAATGAGGATTGAGTACTGAGTATTGAGGATTGAAGATTGAAGATTGAGTATTGAGCATTGAATATTGACGATTGAGGATTGAGGATTGAGGATTGAGGATTGATGAATGAGGATTGAGGATTGAAGATTGAGTATTGAGGATTGAAGATTGAGGATTGAGGATTGAGGTTTGAGGATTGAGGATTGAATATTGAGTACTGAGGATTGAAGAATAAGATTGAGGATTGATGATTGAGGATTGAGGATTGAAGATTGAGGATTGGGGACTGAGCATTGAGGGTTGAGTGATGAGAATTGATGCTTGTGGATAGAGGTCTGAAGATTGCAGATTGAGTATTGAGTATTGAAAACTGTGAATTGAGGATATTCTACTGAGGATTGAGGATTGACAACTGATTGTTGAGGACTTAGGGCTGAAGATTGAGGATTCAGGGTTGAGGATTCAGGATTGATGTTTGAGGACTGAGGATTGAGGATTGAGGATTGAGGATTGAGGATTGAGGATTGAAGACTGAGGATTGGGTATTGAGGATTGAACATTGAGGATTGAGTGTTGAGGATAGAGGATTGAGGATTGAGGATTGAAGTTTGAATATTAATGACTGTATATTGAGTATTGAGGATTGAGGGTTGTGGATTGAGGACGAGGACTGAGGGTTGAGTATTGATGTTTGAAGTCTGAGGATTCAGGATTGAAGATTGAGCATTGAGGATAGAAGATTGAGGATTGAGGATTGTCGATTAAGGATTGAGGATGAGGTCTGAGGGTTGAGGATTGAGGTTTGAGGACAGAGGACTAAGGATTGAGAATTGAGAATTGAGGATTGAGGGTTGTGGATTGAAGATTGAGTATTGAGGATTGACGATTGAGGATTGAGGATTGAGTATTGACGATTGAGGATTGCAGACTGAGTATTGAGGATTGACGATGGGAGGATTGAGGATTGCGGATAGAAGATTGAGAATTGGGGACTGAGGATTCAAGATTGAGGATCGAAGATTGTGAATTGAGGATTGAAGATTGATAATTGAGGATTCAGGATTGAAGATGGAGTATTGAGGATAGAAGATTGAGGATTGAGGATTGTCGATTAAGGATTGAGGATGAGAGCTGAGGGTTGAGGATTGAGGTTTGAGGACTGAGGACTGAGGATTGAGGATTGAGAATTGAGGATTGAGGATTGAAGATTGAGTATTGAGCATTGAAGCCTGACGATTTTAGGATTGAGGATTGAGGATTGAGGACTGAGGATGGAGGATTGAAGATTGGGAATTGAGGATTGAAGATTGAGGATCGAGGACTGAGGATTGAGGATTGAGGATTGAGGATTGAAGAATGAGGCTTGAGGATTGAGGATTGAGGATTGAGGATTGAAGACTGAGTATTGAGTATTGAAGATTGAGGATTGAGGAGTGAGTATTGAAGATTGAGGATTTGGGACTGAGGATTGAAGATTGGGGTTTGAGGATTGAGGATTGAGGATTGAGGAGGGAGGACTGAAGATTGAGGATTGGGTATTGTGGATTGAAGAATGAGTATTGAGGATTGAGGATTGAGGATTGAGGATTGAAGATTGAGTATTGAGGATTGAAGATTGACGATTGAGGATTGAGGACTGAGGATTGAGGATTGAGGATTGAGGATTGAGGATTGAAGATTGAGTATTGAGGATTGAAGATTGAGGATTGTGAATTGAGGATTCACGATTGAGGATTGAAGATTGAGGATTGAGGAATGAGGTTTGAGGATTGAGCATTGAAGATTGAGTATTCGGTATAGAGGATTGAAGAATGAGGATTGAGTATTGAGTATTGAGGATTGAGGATTGAAGATTGAGTATTGAGGATTGAAGATTGACGATTGAGGATTGAGGATTGAGGATTGAGGATTGAGGATTGAGGATTGAGGATTGAGGATAGAAGGTTGAGCATTGGGGATTGAAGATTGAGGATTGACGATGGGAGGATTGAGGATTGCGGATAGAAGATTGAGAATTGGGGACTGAGGATTCAATCTTGAGGATCGAAGATTGAGAATTGAGGATTGAAGATTGATAATTGAGGATTCAGGATTGAAGATTGAGTATTGAGGATAGAAGATTGAGGATTGAGGATTATCGATTAAGGATTGTGGATGAGGGCTGAGGGTTGAGGATTGAGGTTTGAGGACTGAGGACTGAGGACTGAGGATTGAGGATTGAGAATTGAGGATTGAGGATTGAGGATTGAAGATTGAGGATTGAAGATTGAGTATTGAGGATTGAAGATTGACGATTGAGGATTGACGATTGAGGATTGAGGATTGAGGATTGAGGATTGAGGATAGAAGGTTGAGCATTGGGGATTGAAGATTGAGGTTTGAGGATTGAGGATTGAGAATTGAGGATTGAAGATTGAGTAATGAGGATTGAAGATTAAGATTGAGGTTTGAGGTTTGAGGATTGAGGATTGAGGATTGAGGATTGAAGATTGAGTATTGAGGATTGAAGGTTGAGGATTGAGGATTGAGGATTCAGCATTGAGGATTGAAGATTGAGTACTGAGGATTGAAGATCAAGGTTGAGGATTGAGGATTGAGGGTTGAGGATTGAGGATTGAGGATTGAGGATTGAAGATTGAGGATTGCGTATTGAGGATAGAACATTGAGGATTGAGTATTGAGTATTGAGGATTGAGGATTGAGGATTGACGATTGAATATTGATGATTGAAGGTTGAGGATCGAGGATTGAGGGTTGTTGGTTGAGTACGAGGACTGAGGGTTGAGTATTGATGGTTGAGGTCTGAGGATTGAGGATTGAGGATTGAGGATTGATGATTGAGGATTCAGGATTGAGGATTGAAGATTGAGGATTGGGTATTGAGGATTGAAGAATGAGGATTGAGGATTGAGGGTTGAGGATTGAGGATTGAGGATTGAGTATTGAGGATTGAAGACTGAGTGTTGAGGGTTGAGTGATGAGAATTGATGTTTGTGGATAGAGATTTGAAGATTGCAGATTGAGTATTGGGTATTGAAAACTGTGAATTGATGATGCTCTCTTGAGGATTGAGGATTGACAACTGATTGTTGAGGACTCAGGGCTGAAAGTTGAGGATTCAGGATTGAGGATTCAGGATTGTGGATTGAGGATTGAGGATTGAGAATTGAAGATTGAGGATTGAGTATTGGGGGTTGTGGATTGAGGACGAGGACTGAGGGTTGAGTATTGATGTTTGAGGTCTGAGGATTGAGGGTTGAGGATTGAGAATTGAGGATTGAGGATTGAAGATTGAGGATTGGGTACTGAGGATTGAAGAATGAGGATTGAGTATTGAGTATTGAGGATTGAGGATTGAGGATTGAGGATTGAAGATTGTGGATTAGGTTTTGAGGATTGAAGAATGAGGATTGAGTATTGAGTATTGAGGATTGAGGATTGAAGATTGAGTATTGAGGATTGAAGATTGACGATTGAGGATTGAGGATTGAGGATTGAGGATTGAGGATTGAGGATTGAGGATTGAAGATTGAGTATTGGGTATTGAAGATTGAGGATTGAGGATTGAGGATTGTGGATTGAGGATTGAAGATTGAGTACTAAGGATTGAAGATTAAGATTGAGGATTGAGGATTGAGGATTGAGGATTGAGGATTGAGGATTGAAGATTGAGTATTGAGGATTGAAGATTGAGGATTGAGGATTGAGGATTGAGGATTGAGGATAGAAGATTGAGTATTGAGGATTGAAGATTGAGGATTGAGGATTGAGGATTGAGGATTGAGGATTGAGGATTGAGGATTGCGGATAGAAGATTGAGGATTGGGTATTGCGGATTGAACATTGAGGATTGAGGATTGAGTATTGAGGATTGAGGACTGAAGATTGAATATTGATGATTGAATATTGAGGATTGAGGATTGATGGTTGTGGATTGAGGACGAGGACTGAGGGTTGACTACTGCTGTTTGAGGTCTGAGGATTGAGGATTGAGGATTGAGAATTGAGGATTGAGGATTGAGGATTGAAGATTGAGAATTGGGTATTGAGGATTGAAGAATGAGGATTGAGGATTGAGGATTGAGGATTGAGGATTGAAGACTGAGTGCTGATGTTTGAGTGATGAGAATTGATGTTTGTGGATAGAGATTTGAAGATTGCAGATTGAGTATTGAGTATTGAAGACTGTGAATTGATGATATTCTCTTGAGGATTGAGGATTGACAACTGATTGTTGAGGACTGAGGGCTGAAGGTTGAGGATTCAGGATTGAGGATTCAGGACTGTGGATTGAGGATTGAGGATTGAGAATTGAAGATTGAGGATTGAGTATTGTGGGTTGTGGATTGAGGACGAGGACTGAGGGCTGAGTATTGATGTTTGAGGTCTGAGGATTGAGGGTTGAGGATTGAGAATTGAGGATTGAGGATTGAAGATTGAGGATTGGGTACTGAGGATTGAAGAATGAGGATTGAGTATTGAGTATTGAGGATTGAGGATTGAGGATTGAGGATTGAAGATTGAGGATTAGGTATTGAGGATTGAAGAATGAGGATTGAGTATTGAGTATTGAGGATTGAGGATTGAAGATTGAGTATTGAGGATTGAAGATTGACGATTGAGGATTGAGGATTGAGGATTGAGGATTGAGGATTGAGGATTGAGGATTGAAGATTGAGTATTGGGTATTGAAGATTGAGGATTGACGATTGAGGATTGTGGATTGAGGATTGAAGATTGAGTACTGAGGATTGAAGATTAAGATTGAGGATTGAGGATTGAGGATTGAGGATTGAGGATTGAGGATTGAAGATTGAGTATTGAGGATTGAAGATTGAGGATTGAGGATTGAGGATTGAGGATTGAGGATTGAGGATTGAGGATTGCGGATAGAAGATTGAGGATTGGGTATTGCGGATTGAACATTGAGGATTGAGGATTGAGGATTGAGGATTGAGGACTGAAGATTGAATATTGATGATTGAATATTGAGGATTGAGGATTGATGGTTGTGGATTGAGGACGAGGACTGAGGGTTGACTACTGCTGTTTGAGGTCTGAGGATTGAGGATTGAGGATTGAGAATTGAGGATTGAGGATTGAGCATTGAAGATTGAGAATTGGGTATTGAGGATTGAAGAATGAGGATTGAGGATTGAGGATTGAGGATTGAGGATTGAGGATTGAGTATTGGGGGTTGTGGATTGAGGACGAGGACTGAGGGTTGAGTATTGATGTTCGAGGTCTGAGGATTGAGGGTTGAGGATTGAGAATTGAGGATTGAGGATTGAAGATTGAGGATTGGGTATTGAGGATTGAAGAATGAGGATTGAGTACTGAGTATTGAGGATTGAGGATTGAAGATTGAGTATTGAGCATTGAATATTGACGATTGAGGATTGAGGATTGAGGATTGAGGATTGAGGATTGAGGATTGAAGATTGAGTATTGAGGATTGAAGATTGAGGATTGAGGATTGAGGTTTGAGGATTGAGGATTGAAGATTGAGTACTGAGGATTGAAGATTAAGATTGAGGATTGATGATTGAGGATTGAGGATTGAAGATTGAGGATTGGGGACTGAGTATTGAGGGTTGAGTGACGAGAATTGATGCTTGTGGATAGAGGTCTGAAGATTGCAGATTGAGTATTGAGTATTGAAAACTGTGAATTGAGGATATTCTACTGAGGATTGAGGATTGACAACTGATTGTTGAGGACTTAGGGCTGAAGATTGAGGATTCAGGGTTGAGGATTCAGGATTGATGTTTGAGGACTGAGGATTGAGGATTGAGGATTGAGGATTGAGGATTGAGGATTGGGTGTTGAAGATTGAAGAATGAGGATTGAGGATTGAGGATTGAGGATTGAGGATTGAGGATTGAAGATTGAGTATTGAGGATTGAATATTGAGGATTGAGGATTGAGGATTGAGCATTGAGGATTGAGGATTGCGGATAGAAGATTGAGGATTGGGTATTGCGGATTGAACATTGAGGATTGAGGATTGAGGATTGAGGATTGAGGACTGAAGATTGAATATTGATGATTGAATATTGAGGATTGAGGATTGATGGTTGTGGATTGAGGACGAGGACTGAGGGTTGAGTATTGCTGTTTGAGGTCTGAGGATTGAGGATTGAGGATTGAGAATTTAGGATTGAGGATTGAGGATTGAAGATTGAGAATTGGGAATTCAGGATTGAAGAATGAGGATTGAGGATTGAGGATTGAGGATTGAGGATTGAGGATTGAGTATTGGGGGTTGTGGATTGAGGACGAGGACTGAGGGTTGAGTATTGATGTTCGAGGTCTGAGGATTGAGGGTTGAGGATTGAGGATTGAGGATTGAAGATTGAGGATTGGGTATTGAGGATTGAAGAATGAGGATTGAGTACTGAGTATTGAGGATTGAGGATTGAAGATTGAGTATTGAGCATTGAATATTGACGATTGAGGATTGAGGATTGAGGATTGAGGATTGAGGATTGAGGATTGAGGATTGAAGATTGAGTATTGAGGATTGAAGATTGAGGATTGAGGATTGAGGTTTGAGGATTGAGGATTGAAGATTGAGTACTGAGGATTGAAGATTAAGATTGAGGATTGATGATTGAGGTTTGAGGATTGAAGATGGAGGATTGGGGACTGAGTATTGAGGGTTGAGTGATGAGAATTGATGCTTGTGGATAGAGGTCTGAAGATTGCAGATTGAGTATTGAGTATTGAAAACTGTGAATTGAGGATATTCTATTGAGGATTGAGGATTGACAACTGATTGTTGAGGACTTAGGGCTGAAGATTGAGGATTCAGGGTTGAGGATTCAGGATTGAGGTTTGAGGACTGAGGATTGAGGATTGAGGATTGAGGATTGAGGATTGAGGATTGAAGACTGAGGATTGGGTATTGAGGATTGAACATTGAGGATTGAGTGTTGAGGATAGAGGATTGAGGATTGAGGATTGAAGGTTGAATATTAATGACTGTATATTGAGGATTGAGGATTGAGGGTTGTGGATTGAGGACGAGGACTGAGGGTTGAGTATTGATGTTTGAAGTCTGAGGATTCAGGATTGAAGATTGAGTATTGAGGACAGAAGATTGAGGATTGAGGATTGTCGATTAAGGATTGAGGATGAGGTCTGAGGGTTGAGGATTGAGGTTTGAGGACTGAGGACTGAGGATTGAGAATTGAGAATTGAGGATTGAGGATTGAGGATTGAAGATTGAGGGTTGGGTATTGAGGATTGAAGAATGAGGATTGAGGATTGAGGATTGAGGATTGAGGATTGAAGATTGAGTATTGAGCATTGAAGCCTGACGATTGAGGATTGAGGATTGAGGATTGAGGATTGAGGATTGAGGATGGAGGACTGAAGATTGAGTGTTGAGGATTGAAGATTGAGGATCGAGGATTGAGGATTGAGGATTGAGGATAGAGGATTGAAGAATGAGGATTGAGGATTGAGGATTGAGGATTGAGGATTGAGGATTGAGGATTGGTGATTGAGGATTGCGAATTGAAGATTCAGTGTTAAGGATTGAAGATTCAAAATTGAGGGTGAGGATTGAACATTGAGTACTGAGTGTTGAGGGTTGAGTGATGAGAATTTATGTTTCTGGATACAGATTTGAGGATTGCAGATTGAGTATTGAGTATTGAAAACTGTGAATTGAGGATATTCTATTGAGGATTAAGGATTGACAACTGATTGTTGAGGACTTAGGGCTGAAGATTGAGGATTCAGGGTTGAGGATTCAGGATTGAGGTTTGAGGACTGAGGATTGAGGATTGAGGATTGAGGATTGAGGATTGAGGATTGAAGACTGAGGATTGGGTATTGAGGATTGAACATTGAGGATTGAGTGTTGAGGATAGAGGATTGAGGATTGAGGATTGAAGGTTGAATATTAATGACTGTATATTGAGGATTGAGGATTGAGGGTTGTGGATTGAGGACGAGGACTGAGGGTTGATTATTGATGTTTGAAGTCTGAGGATTCAGGATTGAAGATTGAGTATTGAGGATAGAAGATTGAGGATTGAGGATTGTCGATTAAGGATTGAGGATGAGGTCTGAGGGTTGAGGATTGAGGTTTGAGGACTGAGGACTGAGGATTGAGAATTGAGAATTGAGGATTGAGGATTGAGGATTGAAAATTGAGGATTGGGTATTGAGGATTGAAGAATGAGGATAGAGGATTGAGGACTGAGTATTGAGGATTGAAGATTGAGTATTGAGCATTGAAGCCTGACGATTGAGGATTGAGGATTGAGGATTGAGGATTGAGGATGGAGGACTGAAGATTGAGTGTTGAGGATTGAAGATTGAGGATCGAGGATTGAGGATTGAGGATTGAGGATAGAGGATTGAAGAATGAGGATTGAGGATTGAGGATTGAGGATTGAGGATTGAGGATTGAGGATTGGTGATTGAGGATTGCGAATTGAAGATTCAGTGTTAAGGATTGAAGATTCAAAATTGAGGATGAGGATTGAACATTGAGTACTGAGTGTTGAGGGTTGAGTGATGAGAATTTATGTTTCTGGATACAGATTTGAAGATTGCAGATTGAGCATTGGGTATTGAAAACTGTGAATTGAGGATATTCTATTGAGGATTGAGGATTGACAACTGAATGTTGAGGACTGAGGGCTGAAGATTGAGGATTCAGGATTGAGGATTCAGAATTGAGGTTTGAGGACTGAGGATTGAGGATTGAAGATTGAGTATTGAGGATTGAAGATTGAGGGTTGAGGATTGAGGATTGAGGATTGAGGATGAGGGCTGAGGGTTGAGGATTGAGGATTGAGGATTGAGGATTGAGGATTGAGGATTGAAGATTGAGGATTGAAGATTGAGTATTGGGGATGGAAGATTGAGGATTGAGGATTGAGGATTGAGGATTGAGGATTGAAGATTGAGTACTGAGGATTGAAGATTAAGATTGAGGATTGAGGATTGAGGATTGAGGATTGAGGATTGAGGATACAAGATTGAGTATTGAGGATTGAAGATTGAGGATTGAGGATTGAGGATTGAGGATTGAGGATTGAGGATTGGAGATTGAGTACTGAGGATTGAAGATTAAGATTGACGATTGAGGATTGAGGATTGAGGATTGAGGATTGAGGATTGAGGATTGAAGATTGAGGATTGCGTATTGTGGATAGAACATTGAGGATTGAGGATTGAGGATTGAGGATTGAGGATTGAGGATTGAAGACTGAGAGCTGAGGTTTGAGTGATGAGAATTCATGTTTGTGGATAGAGATTTGAAGATTGCAGATTGAGTATTGAGTATTGAAGACTGTGAATTGATGATATTCTCTTGAGGATTGAGGATTGACAACTGATTGTTGAGGACTGAGGGCTGAAGGTTGAGGATTCAGGATTGAGGATTCAGGATTGTGGATTGAGGATTGAGGATTGAGAATTGAAGATTGAGGATTGAGTATTGGGGGTTGTGGATTGAGGGCGAGGACTGAGGGTTGAGTATTGATGTTTGAGGTCTGAGGATTGAGGGTTGAGGATTGAGAATTGAGGATTGAGGATTGAAGATTGAGGATTGGGTACTGAGGATTGAAGAATGAGTATTGAGTATTGAGTATTGAGGATTGAGGATTGAGGATTGAGGATTGAAGATTGAGGATTAGGTATTGAGGATTGAAGAATGAGGATTGAGTATTGAGTATTGAGGATTGAGGATTGAAGATTGAGTATTGAGGATTGAAGATTGACGATTGAGGATTGAGGATTGAGGATTGAGGATTGAGGATTGAGTATTGAGGATTGAGGATTGAAGGTTGAGTATTGGGTATTGAAGATTGAGGATTGAGGATTGAGGATTGTGTATTGAGGATTGAAGATTGAGTACTGAGGATTGAAGATTAAGATTGAGGTTTGAGGATTGAGGATTGAGGATTGAGGTTTGAGGATTGAAGATTGAGTATTGAGGATTGAAGATTGAGGATTGAGGATTGAGGATTGAGGATTGAGGATTGAAGATTGAGTATTGAGGATTGAAGATTGAGGATTGAGGATTGAGGATTGAGGATTGAGGATTGAGGATTGAGGATTGAGGATTGCGGATAGAAGATTGAGGATTGAGTATTGGGGGTTGTGGATTGAGGACGAGGACTGAGGGTTGAGTATTGATGTTTGAGGTCTGAGGATTGAGGGTTGAGGATTGAGAATTGAGGATTGAGGATTGAAGATTGAGGATTGGGTATTGAGGATTGAAGAATGAGGATTGAGTACTGAGTATTGAGGATTGAGGATTGAAGATTGAGTATTGAGCATTGAATATTGACGATTGAGGATTGAGGATTGAGGATTGAGGATTGAGGATTGAGGATTGAGGATTGAAGATTGAGTATTGAGGATTGAATATTGAGGATTGGGGATTGAGGTTTGAGGATTGAGGATTGAAGATTGAGTACTGAGGATTGAAGATTAAGATTGAGGATTGATGATTGAGGATTGAGGATTGAAGATTGAGGATTGGGGACTGAGTATTGAGGGTTGAGTGATGAGAATTGATGCTTGTGGATAGAGGTCTGAAGATTGCAGATTGAGTATTGAGTATTGAAAACTGTGAATTGAGGATATTCTATTGAGGATTGAGGATTGACAACTGATTGTTGAGGACTTAGGGCTGAAGATTGAGGATTCAGGGTTGAGGATTCAGGATTGAGGTTTGAGGACTGAGGATTGAGGATTGAGGATTGAGGATTGAGGATTGAGGATTGAAGACTGAGGATTGGGTATTGAGGATTGAACATTGAGGATTGAGTGTTGAGGATAGAGGATTGAGGATTGAGGATTGAAGGTTGAATATTAATGACTGTATATTGAGGATTGAGGATTGAGGGTTGTGGATTGAGGACGAGGACTGAGGGTTGAGTATTGATGTTTGAAGTCTGAGGACTCAGGATTGAAGATTGAGTATTGAGGATAGAAGATTGAGGATTGAGGATTGTCGATTAAGGATTGAGGATGAGGTCTGAGGGTTGAGGATTGAGGTTTGAGGACTGAGGACTGAGGATTGAGGATTGAGAATTGAGGATTGAGGATTGAGGATTGAAGATTGAGGATTGGGTATTGAGGATTGAAGAATGAGGATTGAGGATTGAGGATTGAGGATTGAGGATTGAAGATTGAGTATTGAGCATTGAAGCCTGACGATTGAGGATTGAGGATTGAGGATTGAAGACTGAGGATTGAGGATTGAGGATTGAGGATTGAGGATTGAAGATTGAGGATTGGGTATTGAGGATTGAAGAATGAGGATTGAGTATTGAGTATTGAGGATTGAGAATTGAAGATTGAGTATTGAGGATTGAAGATTGACGATTGAGGATTGAGGATTGAGGATTGAGGACTGAGGATTGAGGATTGAGGATTGAAGTTTGAGTATTGGGGATTGAAGATTGAGGATTGAGGATTGAGGATTGAGGATTGAGGATTGAAGATTGAGTACTGAGGATTGAAGATTAAGATTGAGGATTGAGGATTGAGGATTGAGGATTGAGGATTGAGGATACAAGATTGAGTATTGAGGATTGAAGATTGAGGATTGAGGATTGAGGATTGAGGATTGAGGGTTGGAGATTGAGTACTGAGGATTGAAGATTAAGATTGACGATTGAGGATTGAGGATTGAGGTTTGAGGATTGAGGATTGAGGATTGAAGATTGAGGATTGCGTATTGAGGATAGAACATTGAGGATTGAGGATTGAGTATTGAGGATTGAGGATTGAGGATTGACGGTTGAATATTGATGATTGAAGAGTGAGGATCGAGGATTGAGGGTTGTGGATTGAGGACGAGGACTGAGGGTTGAGTATCGATGTTTGAGGTCTGAGGATTGAGGATTGAGGATTGAGAATTGAGGATTGAGGATTGAGGATTGAAGATTGAGGATTGGGTGTTGAAGATTGAAGAATGAGGATTGAGGATTGCGGATTGAGGATTGAGGATTGAAGTTTGAGTATTGAGGATTGAATATTGAGGATTGAGGATTGAGGATTGAGCATTGAGGATTGAGGATTGCGGATAGAAGATTGAGGATTGGGTATTGCGGATTGAGGATTGAGGATTGAGGATTGAGGATTGAGGATTGAGGACTGAAGATTGAATATTGATGATTGAATATTGAGGATTGAGGATTGATGGTTGTGGATTGAGGACGAGGGCTGAGGGTTGAGTATTGCTGTTTGAGGTCTGAGGATTGAGGATTGAGGATTGAGAATTGAGGATTGAGGATTGAGGATTGAAGATTGAGAATTGGGTATTCAGGATTGAAGAATGAGGATTGAGGATTGAGGATTGAGTATTGAGGATTGAAGACTGAGTGTTGAGGGTTGAGTGATGAGAATTGATGTTTGTGGATAGAGATTTGAAGATTGCAGATTGAGTATTGAGTATTGAAAGCTGTGAATTGATGATATTCTCTTGAGGATTGAGGATTGACAACTGATTGTTGATGACTGAGGGCTGAAGGTTGAGGATTCACGATTGAGGATTCAGGATTGTGGATTGAGGATTGAGGATTGAGAATTGAAGATGGAGGATTGAGTATTGGGGGTTGTGGATTGAGGACGAGGTCTGAGGGTTGAGTATTGATGTTTGAGGTCTGAGGATTGAGGGTTGAGGATTGAGAATTGAGGATTGAGGATTGAAGATTGAGGATTGGGTACTGAGGATTGAAGAAAGAGGATTGAATATTGAGTATTGAGGATTGAGGATTGAGGATTGAGGATTGAAGATTGAGGATTAGGTATTGAGGATTGAAGAATGAGGATTGAGTATTGAGTATTGAGGATTGAGGATTGAAGATTGAGTATTGATGATTGAAGATTGACGATTGAGGATTGAGGATTGAGGATTGAGGATTGAGGATTGAGGATTGAGGATTGAGTATTGAAGATTGAGTATTGGGTATTGAAGATTGAGGATTGAGGATTGAGGATTGTGGATTGAGGATTGAAGATTGAGTACTGAGGATTGAAGATTAAGATTGAGGATTGAGGATTGAGTATTGAGGATTGAGGATTGAGGATTGAAGGTTGAATATTGATGATTGAAGATTGATTATCGAGGATTGAGGGTTGTGGATTGACGACGAGGACTGAGGGTTGAGTATCGATGTTTGAGGTCCGAGGATTGAGGATTGAGGATTGAGAATTGAGGATTGAGGATTGAGGATTGAGGATTGAGGATTGAGGATTGAGGATTGAAGATTGAGTATTGAGGATTGAAGATTGAGGATTGAGGATTGAGGATTGAGGATTGAGGATTGAGGATTGAGGATTGCGGATAGAAGATTGAGGATTGGGTATTGCGGATTGAACATTGAGGATTGAGGATTGAGGATTGAGGATTGAGGACTGAAGATTGAATATTGATGATTGAATATTGAGGATTGAGGATTGATGGTTGTGGATTGAGGACGAGGACTGCGGGTTGACTACTGCTGTTTGAGGTCTGAGGATTGAGGGTTGAGGATTGAGAATTGAGGATTGAGGATTGAGGATTGAAGATTGAGAATTGGGTATTGAGGATTGAAGAATGAGGATTGAGGATTGAGGATTGAGGATTGAGGATTGAAGACTGAGTGCTGAGGTTTGAGTGATGAGAATTGATGTTTGTTGATAGAGATTTGAAGATTGCAGATTGAGTATTGAGTACTGAAGACTGTGAATTGATGATATTCTCTTGAGGATTGAGGATTGACAACTGATTGTTGAGGACTGAGGGCTGAAGTTTGAGGATTCAGGATTGAGGACTCAGGACTGTGGATTGAGGATTGAGGATTGAGAATTGAAGATTGAGGATTGTGTATTGGGGGTTGTGGATTGAGGACGAGGACTGAGGGTTGAGTATTGATGTTTGAGGTCTGAGGATTGAGGGTTGAGGATTGAGAATTGAGGATTGAGGATTGAAGATTGAGGATTGGGTATTGAGGATTGAAGAATGAGGATTGAGTACTGAGTATTGAGCATTGAGGATTGAAGATTGAGTATTGAGCATTGAATATTGACGATTGAGGATTGAGGATTGAGGATTGAGGATTGAGGATTGAGGATTGAGGATTGAAGATTGAGTATTGAGGATTGAAGATTGAGGATTGGGGATTGAGGTTTGAGGATTGAGGATTGAATATTGAGTACTGAGGATTGAAGATTAAGATTGAGGATTGATGATTGAGGATTGAGGATTGAAGATTCAGGATTGGGGACTGAGTATTGAGGGTTGAGTGATGAGAATTGATGCTTGTGGATAGAGGTCTGACGATTGCAGATTGAGTATTGAGTATTGAAAACTGTGAATTGAGGATATTCTATTGAGGATTGAGGATTGACAACTGATTGTTGAGGACTTAGGGCTGAGGATTGAGGATTCAGGGTTGAGGATTCAGGATTGAGGTTTGAGGACTGAGGATTGAGGATTGAGGATTGAGGATTGAGGATTGAGGATTGAAGACTGAGGATTGGGTATTGAGGATTGGACATTGAGGATTGAGTGTTGAGGATAGAGGATTGAGGATTGAGGATTGAAGGTTGAATATTAATGACTGTATATTGAGGATTGAGGATTGAGGGTTGTGGATTGAGGACGAGGACTGAGGGTTGAGTATTGATGTTTGAAGTCTGAGGATTCAGGATTGAAGATTAAGTATTGAGGATAGAAGATTGAGGATTGAGGATTGTCCATTAAGTATTGAGGATGAGGTCTGAGGGTTGAGGATTGAGGTTTGAGGACTGAGGACTGAGGATTGAGGATTGAGAATTGAGGATTGAGGATTGAGGATTGAAGATTGAGGATTGGGTATTGAGGATTGAAGAATGAGGATTGAGGATTGAGGATTGAGGATTGAGGATTGAAGATTGAGTATTGAGCATTGAAGCCTGACGATTGAGGATTGAGGATTGAGGATGGAGGACTGAAGATTGAGTATTGAGGATTGAAGATTGAGGATCGAGGATTGAGGATTGAGGATTGAGGATAGAAGATTGAAGAATGACGATTGAGGATTGAGGATTGAGGATTGAGGATTGAGGATTGAGGATTGGTGATTGAGGATTGCGAATTGAAGATTCAGTATTAAGGCTTGAAGATTCAAAATTGAGGATGAGGATTGAACATTGAGTACTGAGTGTTGAGGGTTGAGTGATGAGAATTTATGTTTCTGGATACAGATTTGAAGATTGCAGATTGAGTATTGGGTATTGAAAACTGTGAATTGAGGATATTCTATTGAGGATTGAGAACTAACAACTGAATGTTGAGGACTGAGGGCTGAAGATTGAGGATTCAGGATTGAGGATTCAGAATTGAGGTTTGAAGACTGAGGATTGAGGATTGAAGATTGAGTATTGAGGATTGACGATTGAGGGTTGAGGATTGAGGATTGAGGATTGAGGATGAGGGCTGAGGGTTGAGGATTGAGGTTTGAGGACTAAGGACAGAGGATTGAGGATTGAGAATTGAGGATTGAGGATTGAGGATTGAAGATTGATAATTGGGTATTGAGGATCGAAGAATGAGGATTGAGGATTGAGGATTGAGGATTGAGGATAGAAGATAGAGTATTGAGGATTGAAGATTGACGATTGAGGATTGAGGATTGAGGATTGAGGATTGAGGATTGAGGGTTGAGGATTGAAGATTCAGTATTGAGGATTGACGATTGAGGATTGAGGATTGAGTATTGACGATTGAGGATTGCAGACTCAGTATTGAGGATTGACGTTGGGAGGATTGAGGATTGCGGATAGAAGATTGAGAATTGGGGACTGAGGATTCAAAATTGAGGATCGAAGATTGAGAATTGAGGATTGAGGATTGATAATTGAGGATTCAGGATTGAAGATTGAGTATTGAGGATAGAAGATTGAGGATTAAGGATTGTCGATTAAGGATTGAGGATGAGGGCTGAGGGTTGAGGATTGAGGTTTGAGGACTGAGGACTGAGGATTGAGGATTGAGAATTGAGGATTGAGGATTGAGGATTGAAGATTGAGGATTGGGTATTGAGGATTGAAGAATGAGGATTGAGGATTGAGGATTGAGGATTGAGGATTGAAGATTGAGTATTGAGCATTGAAGCCTGACGATTGAGGATTGAGGATTGAGGATTGAGGATTGAGGATGGAGGATTGAAGATTGAGTATTGAGGATCGAAGATTGGGGATCGAGGACTGAGGATTGAGGATTGAGGATTGAGGATTGAAGAATGAGGATTGAGGATTGAAGATTGAGTATTGAGGATTGAAGATTGAGGATTGAGGATTGAGGATTCAGCATTGAGGATTGAAGATTGAGTACTGAGGATTGAAGATTAAGGTTGAGGATTGAGGATTGAGGGTTGAGGATTGAGGATTGAGGATTGAGGATTGAAGATTGAGGATTGCGTATTGAAGATAGAACATTGAGGATTGAGTATTGAGTATTGAGGATTGAGGATTGAGGATTGAAGATTGAATATTGATGATTGAAGGTTGACGATCGAGGATTGAGGTTTGTGGATTGAGGACGAGGACTGAGGGTTGAGTATTGATGTTTGAGGTCTGAGGATTGAGGATTGAGGATTGAGAATTGAGGATTGAGGATTGAGGATTGAAGATTGAGGATTGGGTGTTGAAGATTGAAGAATGAGGATTGAGGATTGAGGATTGAGGATTGAGGATTGAGGATTGAAGTTTGAGTATTGAGGATTGAATATTGAGGATTGAGGATTGAGGATTGAGCATTGAGGATTGAGGATTGCGGATAGAAGATTGAGGATTGGGTATTGCGGATTGAACATTGAGGATTGAGGATTGAGGATTGAGGATTGAGGACTGAAGGTTGAATATTGATGATTGAATATTGAGGATTGAGGATTGATGGTTGTGGATTGAGGACGAGGACTGAGGGTTGAGTATTGCTGTTTGAGGTCTGAGGACTGAGGATTGAGGATTGAGAATTGAGGATTGAGGATTGAGTATTGAGGATTTAAGACTGAGTGTTGAGGGTTGAGTGATGAGAATTGATGTTTGTGGATAGAGATTTGAAGATTGCAGATTGAGTATTGAGTATTGAAAGCTGTGAATTGATGATATTCTCTTGAGGATTGAGGATTGACAACTGATTGTTGAGGACTGTGGGCTAAAGGTTGAGGATTCAGGATTGAGGATTCAGGATTGTGGATTGAGGATTGAGGATTGAGAATTGAAGATTGAGGATTGAGTATTGGGGGTTGTGGATTGAGGACGAGGTCTGAGGGTTGAGTATTGATGTTTGAGGTCTGAGGATTGAGGGTTGAGGATTGAGAATTGAGGATTGAGGATTGAAGATTGAGGATTGGGTACTGAGGATTGAAGAATGAGGATTGAGTATTGAGTATTGAGGATTGAGGATTGAGGATTGAGGATTGAAGATTGAGGATTTGGTATTGAGGATTGAAGAATGAGGATTGAGTATTGAGTATTGAGGATTGAGGATTGAAGATTGAGTATTGAGGATTGAAGATTGACGATTGAGGATTGAGGATTGAGGATTGAGGATTGAGGATTGAGGATTGAGTATTGAAGATTGAGTATTGGGTATTGAAGATTGAGGATTGAGGATTGAGGATTGTGGATTGAGGATTGAAGATTGAGTACTGAGGATTGAAGATTAAGATTGAGGACTGAGGATTGAGGATTGAGGATTGAGGATTGAGGATTGAGGATTGAAGATTGAGTATTGAGGATTGAAGATTGAGGATTGAGGATTGAGGATTGAGGATTGAGGATTGAAGATTGAGTATTGAGGATTGAAGATTGAGGATTGAGGATTGAGGATTGAGGATTGAGGATTGAGGATTGAGGATTGCGGATAGAAGATTGAGGATTGGGTATTGCGGATTGAACATTGAGGATTGAGGATTGAGGATTGAGGATTGAGGACTGAAGATTGAATATTGATGATTGAATATTGAGGATTGAGGATTGATGGTTGTGGATTAAGGACGCGGACTGAGGGTTGAGTACTGCTGTTTGAGGTCTGAGGATTGAGGATTGAGGATTGAGAATTGAGGATTGAGGATTGAGGATTGAAGATTGAGAATTGGGTATTGAGGATTGAAGAATGAGGATTGAGGATTGAGGATTGAGGATTGAGCATTGAAGACTGAGTGCTGAGGGTTGAGTGATGAGAATTGATGTTTGTGGATAGAGATTTGAAGATTGCAGATTGAGTATTGAGTATTGAAGACTGTGAATTGATGATATTCTCTTGAGGATTGAGGATTGACAACTGATTGTTGAGGACTGAGAGCTGAAGGTTGAGGATTCAGGATTGAGGATTCAGGATTGTGGATTGAGGATTGCGGATTGAGAATTGAAGATTGAGGATAGAGTATTGGGGGTTGTGGATTGAGGACGAGGACTGAGGGTTGAGTATTGATGTTTGAGGTCTGAGGATTGAGGGTTGAGGATTGAGAATTGAGGATTGAGGGTTGAAGATTGAGGATTGGGTATTGAGGATTGAAGAATGAGGATTGAGTACTGAGTATTGAGGATTGAGGATTGAAGATTGAGTATTGAGCATTGAATATTGACGATTGAGGATTGAGGATTGAGGATTGAGGATTGAGGATTGAGGATTGAGGATTGAAGATTGAGTATTGAGGATTGAAGAGTGAGGATTGAGGATTGAGGTTTGAGGATTGAGGATTGAAGATTGAGTACTGAGGATTGAAGATTAAGATTGAGGATTGATGATTGAGGATTGAGGATTGAAGATTGAGGATTGGGGACTGAGTATTGAGGGTTGAGTGATGAGAATTGATGCTTGTGGATAGAGGTCTAAAGATTGCAGATTGAGTATTGAGTATTGAAAACTGTGAATTGAGGATATTTTATTGAGGATTGAGGATTGACAACTGATAGTTGAGGACTTAGGGCTGAAGATTGAGGATCCAGGGTTGAGGATTCAGGATTGAGGTTTGAGGACTGAGGATTGAGGATTGAGGATTGAGGATTGAGGATTGAGGATTGAAGACTGAGGATTGGGAATTGAGGATTGAACATTGAGGATTGAGTGTTGAGGATAGAGGATTGAGGATTGAGGATTGAAGGTTGAATATTAATGACTGAATATTGAGGATTGAGGGTTGTGGATTGAGGACGAGGACTGAGGGTTGAGTATTGATGTTTGAAGTCTGAGGATTCAGGATTGAAGGTTGAGTATTGAGGATAGAAGATTGAGGATTGAGGATTGTCGATTATGGATTGAGGATGAGGTCTGAGGGTTGAGGATTGAGGTTTGAGGACTGAGGACTGAGGATTGAGAATTGAGAATTGAGGATTGAGGATTGAGGATTGAAGATTGAGGATTGGGTATTGAGGATTGAAGAATGAGGATTGAGGATTGAGGATTGAGGATTGAGGATTGAAGATTGAGTATTGAGCATTGAAGCCTGACGGTTGAGGATTGAGAATTGAGGATTGAGGATTGAGGATGGAGGATTGAAGATTGAGTATTGAGGATTGAAGATTGAGGATCGAGGATTGAGGATTGAGGATTGAGGATAGAGGATTGAAGAATGAGGATTGAGGATTGAGGATTGAGGATTGAGGATTGAAGAATGAGTATTGAGGATTGAAGATTGAGGATTGAGGAGTGAGTATTGAAGATTGAGGATTTGAGACTGAGGATTGAAGATTGGGGTTTGAGGATTGAGGATTGAGGATTGAGGATTGAGGGTTGAGGATTGAAGATTAAGATTGAGGATTGAGGATTGAGGATTGAGGATTGAGGATTGAGGATTGAGGATTGAGGATTGAGGATTGAAGATTGAGGATTGCGTATTGAGGATAGAACATTGAGGATTGAGTATTGAGTATTGAGGATTGAGGATTGAGGATTGAAGATTGAATATTGATGATTGAAGATTGAGGATCGAGGATTGAGGGTTGTGGAATGAGGACGAGGACTGAGGGTTGAGTATTGGTGTTTGAGGTCTGAGGATTGAGGATTGAGGATTGAGGATTGAGGATTGAGGATTGAGGATTGAGGATTGAAGATTGAGGATTGGGTATTGAGGATTGATGAATGAGGATTGAGGATTGAGGATTGAGGATTGAGGATTGAAGATTGAGTATTGAGGATTGAAGGTTGACGATTGAGGATTGAGGATTGAGGATTGAGGATTGAGGATTGAGGATTGAGGATTGAAGATTGAGTATTGAGGATTGAAGATTGAGGATTGTGGATTGAGGATTGACGATTGAGGATTGAAGATTGAGGATTGAGGATTGAGGATTGAAGATTGAGGATTGGGTATTGAGGATTGAAGAATGAGGATTGAGTATTGAGTATTGAGGATTGAGGATTGAGGATTGAGGATTGAAGATTGAGTATTGATGATTGAATATTGAGGATTGAGGATTGAGGTTTGAGGATTGAGGACGAGGACTGACGGTTGAGGATTGAGGTTTGAGGATCGAGTGTTGAGGATTGAGAGTTGAGGATTGAGGATTGAAGATTGAGTATTGAGGATTGAAGATTGAGAATTGAGGATTGAGGATTGAGGATTGAGGATCGAGGATTGAGGATTGAGGATTGAAGATTGAGGATTGGGTATTGAGGATTGAGGATTGAGGATTGAAGATTGAGGATAGGGTATTGAGGATTGAAGAATGATGATTGAGGATTGAAGATTGAGGATTGAGGATTGAGGATTGAGGATTGAGGATTGAGGATTGAGGATTGAGGATTGAAGATTGAGGATTGGGTATTGAGGATTGAGGATTGAGGATTGAAGATTGAGGATAGGGTATTGAGGATTGAAGAATGATGATTGACGATTGAGGATTGAGGATTGAGGATTGAATATTGAGTATTGTGGATTGAAGATCGACTGTTGAGGATTGCGAATTGAGGATTGAGGGTTGGGGATTGAGGATTGTAGATTGAAGAATGAGGATTGAAGAATGAGGATTGGGGATTGAGTATTGAGCATGGAGGATTGAATATTGAGTATTGAGGATTGAATATTGAGGATTCAGGATTGAGGATTGAGGATTGAGGTTTGAGGACTGAGGACTGAGGATTGAGGATTGAGAATTGAGGATTGAGGATTGAGGATTGAAGATTGAGGATTGGGTATTGAGGATTGAAGAATGAGGATTGAGGATTGAGGATTGAGGATTGAGGATTGAGGATTGAAGATTGAGTATTGAGCATTGAAGCCTGACGATTTTAGGATTGAGGATTGAGGATTGAGGATTGAGGATGGAGGATTGAAGATTGAGTATTGAGGATTGAAGATTGAGGATCGAGGACTGAGGATTGAGGGTTGAGGATTGAGGATTGAAGAATGAGGATTGAGGATTGAGGATTGAGGATTGAGGACTGAAGACTGAGTATTGAGGATTGAAGATTGAGGATTGAGGAGTGAGTATTGAAGATTGAGGATTTGGGACTGAGGATTGAAGATTGGGGTTTGAGGATTGAGGGTTGAGGATTGAGGATGGAGGATTGAAGATTGAGGATTGGGTATTGTGGATTGAAGAATGAGTATTGAGGATTGAGGATTGAGGATTGAGGATTGGAGATTGAGTATTGAGGATTGAAGATAGACGATTGAGGATTGAGGATTGAGGATTGAGGATTGAGGATTGAGGATTGAGGATTGAAGATTGAGTATTGAGGATTGAAGATTGAGGATTGTGGATTGAGGATTCACGATTGAGGATTGAAGATTGAGGATTGAGGATTGAGGATTGAGGATTGAGCATTGAAGATTGAGGATTCGGTGTTGAGGATTGAAGAATGAGGAGTGAGTATTGAGTATTGAGGATTGAGGGTTGAGGATTGAGGATTGAGGATTGAGGATTGAAGATCGAGTATTGAGGATTGAAGATTGAGGATTGAGGATTGAGGTTTGAGGATTGAGGATTGAGGATTGAGGTTTGAGTATTGAGGATTGAAGATTGAGTACTGAGGATTGAAGATTAAGATTGAGGATTGATCGATTGAGGATTGAGGATTGAAGATTGAGGATTGGGGATTGAAGATTGACTATTGAGGATTGAAGATTGAGGATTGTGGATTGAGGATTGACGATTGAGGATTGAAGATTGAGGATTGAGGATTGAGGATTGAAGATTGAGGATTGGGTATTGAGGATTGAAGAATGAGGATTGAGGATTGAGGATTGAGGATTGAGGATTGAAGATTGAGTATTGAGCATTGAAGCTTGACGATTTTAGGATTGAGGATTGAGGATTGAGGATTGAGGATGGAGGATTGAAGATTGAGTATTGAGGATTGAAGATTGAGGATCGAGGACTGAGGATTGAGGATTGAGGATTGAGGATTGAAGAATGAGGATTGAGGATTGAGGATTGAGGATTGAGGATTGAAGACTGAGTATTGAGGATTGAAGATTGAGGATTGCGTATTGAGGATAGAACATTGAGGATTGAGTATTGAGTATTGAGGATTGAGGGTTGAGGATTGAAGATTGAATATTGATGATTGAAGATTGAGGATCGAGGATTGAGGGTTGTGGAATGAGGACGAGGACTGAGGGTTGAGTATTGGTGTTTGAGGTCTGAGGATTGAGGATTGAGGATTGAGGATTGAGGATTGAGGATTGAGGATTGAAGATTGAGGATTGGGTATTGAGGATTGATGAATGAGGATTGAGGATTGAGGATTGAGGATTGAGGATTGAAGATTGAGTATTGAGGATTGAAGGTTGACGATTGAGGATTGAGGATTGAGGATTGAGGATTGAGGATTGAGGATTGAGGATTGAAGATTGACTATTGAGGATTGAAGATTGAGGATTGTGGATTGAGGATTGACGATTGAGGATTGAAGATTGAGGATTGAGGATTGAGGATTGAAGATTGAGGATTGGGTATTGAGGATTGAAGAATGAGGATTGAGGATTGAGGATTGAGGATTGAGGATTGAAGATTGAGTATTGAGCATTGAAGCTTGACGATTTTAGGATTGAGGATTGAGGATTGAGGATTGACGATGGAGGATTGAAGATTGAGTATTGAGGATTGAAGATTGAGGATCGAGGACTGAGGATTGAGGATTGAGGATTGAGGATTGAAGAATGAGGATTGAGGATTGAGGATTGAGGATTGAGGATTGAAGACTGAGTATTGAGGATTGAAGATTGAGGATTGAGGAGTGAGTATTGAAGATTGAGGATTTGGGACTGAGGATTGAAGATTGGGGTTTGAGGATTGAGGATTGAGGATTGAGGATGGAGGATTGAAGATTGAGGATTGGGTATTGTGGATTGAAGAATGAGTATTGAGGATTGAGGATTGAGGATTGAGGATTGGAGATTGAGTATTGAGGATTGAAGATTGACGATTGAGGATTGAGGATTGAGGATTGAGGATTGAGGATTGAGGATTGAGGATTGAAGATTGAGTATTGAGGATTGAAGATTGAGGATTGTGGATTGAGGATTCACGATTGAGGATTGAAGATTGAGGATTGAGGATTGAGGATTGAGGATTGAGCATTGAAGATTGAGGATTCGGTATTGAGGATTGAAGAATGAGGATTGAGTATTGAGTATTGAGGATTGAGGATTGAAGATTGAGTATTGAGGATTGAAGATTGACGATTGAGGATTGAGGATTGAGGATTGAGGATTGAGGATTGAGGACTGAGGACTGAGGATTGAGAATTGAGAATTGAGGATTGAGGATTGAGGATTGAAGATTGAGGATTGGGTATTGAGGATTGAGGAATGAGGATTGAGGATTGAGGATTGAGGATTGAGGATTGAAGATTGAGTATTGAGCATTGAAGCCTGACGATTGAGGATTGAGAATTGAGGATTGAGGATTGAGGATGGAGGATTGAAGATTGAGTATTGAGGATTGAAGATTGAGGATCGAGGATTGAGGATTGAGGATTGAGTATAGAGGATTGAAGAATGAGGATTGAGGATTGAGGATTGAGGATTGAGGATTGAAGACTGAGTATTGAGGATTGATGATTGAGGATTGAGGAGTGAGTATTGAAGATTGAGGATTTGGGACTGAGGATTGAAGATTGGGGTTTGAGGATTGAGGATTGACGATTGAGGATTGAGGGTTGAGGATTGAAGATTAAGATTGAGGATTGAGGATTGAGGATTGAGGGTTGAGGATTGAGGATTGAGGATTGAAGATTGAGGATTGCGTATTGAGGATAGAACATTGAGGATTGAGTATTGAGTATTGAGGATTGAGGGTTGAGGATTGAAGATTGAATATTGATGATTGAAGATTGAGGATCGAGGATTGAGGGTTGTGGAATGAGGACGAGGACTGAGGGTTGAGTATTGGTGTTTGAGGTCTGAGGATTGAGGATTGAGGGTTGTGGATTGAGGACGAGGACTGAGGGTTGAGTACTGATGTTTGAGGTCTGAGGATTGAGGATTGAGGATTGAGAATTGAGGATTGAGGATTGAGGATTGAAGATTGAGGATTGGGTGTTGAAGATTGAAGAATGAGGATTGAGGATTGAGGATTGAGGATTGAGGATTGAAGATTGAGTATTGAGGATTGAATATTGAGGATTGAGGATTGAGGATTGAGCATTGAGGATAGAGGATTGGGGATAGAAGATTGAGGATTGGGTATTGCGGATTGAACATTGAGGATTGAGGATTGAGGATTGAGGATTGAGGACTGAAGATTGAATATTGATGATTGAATATTGAGGATTGAGGATTGATGGTTGTGGATTGAGGACGAGGACTGAGGGTTGAGTATTGCTGTTTGAGGTCTGAGGATTGAGGATTGAGGATTGAGAATTGAGGATTGAAGATTGAGGATTGAAGATTGAGAATTGGGTATTCAGGATTGAAGAATGAGGATTGAGGATTGAGGATTGAGTATTGAGGATTGAAGACTGAGTGTTGAGGGTTGAGTGATGAGAATTGATGTTTGTGGATAGAGATTTGAAGATTGCAGATTGAGTATTGAGTATTGAAAACTGTGGATTGATGATATTCTCTTGAGGATTGAGGATTGACAACTGATTGTTGAGGACTGAGGGCTGAAGGTTGAGGATTCAGGATTGAGGATTCAGGATTGTGGATTGAGGATTGAGGATTGAGAATTGAAGATTGAGCATTGAGTAATGGGGGTTGTGGATTGAGGACGAGGACTGAGGGTTGAGTATTGATGTTTGAGGTCTGAGGATTGAGGGTTGAGGATTGAGAATTGAGGATTGAGGATTGAAGATTGAGGATTGGGTACTGAGGATTGAAGAATGAGGATTGAGTATTGAGTATTGAGGATTGAGGACTGAGGATTGAGGATTGAAGATTGAGGATTAGGTATTGAGGATTGAAGAATGAGGATTGAGTATTGAGTATTGAGGATTGAGGATTGAAGATTGAGTATTGAGGATTGAAGATTGACGATTGAGGATTGAGTATTGAGGATTGAGGATTGAGGATTGAGGATTGAGGATTGAAGATTGAGTATTGGGTATTGAAGATTGAGGATTGAGGATTGAGGATTGTGGATTGAGGATTGAAGATTGAGTACTGAGGATTGAAGATTAAGATTGAGGACTGAGGATTGAGGATTGAGGATTGAGGATTGAGGATTGAGGATTGAAGATTGAGTATTGAGGATTGAAGATTGAGGATTGAGGATTGAGGATTGAGGATTGAGGATTGAAGATTGAGTATTGAGGATTGAAGATTGAGGATTGAGGATTGAGGATTGAGGATTGAGGATTGAGGATTGAGGATTGCGGATAGAAGATTGAGGATTGGGTATTGCGGATTGAACATTGAGGATTGAGGATTGAGGATTGAGGATTGAGGACTGAAGATTGAATATTGATGATTGAATATTGAGGATTGAGGATTGATGGTTGTGGATTAAGGACGCGGACTGAGGGTTGAGTACTGCTGTTTGAGGTCTGAGGATTGAGGATTGAGGATTGAGAATTGAGGATTGAGGATTGAGGATTGAAGATTGAGAATTGGGTATTGAGGATTGAGAATTGAAGATTGAGTATTGAGGATTGAAGATTGACGATTGAGGATTGAGGATTGAGGATTGAGGACTGAGGATTGAGGATTGAGGATTGAAGATTGAGTATTGGGGATTGAAGATTGAGGATTGAGGATTGAGGATTGAGGATTGAGGATTGAAGATTGAGTACTGAGGATTGAAGATTAAGATTGAGGATTGAGGATTGAGGATTGAGGATTGAGGATTGAGGATACAAGATTGAGTATTGAGGATTGAAGATTGAGGATTGAGGATTGAGGATTGAGGATTGAGGGTTGGAGATTGAGTACTGAGGATTGAAGATTAAGATTGACGATTGAGGATTGAGGATTGAGGTTTGAGGATTGAGGATTGAGGATTGAAGATTGAGGATTGCGTATTGAGGATAGAACATTGAGGATTGAGGATTGAGTATTGAGGATTGAGGATTGAGGATTGACGGTTGAATATTGAAGATTGAAGAGTGAGGATCGAGGATTGAGGGTTGTGGATTGAGGACGAGGACTGAGGGTTGAGGATCGATGTTTGAGGTCTGAGGATTGAGGATTGAGGATTGAGAATTGAGGATTGAGGATTGAGGATTGAAGATTGAGGATTGGGTGTTGAAGATTGAAGAATGAGGATTGAGGATTGAGGATTGAGGATTGAGGATTGAAGTTTGAGTATTGAGGATTGAATATTGAGTATTGAGGATTGAGGATTGAGCATTGAGGATTGAGGATTGCGGATAGAAGATTGAGGATTGGGTATTGCGGATTGAGGATTGAGGATTGAGGATTGAGGATTGAGGATTGAGGACTGAAGATTGAATATTGATGATTGAATATTGAGGATTGAGGATTGATGGTTGTGGATTGAGGACGAGGGCTGAGGGTTGAGTATTGCTGTTTGAGGTCTGAGGATTGAGGATTGAGGATTGAGAATTGAGGATTGAGGATTGAGGATTGAAGATTGAGAATTGGGTATTCAGGATTGAAGAATGAGGATTGAGGATTGAGGATTGAGTATTGAGGATTGAAGACTGAGTGTTGAGGGTTGAGTGATGAGAATTGATGTTTGTGGATAGAGATTTGAAGATTGCAGATTGAGTATTGAGTATTGAAAGCTGTGAATTGATGATATTCTCTTGAGGATTGAGGATTGACAACTGATTGTTGATGACTGAGGGCTGAAGGTTGAGGATTCAGGATTGAGGATTCAGGATTGTGGATTGAGGATTGAGGATTGAGAATTGAAGATGGAGGATTGAGTATTGGGGGTTGTGGATTGAGGACGAGGTCTGAGGGTTGAGTATTGATGTTTGAGGTCTGAGGATTGAGGGTTGAGGATTGAGAATTGAGGATTGAGGATTGAAGATTGAGGATTGGGTACTGAGGATTGAAGAAAGAGGATTGAGTATTGAGTATTGAGGATTGAGGATTGAGGATTGAGGATTGAAGATTGAGGATTAGGTATTGAGGATTGAAGAATGAGGATTGAGTATTGAGTATTGAGGATTGAGGATTGAAGATTGAGTATTGATGATTGAAGATTGATGATTGAAGATTGATTATCGAGGATTGAGGGTTGTGGATTGAGGACGAGGACTGAGGGTTGAGTATCGATGTTTGAGGTCCGAGGATTGAGGATTGAGGATTGAGAATTGAGGATTGAGGATTGAGGATTGAGGATTGAGGATTGAGGATTGAGGATTGAAGATTGAGTATTGAGGATTGAAGATTGAGGATTGAGGATTGAGGATTGAGGATTGAGGATTGAGGATTGAGGATTGCGGATAGAAGATTGAGGATTGGGTATTGCGGATTGAACATTGAGGATTGAGGATTGAGGATTGAGGATTGAGGACTGAAGATTGAATATTGATGATTGAATATTGAGGATTGAGGATTGATGGTTGTGGATTGAGGACGAGGACTGCGGGTTGACTACTGCTGTTTGAGGTCTGAGGATTGAGGGTTGAGGATTGAGAATTGAGGATTGAGGATTGAGGATTGAAGATTGAGAATTGGGTATTGAGGATTGAAGAATGAGGATTGAGGATTGAGGATTGAGGATTGAGGATTGAAGACTGAGTGCTGAGGTTTGAGTGATGAGAATTGATGTTCGTTGATAGAGATTTGAAGATTGCAGATTGAGTATTGAGTATTGAAGACTGTGAATTGATGATATTCTCTTGAGGATTGAGGATTGACAACTGATTGTTGAGGACTGAGGGCTGAAGTTTGAGGATTCAGGATTGAGGACTCAGGACTGTGGATTGAGGATTGAGGATTGAGAATTGAAGATTGAGGATTGTGCATTGGGGGTTGTGGATTGAGGACGAGGACTGAGGGTTGAGTATTGATGTTTGAGGTCTGAGGATTGAGGGTTGAGGATTGAGAATTGAGGATTGAGGATTGAAGATTGAGGATTGGGTATTGAGGATTGAAGAATGAGGATTGAGTACTGAGTATTGAGCATTGAGGATTGAAGATTGAGTATTGAGCATTGAATATTGACGATTGAGGATTGAGGATTGAGGATTGAGGATTGAGGATTGAGGATTGAGGATTGAAGATTGAGTATTGAGGATTGAAGATTGAGGATTGGGGATTGAGGTTTGAGGATTGAGGATTGAATATTGAGTACTGAGGATTGAAGATTAAGATTGAGGATTGATGATTGAGGATTGAGGATTGAAGATTGAGGATTGGGGACTGAGTATTGAGGGTTGAGTGATGAGAATTGATGCTTGTGGATAGAGGTCTGAAGATTGCAGATTGAGTATTGAGTATTGAAAACTGTGAATTGAGGATATTCTATTGAGGATTGAGGATTGACAACTGATTGTTGAGGACTTAGGGCTGAAGATTGAGGATTCAGGGTTGAGGATTCAGGATTGAGGTTTGAGGACTGAGGATTGAGGATTGAGGATTGAGGATTGAGGATTGAGGATTGAAGACTGAGGATTGGGTATTGAGGATTGGACATTGAGGATTGAGTGTTGAGGATAGAGGATTGAGGATTGAGGATTGAAGGTTGAATATTAATGACTGTATATTGAGGATTGAGGATTGAGGGTTGTGGATTGAGGACGAGGACTGAGGGTTGAGTATTGATGTTTGAAGTCTGAGGATTCAGGATTGAAGATTAAGTATTGAGGATAGAAGATTGAGGATTGAGGATTGTCGATTAAGGATTGAGGATGAGGTCTGAGGGTTGAGGATTGAGGTTTGAGGACTGAGGACTGAGGATTGAGGATTGAGAATTGAGGATTGAGGATTGAGGATTGAAGATTGAGGATTGGGTATTGAGGATTGAAGAATGAGGATTGAGGATTGAGGATTGAGGATTGAGGATTGAAGATTGAGTATTGAGCATTGAAGCCTGACGATTGAGGATTGAGGATTGAGGATGGAGGACTGAAGATTGAGTATTGAGGATTGAAGATTGAGGATCGAGGATTGAGGATTGAGGATTGAGGATAGAAGATTGAAGAATGAGGATTGAGGATTGAGGATTGAGGATTGAGGATTGAGGATTGAGGATTGGTGATTGAGGATTGCGAATTGAAGATTCAGTATTAAGGATTGAAGATTCAAAATTGAGGATGAGGATTGAACATTGAGTACTGAGTGTTGAGGGTTGAGTGATGAGAATTTATGTTTCTGGATACAGATTTGAAGATTGCAGATTGAGTATTGGGTATTGAAAACTGTGAATTGAGGATATTCTATTGAGGATTGAGAACTAACAACTGAATGTTGAGGACTGAGGGCTGAAGATTGAGGATTCAGGATTGAGGATTCAGAATTGAGGTTTGAGGACTGAGGATTGAGGATTGAAGATTGAGTATTGAGGATTGACGATTGAGGGTTGAGGATTGAGGATTGAGGATTGAGGATGAGGGCTGAGGGTTGAGGATTGAGGTTTGAGGACTAAGGACAGAGGATTGAGGATTGAGAATTGAGGATTGAGGATTGAGGATTGAAGATTGATAATTGGGTATTGAGGATCGAAGAATGAGGATTGAGGATTGAGGATTGAGGATTGAGGATAGAAGATAGAGTATTGAGGATTGAAGATTGACGATTGAGGATTGAGGATTGAGGATTGAGGATTGAGGATTGAGGGTTGAGGATTGAAGATTCAGTATTGAGGATTGACGATTGAGGATTGAGGATTGAGTATTGACGATTGAGGATTGCAGACTGAGTATTGAGGATTGACGTTGGGAGGATTGAGGATTGCGGATAGAAGATTGAGAATTGGGGACTGAGGATTCAAGATTGAGGATCGAAGATTGAGAATTGAGGATTGAGGATTGATAATTGAGGATTCAGGATTGAAGATTGAGTATTGAGGATAGAAGATTGAGGATTAAGGATTGTCGATTAAGGATTGAGGATGAGGGCTGAGGGTTGAGGATTGAGGTTTGAGGACTGAGGACTGAGGATTGAGGATTGAGAATTGAGGATTGAGGATTGAGGATTGAAGATTGAGGATTGGGTATTGAGGATTGAAGAATGAGGATTGAGGATTGAGGATTGAGGATTGAGGATTGAAGATTGAGTATTGAGCATTGAAGCCTGACGATTGAGGATTGAGGGTTGAGGATTGAGGATTGAGGATGGAGGATTGAAGATTGAGTATTGAGGATCGAAGATTGGGGATCGAGGACTGAGGATTGAGGATTGAGGATTGAGGATTGAAGAATGAGGATTGAGGATTGAAGATTGAGTATTGAGGATTGAAGATTGAGGATTGAGGATTGAGGATTCAGCATTGAGGATTGAAGATTGAGTACTGAGGATTGAAGATTAAGGTTGAGGATTGAGGATTGAGGGTTGAGGATTGAGGATTGAGGATTGAGGATTGAAGATTGAGGATTGCGTATTGAGGATAGAACATTGAGGATTGAGTATTGAGTATTGAGGATTGAGGATTGAGGATTGAAGATTGAATATTGATGATTGAAGGTTGACGATCGAGGATTGAGGTTTGTGGATTGAGGACGAGGACTGAGGGTTGAGTATTGATGTTTGAGGTCTGAGGATTGAGGATTGAGGATTGAGAATTGAGGATTGAGGATTGAGGATTGAAGATTGAGGATTGGGTGTTGAAGATTGAAGAATGAGGATTGAGGATTGAGGATTGAGGATTGAGGATTGAGGATTGAAGTTTGAGTATTGAGGATTGAATATTGAGGATTGAGGATTGAGGATTGAGCATTGAGGATTGAGGATTGCGGATAGAAGATTGAGGATTGGGTATTGCGGATTGAACATTGAGGATTGAGGATTGAGGATTGAGGATTGAGGACTGAAGGTTGAATATTGATGATTGAATATTGAGGATTGAGGATTGATGGTTGTGGATTGAGGACGAGGACTGAGGGTTGAGTATTGCTGTTTGAGGTCTGAGGACTAAGGATTGAGGATTGAGAATTGAGGATTGAGGACTGAAGATTGAATATTGATGATTGAATATTGAGGATTGAGGATTGATGGTTGTGGATTGAGGACGAGGACTGCGGGTTGACTACTGCTGTTTGAGGTCTGAGGATTGAGGGTTGAGGATTGAGAATTGAGGATTGAGGATTGAGGATTGAAGATTGAGAATTGGGTATTGAGGATTGAAGAATGAGGATTGAGGATTGAGGATTGAGGATTGAGGATTGAAGACTGAGTGCTGAGGTTTGAGTGATGAGAATTGATGTTTGTTGATAGAGATTTGAAGATTGCAGATTGAGTATTGAGTATTGAAGACTGTGAATTGATGATATTCTCTTGAGGATTGAGGATTGACAACTGATTGTTGAGGACTGAGGGCTGAAGTTTGAGGATTCAGGATTGAGGACTCAGGACTGTGGATTGAGGATTGAGGATTGAGAATTGAAGATTGAGGATTGTGCATTGGGGGTTGTGGATTGAGGACGAGGACTGAGGGTTGAGTATTGATGTTTGAGGTCTGAGGATTGAGGGTTGAGGATTGAGAATTGAGGATTGAGGATTGAAGATTGAGGATTGGGTATTGAGGATTGAAGAATGAGGATTGAGTACTGAGTATTGAGCATTGAGGATTGAAGATTGAGTATTGAGCATTGAATATTGAGGATTGAGGATTGAGGATTGAGGATTGAGGATTGAGGATTGAGGATTGAGGATTGGTGATTGAGGATTGCGAATTGAAGATTCAGTATTAAGGATTGAAGATTCAAAATTGAGGATGAGGATTGAACATTGAGTACTGAGTGTTGAGGGTTGAGTGATGAGAATTTATGTTTCTGGATACAGATTTGAAGATTGCAGATTGAGTATTGGGTATTGAAAACTGTGAATTGAGGATATTCTATTGAGGATTGAGAACTAACAACTGAATGTTGAGGACTGAGGGCTGAAGATTGAGGATTCAGGATTGAGGATTCAGAATTGAGGTTTGAGGACTGAGGATTGAGGATTGAAGATTGAGTATTGAGGATTGACGATTGAGGGTTGAGGATTGAGGATTGAGGATTGAGGATGAGGGCTGAGGGTTGAGGATTGAGGTTTGAGGACTAAGGACAGAGGATTGAGGATTGAGAATTGAGGATTGAGGATTGAGGATTGAAGATTGATAATTGGGTATTGAGGATCGAAGAATGAGGATTGAGGATTGAGGATTGAGGATTGAGGATAGAAGATAGAGTATTGAGGATTGAAGATTGACGATTGAGGATTGAGGATTGAGGATTGAGGATTGAGGATTGAGGGTTGAGGATTGAAGATTCAGTATTGAGGATTGACGATTGAGGATTGAGGATTGAGTATTGACGATTGAGGATTGCAGACTGAGTATTGAGGATTGACGTTGGGAGGATTGAGGATTGCGGATAGAAGATTGAGAATTGGGGACTGAGGATTCAAGATTGAGGATCGAAGATTGAGAATTGAGGATTGAGGATTGATAATTGAGGATTCAGGATTGAAGATTGAGTATTGAGGATAGAAGATTGAGGATTAAGGATTGTCGATTAAGGATTGAGGATGAGGGCTGAGGGTTGAGGATTGAGGTTTGAGGACTGAGGACTGAGGATTGAGGATTGAGAATTGAGGATTGAGGATTGAGGATTGAAGATTGAGGATTGGGTATTGAGGATTGAAGAATGAGGATTGAGGATTGAGGATTGAGGATTGAGGATTGAAGATTGAGTATTGAGCATTGAAGCCTGACGATTGAGGATTGAGGGTTGAGGATTGAGGATTGAGGATGGAGGATTGAAGATTGAGTATTGAGGATCGAAGATTGGGGATCGAGGACTGAGGATTGAGGATTGAGGATTGAGGATTGAAGAATGAGGATTGAGGATTGAAGATTGAGTATTGAGGATTGAAGATTGAGGATTGAGGATTGAGGATTCAGCATTGAGGATTGAAGATTGAGTACTGAGGATTGAAGATTAAGGTTGAGGATTGAGGATTGAGAGTTGAGGATTGAGGATTGAGGATTGAGGATTGAAGATTGAGGATTGCGTATTGAGGATAGAACATTGAGGATTGAGTATTGAGTATTGAGGATTGAGGATTGAGGATTGAAGATTGAATATTGATGATTGAAGGTTGACGATCGAGGATTGAGGTTTGTGGATTGAGGACGAGGACTGAGGGTTGAGTATTGATGTTTGAGGTCTGAGGATTGAGGATTGAGGATTGAGAATTGAGGATTGAGGATTGAGGATTGAAGATTGAGGATTGGGTGTTGAAGATTGAAGAATGAGGATTGAGGATTGAGGATTGAGGATTGAGGATTGAGGATTGAAGTTTGAGTATTGAGGATTGAATATTGAGGATTGAGGATTGAGGATTGAGCATTGAGGATTGAGGATTGCGGATAGAAGATTGAGGATTGGGTATTGCGGATTGAACATTGAGGATTGAGGATTGAGGATTGAGGATTGAGGACTGAAGGTTGAATATTGATGATTGAATATTGAGGATTGAGGATTGTTGGTTGTGGATTGAGGACGAGGACTGAGGGTTGAGTATTGCTGTTTGAGGTCTGAGGACTAAGGATTGAGGATTGAGAATTGAGGATTGAGGATTGAGTATTGAGGATTTAAGACTGAGTGTTGAGGGTTGAGTGATGAGAATTGATGTTTGTGGATAGAGATTTGAAGATTGCAGATTGAGTATTGAGTATTGAAAGCTGTGAATTGATGATATTCTCTTGAGGATTGAGGATTGACAACTGATTGTTGAGGACTGTGGGCTGAAGGTTGAGGATTCAGGATTGAGGATTCAGGATTGTGGATTGAGGATTGAGGATTGAGAATTGAAGATTGAGGATTGAGTATTGGGGGTTGTGGATTGAGGACGAGGTCTGAGGGTTGAGTATTGATGTTTGAGGTCTGAGGATTGAGGGTTGAGGATTGAGAATTGAGGATTGAGGATTGAAGATTGAGGATTGGGTACCGAGGATTGAAGAATGAGGATTGAGTATTGAGTATTGAGGATTGAGGATTGAGGATTGAGGATTGAAGATTGAGGATTTGGTATTGAGGATTGAAGAATGAGGATTGAGTATTGAGTATTGAGGATAGAGGATTGAAGATTGAGTATTGAGGATTGAAGAATGACGATTGAGGATTGAGGATTGAGGATTGAGGATTGAGGATTGAGGATTGAGTATTGAAGATTGAGTATTGGGTATTGAAGATTGAGGATTGAGGATTGAGGATTGTGGATTGAGGATTGAAGATTGAGTACTGAGGATTGAAGATTAAGATTGAGGATTGAGGATTGAGGATTGAGGATTGAGGATTGAGGATTGAAGATTGAGTATTGAGGATTGAAGATTGAGGATTGAGGATTGAGGATTGAGGATTGAGGATTGAAGATTGAGTATTGAGGATTGAAGATTGAGGATTGAGGATTGAGGATTGAGGATTGAGGATTGAGGATTGAGGATTGCGGATAGAAGATTGAGGATTGGGTATTGCGGATTGAGCATTGAGGATTGAGGATTGAGGATTGAGGATTGAGGACTGAAGATTGAATATTGATGATTGAATATTGAGGATTGAGGATTGATGGTTGTGGATTGAGGACGAGGACTGCGGGTTGACTACTGCTCTTTGAGGTCTGAGGATTGAGGGTTGAGGATTGAGAATTGAGGATTGAGGATTGAGGATTGAAGATTGAGAATTGGGTATTGAGGATTGAAGAATGAGGATTGAGGATTGAGGATTGAGGATTGAGGATAGAAGACTGAGTGCTGAGGTTTGAGTGATGAGAATTGATGTTTGTGGATAGATATTTGAAGATTGCAGATTGAGTATTGAGTATTGAAGACTGTGAATTGATGATATTCTCTTGAGGATTGAGGATTGACAACTGATTGTTGAGGACTGAGGGCTGAAGTTTGAGGATTCAGGATTGAGGACTCAGGACTGTGGATTGAGGATTGAGGATTGAGAATTGAAGATTGAGGATTGAGTATTGGGGGTTGTGGATTGAGGACGAGGACTGAGGGTTGAGTATTGATGTTTGAGGTCTGAGGATTGAGGGTTGAGGATTGAGAATTGAGGATTGAGGATTGAAGATTGAGGATTGGGTATTGAGGATTGAAGAATGATGATTGAGTACTGAGTATTGAGCATTGAGGATTGAAGATTGAGTATTGAGCATTGAATATTGACGATTGAGGATTGAGGATTGAGGATTGAGAATTGAGGATTGAGGATTGAGGATTGAAGATTGAGTATTGAGGATTGAAGATTGAGGATTGGGGATTGAGGTTTGAGGATTGAGGATTGAATATTGAGTACTGAGGATTGAAGATTAAGATTGAGGATTGATGATTGAGGATTGAGGATTGAAGATTGGGGATTGGAGACTGAGTATTGAGGGTTGAGTGATGAGAATTGATGCTTGTGGATAGAGGTCTGAAGATTGCAGATTGAGTATTGAGTATTGAAAACTGTGAATTGAGGATATTCTATTGAGGATTGAGGATTGACAACTGATTGTTGAGGACTTAGGGCTGAAGATTGAGGATTCAGGGTTGAGGATTCAGGATTGAGGTTTGAGGACTGAGTATTGAGGATTGAGGATTGAGGATTGAGGATTGAGGATTGAAGACTGAGGATTGGGTATTGAGGATTGAACATTGAGGATTGAGTGTTGAGGATAGAGGATTGAGGATTGAGGATTGAAGGTTGAATATTAATGACTGTATATTGAGGATTGAGGATTGAGGGTTGTGGATTGAGGACGAGGACTGAGGGTTGAGTATTGATGTTTGAAGTCTGAGGATTCAGGATTGAAGATTGAGTATTGAGGATAGAAGATTGAGGATTGAGGATTGTCGATTAAGGATTGAGGATGAGGTCTGAGGGTTGAGGATTGAGGTTTGAGGACTGAGGACTGAGGATTGAGGATTGAGAATTGAGGATTGAGGATTGAGGATTGAAGATTGAGGATTGGGTATTGAGGATTGAAGAATGAGGATTGAGGATTGAGGATTGAGGATTGAGGATTGAAGATTGAGTATTGAGCATTGAAGCCTGACGATTGAGGATTGAGGATTGAGGATGGAGGACTGAAGATTGAGTATTGAGTATTGAAGATTGAGGATCGAGGATTGAGGATTGAGGATTGAGGATAGAGGATTGAAGAATGAGGATTGAGGATTGAGGATTGAGGATTGAGGATTGAGGATTGAGGATTGGTGATTGAGGATTGCGAATTGAAGATTCAGTATTAAGGATTGAAGATTCAAAATTGAGGATGAGGATTGAACATTGAGTACTGAGTGTTGAGGGTTGAGTGATGAGAATTTATGTTTCTGGATACAGATTTGAAGATTGCAGATTGAGTATTGGGTATTGAAAACTGTGAATTGAGGATATTCTATTGAGGATTGAGAACTAACAACTGAATGTTGAGGACTGAGGGCTGAAGATTGAGGATTCAGGATTGAGGATTCAGAATTGAGGTTTGAGGACTGAGGATTGAGGATTGAAGATTGAGTATTGAGGATTGACGATTGAGGGTTGAGGATTGAGGATTGAGGATTGAGGATGAGGGCTGAGGGTTGAGGATTGAGGTTTGAGGACTAAGGACAGAGGATTGAGGATTGAGAATTGAGGATTGAGGATTGAGGATTGATGATTGATAATAGGGTATTGAGGATCGAAGAATGAGGATTGAGGATTGAGGATTGAGGATTGAGGATAGAAGATTGAGTATTGAGGATTGAAGATTGACGATTGAGGATTGCGGATTGAGGATTGAGGATTGAGGATTGAGGGTTGAGGATTGAAGATTCAGTATTGAGGATTGACGATTGAGGATTGAGGATTGAGTATTGACGATTGAGGATTGCAGACTGAGTATTGAGGATTGACGATGGGAGGATTGAGGATTGCGGATAGAAGATTGAGAATTGGGGACTGAGGATTCAAGATTGAGGATCGAAGATTGAGAATTGAGGATTGAGGATTGATAATTGAGGATTCAGGATTGAAGATTGAGTATTGAGGATAGAAGATTGAGGATTAAGGATTGTCGATTAAGGATTGAGGATGAGGGCTGAGGGTTGAGGATTGAGGTTTGAGGACTGAGGACTGAGGATTGAGGATTGAGAATTGAGGATTGAGGATTGAGGATTGAAGATTGAGGATTGGGTATTGAGGATTGAAGATTGAGTATTGAGGATTGAAGATTGAGGATTGGGGATTGAGGTTTGAGGATTGAGGATTGAATATTGAGTACTGAGGATTGAAGATTAAGATTGAGGATTGATGATTGAGGATTGAGGATTGAAGATTGAGTATTGGGGACTGAGTATTGAGGGTTGAGTGATGAGAATTGATGCTTGTGGATAGAGGTCTGAAGATTGCAGATTGAGTATTGAGTATTGAAAACTGTGAATTGAGGATATTCTATTGAGGATTGAGGATTGACAACTGATTGTTGAGGACTTAGGGCTGAAGATTGAGGATTCAGGGTTGAGGATTCAGGATTGAGGTTTGAGGACTGAGTATTGAGGATTGAGGATTGAGGATTGAGGATTGAGGATTGAAGACTGAGGATTGGGTATTGAGGATTGAACATTGAGGATTGAGTGTTGAGGATAGAGGATTGAGGATTGAGGATTGAAGGTTGAATATTAATGACTGTATATTGAGGATTGAGGATTGAGGGTTGTGGATTGAGGACGAGGACTGAGGGTTGAGTATTGATGTTTGAAGTCTGAGGATTCAGGATTGAAGATTGAGTATTGAGGATAGAAGATTGAGGATTGAGGATTGTCGATTAAGGATTGAGGATGAGGTCTGAGGGTTGAGGATTGAGGTTTGAGGACTGAGGACTGAGGATTGAGGATTGAGAATTGAGGATTGAGGATTGAGGATTGAAGATTGAGGATTGGGTATTGAGGATTGAAGAATGAGGATTGAGGATTGAGGATTGAGGATTGAGGATTGAAGATTGAGTATTGAGCATTGAAGCCTGACGATTGAGGATTGAGGATTGAGGATGGAGGACTGAAGATTGAGTATTGAGGATTGAAGATTGAGGATAGAGGATTGAGGATTGAGGATTGAGGATAGAGGATTGAAGAATGAGGATTGAGGATTGAGGATTGAGGATTGAGGATTGAGGATTGAGGATTGGTGATTGAGGATTGCGAATTGAAGATTCAGTATTAAGGATTGAAGATTCAAAATTGAGGATGAGGATTGAACATTGAGTACTGAGTGTTGAGGGTTGAGTGATGAGAATTTATGTTTCTGGATACAGATTTGAAGATTGCAGATTGAGTATTGGGTATTGAAAACTGTGAATTGAGGATATTCTATTGAGGATTGAGAACTAACAACTGAATGTTGAGGACTGAGGGCTGAAGATTGAGGATTCAGGATTGAGGATTCAGAATTGAGGTTTGAGGACTGAGGATTGAGGATTGAAGATTGAGTATTGAGGATTGACGATTGAGGGTTGAGGATTGAGGATTGAGGATTGAGGATGAGGGCTGAGGGTTGAGGATTGAGGTTTGAGGACTAAGGACAGAGGATTGAGGATTGAGAATTGAGGATTGAGGATTGAGGATTGATGATTGATAATTGGGTATTGAGGATCGAAGAATGAGGATTGAGGATTGAGGATTGAGGATTGAGGATAGAAGATTGAGTATTGAGGATTGAAGATTGACGATTGAGGATTGAGGATTGAGGATTGAGGATTGAGGATTGAGGGTTGAGGGTTGAAGATTCAGTATTGAGGATTGACGATTGAGGATTGAGGATTGAGTATTGACGATTGAGGATTGCAGACTGAGTATTGAGGATTGACGATGGGAGGATTGAGGATTGCGGATAGAAGATTGAGAATTGGGGACTGAGGATTCAAGATTGAGGATCGAAGATTGAGAATTGAGGATTGAGGATTGATAATTGAGGATTCAGGATTGAAGATTGAGTATTGAGGATAGAAGATTGAGGATTAAGGATTGTCGATTAAGGATTGAGGATGAGGTCTGAGGGTTGAGGATTGAGGTTTGAGGACTGAGGACTGAGGATTGAGAATTGAGAATTGAGGATTGAGGATTGAGGATTGAAGATTGAGGATTGGGTATTGAGGATTGAAGAATGAGGATTGAGGATTGAGGATTGAGGATTGAGGATTGAAGATTGAGTATTGAGCATTGAAGCCTGACGATTGAGGATTGAGAATTGAGGATTGAGGATTGAGGATGGAGGATTGAAGATTGAGTATTGAGGATTGAAGATTGAGGATCGCGGATTGAGGATTGAGGATTGAGTATAGAGGATTGAAGAATGAGGATTGAGGATTGAGGATTGAGGATTGAGGATTGAAGACTGAGTATTGAGGATTGATGATTGAGGATTGAGGAGTGAGTATTGAAGATTGAGGATTTGGGACTGAGGATTGAAGATTGGGGTTTGAGGATTGAGGATTGAGGATTGAGGATTGAGGGTTGAGGATTGAAGATTAAGATTGAGGATTGAGGATTGAGGATTGAGGATTGAGGATTGAGGATTGAGGATTGAAGATTGAGGATTGCGTATTGAGGATAGAACATTGAGGATTGAGTATTGAGTATTGAGGATTGAGGGTTGAGGATTGAAGATTGAATATTGATGATTGAAGATTGAGGATCGAGGATTGAGGGTTGTGGAATGAGGACGAGGACTGAGGGTTGAGTATTGGTGTTTGAGGTCTGAGGATTGAGGATTGAGGATTGAGGATTGAGGATTGAGGATTGAGGATTGAGGATTGAAGATTGAGGATTGGGTATTGAGGATTGATGAATGAGGATTGAGGATTGAGGATTGAGGATTGAGGATTGAGGATTGAAGATTGAGTATTGAGGATTGAAGGTTGACGATTGAGGATTGAGGATTGAGGATTGAGGATTGAGGATTGAGGATTGAAGATTGACTATTGAGGATTGAAGATTGAGGATTGTGGATTGAGGATTGACGATTGAGGATTGAAGATTGAGGATTGAGGATTGAGGATTGAAGATTGAGGATTGGGTATTGAGGATTGAAGAATGAGGATTGAGGATTGAGGATTGAGGATTGAGGATTGAAGATTGAGTATTGAGCATTGAAGCTTGACGATTTTAGGATTGAGGATTGAGGATTGAGGATTGAGGATGGAGGATTGAAGATTGAGTATTGAGGATTGAAGATTGAGGATCGAGGACTGAGGATTGAGGATTGAGGATTGAGGATTGAAGAATGAGGATTGAGGATTGAGGATTGAGGATTGAGGATTGAAGACTGAGTATTGAGGATTGAAGATTGAGGATTGAGGAGTGAGTATTGAAGATTGAGGATTTGGGACTGAGGATTGAAGATTGGGGTTTGAGGATTGAGGATTGAGGATTGAGGATGGAGGATTGAAGATTGAGGATTGGGTGTTGTGGATTGAAGAATGAGTATTGAGGATTGAGGATTGAAGATTGAGGATTGGAGATTGAGTATTGAGGATTGAAGATTGACGATTGAGGATTGAGGATTGAGGATTGAGGATTGAGGATTGAGGATTGAGGATTGAAGATTGAGTATTGAGGATTGAAGATTGAGGATTGTGGATTGAGGATTCACGATTGAGGATTGAAGATTGAGGATTGAGGATTGAGGATTGAGGATTGAGCATTGAAGATTGAGGATTCGGTATTGAGGATTGAAGAATGAGGATTGAGTATTGAGTATTGAGGATTGAGGATTGAAGATTGAGTATTGAGGATTGAAGATTGACGATTGAGGATTGAGGATTGAGGATTGAGGATTGAGGATTGAGGACTGAGGACTGAGGATTGAGAATTGAGAATTGAGGATTGAGGATTGAGGATTGAAGATTGAGGATTGGGTATTGAGGATTGAAGAATGAGGATTGAGGATTGAGGATTGAGGATTGAGGATTGAAGATTGAGTATTGAGCATTGAAGCCTGACGATTGAGGATTGAGAATTGAGGATTGAGGATTGAGGATGGAGGATTGAAGATTGAGTATTGAGGATTGAAGATTGAGGATCGAGGATTGAGGATTGAGGATTGAGTATAGAGGATTGAAGAATGAGGATTGGGGATTGAGGATTGAGGATTGAGGATTGAAGACTGAGTATTGAGGATTGATGATTGAGGATTGAGGAGTGAGTATTGAAGATTGAGGATTTGGGACTGAGGATTGAAGATTGGGGTTTGAGGATTGAGGATTGAGGATTGAGGATTGAGGGTTGAGGATTGAAGATTAAGATTGAGGATTGAGGATTGAGGATTGAGGGTTGAGGATTGAGGATTGAGGATTGAAGATTGAGGATTGCGTATTGAGGATAGAACATTGAGGATTGAGTATTGAGTATTGAGGATTGAGGGTTGAGGATTGAAGATTGAATATTGATGATTGAAGATTGAGGATCGAGGATTGAGGGTTGTGGAATGAGGACGAGGACTGAGGGTTGAGTATTGGTGTTTGAGGTCTGAGGATTGAGGATTGAGGGTTGTGGATTGAGGACGAGGACTGAGGGTTGAGTACTGATGTTTGAGGTCTGAGGATTGAGGATTGAGGATTGAGAATTGAGGATTGAGGATTGAGGATTGAAGATTGAGGATTGGGTGTTGAAGATTGAAGAATGAGGATTGAGGATTGAGGATTGAGGATTGAGGATTGAAGATTGAGTATTGAGGATTGAATATTGAGGATTGAGTATTGAGGATTGAGCATTGAGGATTGAGGATTGGGGATAGAAGATTGAGGATTGGGTATTGCGGATTGAACATTGAGGATTGAGGATTGAGGATTGAGGATTGAGGACTGAAGATTGAATATTGATGATTGAATATTGAGGATTGAGGATTGATGGTTGTGGATTGAGGACGAGGACTGAGGGTTGAGTATTGCTGTTTGAGGTCTGAGGATTGAGGATTGAGGATTGAGAATTGAGGATTGAAGATTGAGGATTGAAGATTGAGAATTGGGTATTCAGGATTGAAGAATGAGGATTGAGGATTGAGGATTGAGTATTGAGGATTGAAGACTGAGTGTTGAGGGTTGAGTGATGAGAATTGATGTTTGTGGATAGAGATTTGAAGATTGCAGATTGAGTATTGAGTATTGAAAACTGTGAATTGATGATATTCTCTTGAGGATTGAGGATTGACAACTGATTGTTGAGGACTGAGGGCTGAAGGTTGAGGATTCAGGATTGAGGATTCAGGATTGTGGATTGAGGATTGAGGATTGAGAATTGAAGATTGAGCATTGAGTAATGGGGGTTGTGGATTGAGGACGAGGACTGAGGGTTGAGTATTGATGTTTGAGGTCTGAGGATTGAGGGTTGAGGATTGAGAATTGAGGATTGAGGATTGAAGATTGAGGATTGGGTACTGAGGATTGAAGAATGAGGATTGAGTATTGAGTATTGAGGATTGAGGACTGAGGATTGAGGATTGAAGATTGAGGATTAGGTATTGAGGATTGAAGAATGAGGATTGAGTATTGAGTATTGAGGATTGAGGATTGAAGATTGAGTATTGAGGATTGAAGATTGACGATTGAGGATTGAGTATTGAGGATTGAGGATTGAGGATTGAGGATTGAGGATTGAAGATTGAGTATTGGGTATTGAAGATTGAGGATTGAGGATTGAGGATTGTGGATTGAGGATTGAAGATTGAGTACTGAGGATTGAAGATTAAGATTGAGGACTGAGGATTGAGGATTGAGGATTGAGGATTGAGGATTGAGGATTGAAGATTGAGTATTGAGGATTGAAGATTGAGGATTGAGGATTGAGGATTGAGGATTGAGGATTGAAGATTGAGTATTGAGGATTGAAGATTGAGGATTGAGGATTGAAGATTGATAATTGGGTATTGAGGATCGAAGAATGAGGATTGAGGATTGAGGATTGAGGATTGAGGATAGAAGATAGAGTATTGAGGATTGAAGATTGACGATTGAGGATTGAGGATTGAGGATTGAGGATTGAGGATTGAGGGTTGAGGATTGAAGATTCAGTATTGAGGATTGACGATTGAGGATTGAGGATTGAGTATTGACGATTGAGGATTGCAGACTGAGTATTGAGGATTGACGTTGGGTGGATTGAGGATTGCGGATAGAAGATTGAGAATTGGGGACTGAGGATTCAAGATTGAGGATCGAAGATTGAGAATTGAGGATTGAGGATTGATAATTGAGGATTCAGGATTGAAGATTGAGTATTGAGGATAGAAGATTGAGGATTAAGGATTGTCGATTAAGGATTGAGGATGAGGGCTGAGGGTTGAGGATTGAGGTTTGAGGACTGAGGACTGAGGATTGAGGATTGAGAATTGAGGATTGAGGATTGAGGATTGAAGATTGAGGATTGGGTATTGAGGATTGAAGAATGAGGATTGAGGATTGAGGATTGAGGATTGAGGATTGAAGATTGAGTATTGAGCATTGAAGCCTGACGATTGAGGATTGAGGATTGAGGATTGAGGATTGAGGATGGAGGATTGAAGATTGAGTATTGAGGATCGAAGATTGGGGATCGAGGACTGAGGATTGAGGATTGAGGATTGAGGATTGAAGAATGAGGATTGAGGATTGAAGATTGAGTATTGAGGATTGAAGATTGAGGATTGAGGATTGAGGATTCAGCATTGAGGATTGAAGATTGAGTACTGAGGATTGAAGATTAAGGTTGAGGATTGAGGATTGAGGGTTGAGGATTGAGGATTGAGGATTGAGGATTGAAGATTGAGGATTGCGTATTGAGGATAGAACATTGAGGATTGAGTATTGAGTATTGAGGATTGAGGATTGAGGATTGAAGATTGAATATTGATGATTGAAGGTTGACGATCGAGGATTGAGGTTTGTGGATTGAGGACGAGGACTGAGGGTTGAGTATTGATGTTTGAGGTCTGAGGATTGAGGATTGAGGATTGAGAATTGAGGATTGAGGATTGAGGATTGAAGATTGAGGATTGGGTGTTGAAGATTGAAGAATGAGGATTGAGGATTGAGGATTGAGGATTGAGGATTGAGGATTGAAGTTTGAGTATTGAGGATTGAATATTGAGGATTGAGGATTGAGGATTGAGCATTGAGGATTGAGGATTGCGGATAGAAGATTGAGGATTGGGTATTGCGGATTGAACATTGAGGATTGAGGATTGAGGATTGAGGATTGAGGACTGAAGGTTGAATATTGATGATTGAATATTGAGGATTGAGGATTGATGGTTGTGGATTGAGGACGAGGACTGAGGGTTGAGTATTGCTGTTTGAGGTCTGAGGACTAAGGATTGAGGATTGAGAATTGAGGATTGAGGATTGAGTATTGAGGATTTAAGACTGAGTGTTGAGGGTTGAGTGATGAGAATTGATGTTTGTGGATAGAGATTTGAAGATTGCAGATTGAGTATTGAGTATTGAAAGCTGTGAATTGATGATATTCTCTTGAGGATTGAGGATTGACAACTGATTGTTGAGGACTGTGGGCTGAAGGTTGAGGATTCAGGATTGAGGATTCAGGATTGTGGATTGAGGATTGAGGATTGAGAATTGAAGATTGAGGATTGAGTATTGGGGGTTGTGGATTGAGGACGAGGTCTGAGGGTTGAGTATTGATGTTTGAGGTCTGAGGATTGAGGGTTGAGGATTGAGAATTGAGGATTGAGGATTAAAGATTGAGGATTGGGTACTGAGGATTGAAGAATGAGGATTGAGTATTGAGTATTGAGGATTGAGGATTGAGGATTGAGGATTGAAGATTGAGGATTTGGTATTGAGGATTGAAGAATGAGGATTGAGTATTGAGTATTGAGGATAGAGGATTGAAGATTGAGTATTGAGGATTGAAGATTGACGATTGAGGATTGAGGATTGAGGATTGAGGATTGAGGATTGAGGATTGAGTATTGAAGATTGAGTATTGGGTATTGAAGATTGAGGATTGAGGATTGAGGATTGTGGATTGAGGATTGAAGATTGAGTACTGAGGATTGAAGATTAAGATTGAGGATTGAGGATTGAGGATTGAGGATTGAGGATTGAGGATTGAAGATTGAGTATTGAGGATTGAAGATTGAGGATTGAGGATTGAGGATTGAGGATTGAGGATTGAAGGTTGAGTATTGAGGATTGAAGATTGAGGATTGAGGATTGAGGATTGAGGATTGAGGATTGAGGATTGAGGATTGCGGATAGAAGATTGAGGATTGGGTATTGCGGATTGAGCATTGAGGATTGAGGATTGAGGATTGAGGATTGAGGACTGAAGATTGAATATTGATGATTGAATATTGAGGATTGAGGATTGATGGTTGTGGATTGAGGACGAGGACTGCGGGTTGACTACTGCTGTTTGAGGTCTGAGGATTGAGGGTTGAGGATTGAGAATTGAGGATTGAGGATTGAGGATTGAAGATTGAGAATTGGGTATTGAGGATTGAAGAATGAGGATTGAGGATTGAGGATTGAGGATTGAGGATTGAAGACTGAGTGCTGAGGTTTGAGTGATGAGAATTGATGTTTGTGGATAGATATTTGAAGATTGCAGATTGAGTATTGAGTATTGAAGACTGTGAATTGATGATATTCTCTTGAGGATTGAGGATTGACAACAGATTGTTGAGGACTGAGGGCTGAAGTTTGAGGATTCAGGATTGAGGACTCAGGACTGTGGATTGAGGATTGAGGATTGAGAATTGAAGATTGAGGATTGAGTATTGGGGGTTGTGGATTGAGGACGAGGACTGAGGGTTGAGTATTGATGTTTGAGGTCTGAGGATTGAGGGTTGAGGATTGAGAATTGAGGATTGAGGATTGAAGATTGAGGATTGGGTATTGAGGATTGAAGAATGATGATTGAGTACTGAGTATTGAGCATTGAGGATTGAAGATTGAGTATTGAGCATTGAATATTGACGATTGAGGATTGAGGATTGAGGATTGAGAATTGAGGATTGAGGATTGAGGATTGAAGATTGAGTATTGAGGATTGAAGATTGAGGATTGGGGATTGAGGTTTGAGGATTGAGGATTGAATATTGAGTACTGAGGATTGAAGATTAAGATTGAGGATTGATGATTGAGGATTGAGGATTGAAGATTGAGGATTGGAGACTGAGTATTGAGGGTTGAGTGATGAGAATTGATGCTTGTGGATAGAGGTCTGAAGATTGCAGATTGAGTATTGAGTATTGAAAACTGTGAATTGAGGATATTCTATTGAGGATTGAGGATTGACAACTGATTGTTGAGGACTTAGGGCTGAAGATTGAGGATTCAGGGTTGAGGATTCAGGATTGAGGTTTGAGGACTGAGTATTGAGGATTGAGGATTGAGGATTGAGGATTGAGGATTGAAGACTGAGGATTGGGTATTGAGGATTGAACATTGAGGATTGAGTGTTGAGGATAGAGGATTGAGGATTGAAGGTTGAATATTAATGACTGTATATTGAGGATTGAGGATTGAGGGTTGTGGATTGAGGACGAGGACTGAGGGTTGAGTATTGATGTTTGAAGTCTGAGGATTCAGGATTGAAGATTGAGTATTGAGGATAGAAGATTGAGGATTGAGGATTGTCGATTAAGGATTGAGGATGAGGTCTGAGGGTTGAGGATTGAGGTTTGAGGACTGAGGACTGAGGATTGAGGATTGAGAATTGAGGATTGAGGATTGAGGATTGAAGATTGAGGATTGGGTATTGAGGATTGAAGAATGAGGATTGAGGATTGAGGATTGAGGATTGAGGATTGAAGATTGAGTATTGAGCATTGAAGCCTGACGATTGAGGATTGAGGATAGAGGATGGAGGACTGAAGATTGAGTATTGAGGATTGAAGATTGAGGATCGAGGATTGAGGATTGAGGATTGAGGATAGAGGATTGAAGAATGAGGATTGAGGATTGAGGATTGAGGATTGAGGATTGAGGATTGAGGATTGGTGATTGAGGATTGCGAATTGAAGATTCAGTATTAAGGATTGAAGATTCAAAATTGAGGATGAGGATTGAACATTGAGTACTGAGTGTTGAGGGTTGAGTGATGAGAATTTATGTTTCTGGATACAGATTTGAAGATTGCAGATTGAGTATTGGGTATTGAAAACTGTGAATTGAGGATATTCTATTGAGGATTGAGAACTAACAACTGAATGTTGAGGACTGAGGGCTGAAGATTGAGGATTCAGGATTGAGGATTCAGAATTGAGGTTTGAGGACTGAGGATTGAGGATTGAAGATTGAGTATTGAGGATTGACGATTGAGGGTTGAGGATTGAGGATTGAGGATTGAGGATGAGGGCTGAGGGTTGAGGATTGAGGTTTGAGGACTAAGGACAGAGGATTGAGGATTGAGAATTGAGGATTGAGGATTGAGGATTGATGATTGATAATTGGGTATTGAGGATCGAAGAATGAGGATTGAGGATTGAGGATTGAGGATTGAGGATAGAAGATTGAGTATTGAGGATTGAAGATTGACGATTGAGGATTGCGGATTGAGGATTGAGGATTGAGGATTGAGGGTTGAGGATTGAAGATTCAGTATTGAGGATTGACGATTGAGGATTGAGGATTGAGTATTGACGATTGAGGATTGCAGACTGAGTATTGAGGATTGACGATGGGAGGATTGAGGATTGCGGATAGAAGATTGAGAATTGGGGACTGAGGATTCAAGATTGAGGATCGAAGATTGAGAATTGAGGATTGAGGATTGATAATTGAGGATTCAGGATTGAAGATTGAGTATTGAGGATAGAAGATTGAGGATTAAGGATTGTCGATTAAGGATTGAGGATGAGGGCTGAGGGTTGAGGATTGAGGTTTGAGGACTGAGGACTGAGGATTGAGGATTGAGAATTGAGGATTGAGGATTGAGGATTGAAGATTGAGGATTGGGTATTGAGGATTGAAGATTGAGTATTGAGGATTGAAGATTGAGGATTGGGGATTGAGGTTTGAGGATTGAGGATTGAATATTGAGTACTGAGGATTGAAGATTAAGATTGAGGATTGATGATTGAGGATTGAGGATTGAAGATTGAGTATTGGGGACTGAGTATTGAGGGTTGAGTGATGAGAATTGATGCTTGTGGATAGAGGTCTGAAGATTGCAGATTGAGTATTGAGTATTGAAAACTGTGAATTGAGGATATTCTATTGAGGATTGAGGATTGACAACTGATTGTTGAGGACTTAGGGCTGAAGATTGAGGATTCAGGGTTGAGGATTCAGGATTGAGGTTTGAGGACTGAGTATTGAGGATTGAGGATTGAGGATTGAGGATTGAGGATTGAAGACTGAGGATTGGGTATTGAGGATTGAACATTGAGGATTGAGTGTTGAGGATAGAGGATTGAGGATTGAGGATTGAAGGTTGAATATTAATGACTGTATATTGAGGATTGAGGATTGAGGGTTGTGGATTGAGGACGAGGACTGAGGGTTGAGTATTGATGTTTGAAGTCTGAGGATTCAGGATTGAAGATTGAGTATTGAGGATAGAAGATTGAGGATTGAGGATTGTCGATTAAGGATTGAGGATGAGGTCTGAGGGTTGAGGATTGAGGTTTGAGGACTGAGGACTGAGGATTGAGGATTGAGAATTGAGGATTGAGGATTGAGGATTGAAGATTGAGGATTGGGTATTGAGGATTGAAGAATGAGGATTGAGGATTGAGGATTGAGGATTGAGGATTGAAGATTGAGTATTGAGCATTGAAGCCTGACGATTGAGGATTGAGGATTGAGGATGGAGGACTGAAGATTGAGTATTGAGGATTGAAGATTGAGGATAGAGGATTGAGGATTGAGGATTGAGGATAGAGGATTGAAGAATGAGGATTGAGGATTGAGGATTGAGGATTGAGGATTGAGGATTGAGGATTGGTGATTGAGGATTGCGAATTGAAGATTCAGTATTAAGGATTGAAGATTCAAAATTGAGGATGAGGATTGAACATTGAGTACTGAGTGTTGAGGGTTGAGTGATGAGAATTTATGTTTCTGGATACAGATTTGAAGATTGCAGATTGAGTATTGGGTATTGAAAACTGTGAATTGAGGATATTCTATTGAGGATTGAGAACTAACAACTGAATGTTGAGGACTGAGGGCTGAAGATTGAGGATTCAGGATTGAGGATTCAGAATTGAGGTTTGAGGACTGAGGATTGAGGATTGAAGATTGAGTATTGAGGATTGACGATTGAGGGTTGAGGATTGAGGATTGAGGATTGAGGATGAGGGCTGAGGGTTGAGGATTGAGGTTTGAGGACTAAGGACAGAGGATTGAGGATTGAGAATTGAGGATTGAGGATTGAGGATTGATGATTGATAATTGGGTATTGAGGATCGAAGAATGAGGATTGAGGATTCAGGATTGAGGATTGAGGATAGAAGATTGAGTATTGAGGATTGAAGATTGACGATTGAGGATTGAGGATTGAGGATTGAGGATTGAGGATTGAGGGTTGAGGGTTGAAGATTCAGTATTGAGGATTGACGATTGAGGATTGAGGATTGAGTATTGACGATTGAGGATTGCAGACTGAGTATTGAGTATTGACGATGGGAGGATTGAGGATTGCGGATAGAAGATTGAGAATTGGGGACTGAGGATTCAAGATTGAGGATCGAAGATTGAGAATTGAGGATTGAGGATTGATAATTGAGGATTCAGGATTGAAGATTGAGTATTGAGGATAGAAGATTGAGGATTAAGGATTGTCGATTAAGGATTGAGGATGAGGTCTGAGGGTTGAGGATTGAGGTTTGAGGACTGAGGACTGAGGATTGAGAATTGAGAATTGAGGATTGAGGATTGAGGATTGAAGATTGAGGATTGGGTATTGAGGATTGAAGAATGAGGATTGAGGATTGAGGATTGAGGATTGAGGATTGAGGATTGAAGATTGAGTATTGAGCATTGAAGCCTGACGATTGAGGATTGAGAATTGAGGATTGAGGATTGAGGATGGAGGATTGAAGATTGAGTATTGAGGATTGAAGATTGAGGATCGAGGATTGAGGATTGAGGATTGAGTATAGAGGATTGAAGAATGAGGATTGAGGATTGAGGATTGAGGATTGAGGATTGAAGACTGAGTATTGAGGATTGATGATTGAGGATTGAGGAGTGAGTATTGAAGATTGAGGATTTGGGACTGAGGATTGAAGATTGGGGTTTGAGGATTGAGGATTGAGGATTGAGGATTGAGGGTTGAGGATTGAAGATTAAGATTGAGGATTGAGGATTGAGGATTGAGGATTGAGGATTGAGGATTGAGGATTGAAGATTGAGGATTGCGTATTGAGGATAGAACATTGAGGATTGAGTATTGAGTATTGAGGATTGAGGGTTGAGGATTGAAGATTGAATATTGATGATTGAAGATTGAGGATCGAGGATTGAGGGTTGTGGAATGAGGACGAGGACTGAGGGTTGAGTATTGGTGTTTGAGGTCTGAGGATTGAGGATTGAGGATTGAGGATTGAGGATTGAGGATTGAGGATTGAGGATTGAAGATTGAGGATTGGGTATTGAGGATTGATGAATGAGGATTGAAGATTGAGGATTGGGTATTGAGGATTGAAGAATGAGGATTGAGGATTGAGGATTGAGGATTGAGGATTGAAGATTGAGTATTGAGCATTGAAGCCTGACGATTGAGGATTGAGAATTGAGGATTGAGGATTGAGGATGGAGGATTGAAGATTGAGTATTGAGGATTGAAGATTGAGGATCGAGGATTGAGGATTGAGGATTGAGTATAGAGGATTGAAGAATGAGGATTGAGGATTGAGGATTGAGGATTGAGGATTGAAGACTGAGTATTGAGGATTGATGATTGAGGATTGAGGAGTGAGTATTGAAGATTGAGGATTTGGGACTGAGGATTGAAGATTGGGGTTTGAGGATTGAGGATTGAGGATTGAGGATTGAGGGTTGAGGATTGAAGATTAAGATTGAGGATTGAGGATTGAGGATTGAGGGTTGAGGATTGAGGATTGAGGATTGAAGATTGAGGATTGCGTATTGAGGATAGAACATTGAGGATTGAGTATTGAGTATTGAGGATTGAGGGTTGAGGATTGAAGATTGAATATTGATGATTGAAGATTGAGGATCGAGGATTGAGGGTTGTGGAATGAGGACGAGGACTGAGGGTTGAGTATTGGTGTTTGAGGTCTGAGGATTGAGGATTGAGGGTTGTGGATTGAGGACGAGGACTGAGGGTTGAGTACTGATGTTTGAGGTCTGAGGATTGAGGATTGAGGATTGAGAATTGAGGATTGAGGATTGAGGATTGAAGATTGAGGATTGGGTGTTGAAGATTGAAGAATGAGGATTGAGGATTGAGGATTGAGGATTGAGGATTGAAGATTGAGTATTGAGGATTGAATATTGAGGATTGAGGATTGAGGATTGAGCATTGAGGATTGAGGATTGGGGATAGAAGATTGAGGATTGGGTATTGCGGATTGAACATTGAGGATTGAGGATTGAGGATTGAGGATTGAGGACTGAAGATTGAATATTGATGATTGAATATTGAGGATTGAGGATTGATGGTTGTGGATTGAGGACGAGGACTGAGGGTTGAGTATTGCTGTTTGAGGTCTGAGGATTGAGGATTGAGGATTGAGAATTGAGGATTGAAGATTGAGGATTGAAGATTGAGAATTGGGTATTCAGGATTGAAGAATGAGGATTGAGGATTGAGGATTGAGTATTGAGGATTGAAGACTGAGTGTTGAGGGTTGAGTGATGAGAATTGATGTTTGTGGATAGAGATTTGAAGATTGCAGATTGAGTATTGAGTATTGAAAACTGTGAATTGATGATATTCTCTTGAGGATTGAGGATTGACAACTGATTGTTGAGGACTGAGGGCTGAAGGTTGAGGATTCAGGATTGAGGATTCAGGATTGTGGATTGAGGATTGAGGATTGAGAATTGAAGATTGAGCATTGAGTAATGGGGGTTGTGGATTGAGGACGAGGACTGAGGGTTGAGTATTGATGTTTGAGGTCTGAGGATTGAGGGTTGAGGATTGAGAATTGAGGATTGAGGATTGAAGATTGAGGATTGGGTACTGAGGATTGAAGAATGAGGATTGAGTATTGAGTATTGAGGATTGAGGACTCAGGATTGAGGATTGAAGATTGAGGATTAGGTATTGAGGATTGAAGAATGAGGATTGAGTATTGAGTATTGAGGATTGAGGATTGAAGATTGAGTATTGAGGATTGAAGATTGACGATTGAGGATTGAGTATTGAGGATTGAGGATTGAGGATTGAGGATTGAGGATTGAAGATTGAGTATTGGGTATTGAAGATTGAGGATTGAGGATTGAGGATTGTGGATTGAGGTTTGAAGATTGAGTACTGAGGATTGAAGATTAAGATTGAGGACTGAGGATTGAGGATTGAGGATTGAGGATTGAGGATTGAGGATTGAAGATTGAGTATTGAGGATTGAAGATTGAGGATTGAGGATTGAGGATTGAGGATTGAGGATTGAAGATTGAGTATTGAGGATTGAAGATTGAGGATTGAGGATTGAGGATTGAGGATTGAGGATTGAGGATTGAGGATTGCGGATAGAAGATTGAGGATTGGGTATTGCGGATTGAACATTGAGGATTGAGGATTGAGGATTGAGGATTGAGGACTGAAGATTGAATATTGATGATTGAATATTGAGGATTGAGGATTGATGGTTGTGGATTAAGGACGCGGACTGAGGGTTGAGTACTGCTGTTTGAGGTCTGAGGATTGAGGATTGAGGATTGAGAATTGAGGATTGAGGATTGAGGATTGAAGATTGAGAATTGGGTATTGAGGATTGAAGAATGAGGATTGAGGATTGAGGATTGAGGATTGAGCATTGAAGACTGAGTGCTGAGGGTTGAGTGATGAGAATTGATGTTTGTGGATAGAGATTTGAAGATTGCAGATTGAGTATTGAGTATTGAAGACTGTGAATTGATGATATTCTCTTGAGGATTGAGGATTGACAACTGATTGTTGAGGACTGAGAGCTGAAGGTTGAGGATTCAGGATTGAGGATTCAGGATTGTGGATTGAGGATTGCGGATTGAGAATTGAAGATTGAGGATAGAGTATTGGGGGTTGTGGATTGAGGACGAGGACTGAGGGTTGAGTATTGATGTTTGAGGTCTGAGGATTGAGGGTTGAGGATTGAGAATTGAGGATTGAGGGTTGAAGATTGAGGATTGGGTATTGAGGATTGAAGAATGAGGATTGAGTACTGAGTATTGAGGATTGAGGATTGAAGATTGAGTATTGAGCATTGAATATTGACGATTGAGGATTGAGGATTGAGGATTGAGGATTGAGGATTGAGGATTGAGGATTGAAGATTGAGTATTGAGGATTGAAGAGTGAGGATTGAGGATTGAGGTTTGAGGATTGAGGATTGAAGATTGAGTACTGAGGATTGAAGATTAAGATTGAGGATTGATGATTGAGGATTGAGGATTGAAGATTGAGGATTGGGGACTGAGTATTGAGGGTTGAGTGATGAGAATTGATGCTTGTGGATAGAGGTCTAAAGATTGCAGATTGAGTATTGAGTATTGAAAACTGTGAATTGAGGATATTTTATTGAGGATTGAGGATTGACAACTGATAGTTGAGGACTTAGGGCTGAAGATTGAGGATCCAGGGTTGAGGATTCAGGATTGAGGTTTGAGGACTGAGGATTGAGGATTGAGGATTGAGGATTGAGGATTGAGGATTGAAGACTGAGGATTGGGTATTGAGGATTGAACATTGAGGATTGAGTGTTGAGGATAGAGGGTTGAGGATTGAGGATTGAAGGTTGAATATTAATGACTGAATATTGAGGATTGAGGGTTGTGGATTGAGGACGAGGACTGAGGGTTGAGTATTGATGTTTGAAGTCTGAGGATTCAGGATTGAAGGTTGAGTATTGAGGATAGAAGATTGAGGATTGAGGATTGTCGATTATGGATTGAGGATGAGGTCTGAGGGTTGAGGATTGAGGTTTGAGGACTGAGGACTGAGGATTGAGAATTGAGAATTGAGGATTGAGGATTGAGGATTGAAGATTGAGGATTGGGTATTGAGGATTGAAGAATGAGGATTGAGGATTGAGGATTGAGGATTGAGGATTGAAGATTGAGTATTGAGCATTGAAGCCTGACGATTGAGGATTGAGAATTGAGGATTGAGGATTGAGGATGGAGGATTGAAGATTGAGTATTGAGGATTGAAGATTGAGGATCGAGGATTGAGGATTGAGGATTGAGGATAGAGGATTGAAGAATGAGGATTGAGGATTGAGGATTGAGGATTGAGGATTGAAGAATGAGTATTGAGGATTGAAGATTGAGGATTGAGGAGTGAGTATTGAAGATTGAGGATTTGGGACTGAGGATTGAAGATTGGGGTTTGAGGATTGAGGATTGAGGATTGAGGATTGAGGGTTGAGGATTGAAGATTAAGATTGAGGATTGAGGATTGAGGATTGAGGATTGAGGATCGAGGATTGAGGATTGAGGATTGAGTATAGAGGATTGAAGAATGAGGATTGAGGATTGAGGATTGAGGATTGAGGATTGAAGACTGAGTATTGAGGATTGATGATTGAGGATTGAGGAGTGAGTATTGAAGATTGAGGATTTGGGACTGAGGATTGAAGATTGGGGTTTGAGGATTGAGGATTGAGGATTGAGGATTGAGGGTTGAGGATTGAAGATTAAGATTGAGGATTGAGGATTGAGGATTGAGGATTGAGGATTGAGGATTGAGGATTGAAGATTGAGGATTGCGTATTGAGGATAGAACATTGAGGATTGAGTATTGAGTATTGAGTATTGAGGGTTGAGGATTGAAGATTGAATATTGATGATTGAAGATTGAGGATCGAGGATTGAGGGTTGTGGAATGAGGACGAGGACTGAGGGTTGAGTATTGGTGTTTGAGGTCTGAGGATTGAGGATTGAGGATTGAGGATTGAGGATTGAGGATTGAGGATTGAGGATTGAAGATTGAGGATTGGGTATTGAGGATTGATGAATGAGGATTGAGGATTGAGGATTGAGGATTGAGGATTGAAGATTGAGTATTGAGGATTGAAGGTTGACGATTGAGGATTGAGGATTGAGGATTGAGGATTGAGGATTGAGGATTGAGGATTGAAGATTGACTATTGAGGATTGAAGATTGAGGATTGTGGATTGAGGATTGACGATTGAGGATTGAAGATTGAGGATTGAGGATTGAGGATTGAAGATTGAGGATTGGGTATTGAGGATTGAAGAATGAGGATTGAGGATTGAGGATTGAGGATTGAGGATTGAAGATTGAGTATTGAGCATTGAAGCTTGACGATTTTAGGATTGAGGATTGAGGATTGAGGATTGAGGATGGAGGATTGAAGATTGAGTATTGAGGATTGAAGATTGAGGATCGAGGACTGAGGATTGAGGATTGAGGATTGAGGATTGAAGAATGAGGATTGAGGATTGAGGATTGAGGATTGAGGATTGAAGACTGAGTATTGAGGATTGAAGATTGAGGATTGAGGAGTGAGTATTGAAGATTGAGGATTTGGGACTGAGGATTGAAGATTGGGGTTTGAGGATTGAGGATTGAGGATTGAGGATGGAGGATTGAAGATTGAGGATTGGGTATTGTGGATTGAAGAATGAGTATTGAGGATTGAGGATTGAGGATTGAGGATTGGAGATTGAGTATTGAGGATTGAAGATTGACGATTGAGGATTGAGGATTGAGGATTGAGGATTGAGGATTGAGGATTGAGGATTGAAGATTGAGTATTGAGGATTGAAGATTGAGGATTGTGGATTGAGGATTCACGATTGAGGATTGAAGATTGAGGATTGAGGATTGAGGATTGAGGATTGAGCATTGAGGATTGAGTATTGAGTATTGAGTATTGAGGGTTGAGGATTGAAGATTGAATATTGATGATTGAAGACTGAGGATCGAGGATTGAGGGTTGTGGAATGAGGACGAGGACTGAGGGTTGAGTATTGGTGTTTGAGGTCTGAGGATTGAGGATTGAGGATTGAGGATTGAGGATTGAGGATTGAGGATTGAGGATTGAAGATTGAGGATTGGGTATTGAGGATTGATGAATGAGGATTGAGGATTGAGGATTGAGGATTGAGGATTGAAGATTGAGTATTGAGGATTGAAGGTTGACGATTGAGGATTGAGGATTGAGGATTGAGGATTGAGGATTGAGGATTGAGGATTGAAGATTGACTATTGAGGATTGAAGATTGAGGATTGTGGATTGAGGATTGACGATTGAGGATTGAAGATTGAGGATTGAGGATTGAGGATTGAAGATTGAGGATTGGGTATTGAGGATTGAAGAATGAGGATTGAGGATTGAGGATTGAGGATTGAGGATTGAAGATTGAGTATTGAGCATTGAAGCTTGACGATTTTAGGATTGAGGATTGAGGATTGAGGATTGAGGATGGAGGATTGAAGATTGAGTATTGAGGATTGAAGATTGAGGATCGAGGACTGAGGATTGAGGATTGAGGATTGAGGATTGAAGAATGAGGATTGAGGATTGAGGATTGAGGATTGAGGATTGAAGACTGAGTATTGAGGATTGAAGATTGAGGATTGAGGAGTGAGTATTGAAGATTGAGGATTTGGGACTGAGGATTGAAGATTGGGGTTTGAGGATTGAGGATTGAGGATTGAGGATGGAGGATTGAAGATTGAGGATTGGGTATTGTGGATTGAAGAATGAGTATTGAGGATTGAGGATTGAGGATTGAGGATTGGAGATTGAGTATTGAGGATTGAAGATTGACGATTGAGGATTGAGGATTGAGGATTGAGGATTGAGGATTGAGGATTGAGGATTGAAGATTGAGTATTGAGGATTGAAGATTGAGGATTGTGGATTGAGGATTCACGATTGAGGATTGAAGATTGAGGATTGAGGATTGAGGATTGAGGATTGAGCATTGAAGATTGAGGATTCGGTATTGAGGATTGAAGAATGAGGATTGAGTATTGAGTATTGAGGATTGAGGATTGAAGATTGAGTATTGAGGATTGAAGATTGACGATTGAGGATTGAGGATTGAGGATTGAGGATTGAGGATTGAGGACTGAGGACTGAGGATTGAGAATTGAGAATTGAGGATTGAGGATTGAGGATTGAGGATTGAGGATTGGGTATTGAGGATTGAAGAATGAGGATTGAGGATTGAGGATTGAGGATTGAGGATTGAAGATTGAGTATTGAGCATTGAAGCCTGACGATTGAGGATTGAGAATTGAGGATTGAGGATTGAGGATGGAGGATTGAAGATTGAGTATTGAGGATTGAAGATTGAGGATCGAGGATTGAGGATTGAGGATTGAGTATAGAGGATTGAAGAATGAGGATTGAGGATTGAGGATTGAGGATTGAGGATTGAAGACTGAGTATTGAGGATTGATGATTGAGGATTGAGGAGTGAGTATTGAAGATTGAGGATTTGGGACTGAGGATTGAAGATTGGGGTTTGAGGATTGAGGATTGAGGATTGAGGATTGAGGGTTGAGGATTGAAGATTAAGATTGAGGATTGAGGATTGAGGATTGAGGGTTGAGGATTGAGGATTGAGGATTGAAGATTGAGGATTGCGTATTGAGGATAGAACATTGAGGATTGAGTATTGAGTATTGAGGATTGAGGGTTGAGGATTGAAGATTGAATATTGATGATTGAAGATTGAGGATCGAGGATTGAGGGTTGTGGAATGAGGACGAGGACTGAGGGTTGAGTATTGGTGTTTGAGGTCTGAGGATTGAGGATTGAGGGTTGTGGATTGAGGACGAGGACTGAGGGTTGAGTACTGATGTTTGAGGTCTGAGGATTGAGGATTGAGGATTGAGAATTGAGGATTGAGGATTGAGGATTGAAGATTGAGGATTGGGTGTTGAAGATTGAAGAATGAGGATTGAGGATTGAGGATTGAGGATTGAGGATTGAAGATTGAGTATTGAGGATTGAATATTGAGGATTGAGGATTGAGGATTGAGGATTGAGGATTGAGGATTGAGGATTGAGGATTGAAGATTGAGTATTGGGTATTGAAGATTGAGGATTGAGGATTGAGGATTGTGGATTGAGGTTTGAAGATTGAGTATTGAGGATTGAAGACTGAGTGTTGAGGGTTGAGTGATGAGAATTGATGTTTGTGGATAGAGATTTGAAGATTGCAGATTGAGTATTGAGTATTGAAAACTGTGAATTGATGATATTCTCTTGAGGATTGAGGATTGACAACTGATTGTTGAGGACTGAGGGCTGAAGGTTGAGGATTCAGGATTGAGGATTCAGGATTGTGGATTGAGGATTGAGGATTGAGAATTGAAGATTGAGCATTGAGTAATGGGGGTTGTGGATTGAGGACGAGGACTGAGGGTTGAGTATTGATGTTTGAGGTCTGAGGATTGAGGGTTGAGGATTGAGAATTGAGGATTGAGGATTGAAGATTGAGGATTGGGTACTGAGGATTGAAGAATGAGGATTGAGTATTGAGTATTGAGGATTGAGGACTCAGGATTGAGGATTGAAGATTGAGGATTAGGTATTGAGGATTGAAGAATGAGGATTGAGTATTGAGTATTGAGGATTGAGGATTGAAGATTGAGTATTGAGGATTGAAGATTGACGATTGAGGATTGAGTATTGAGGATTGAGGATTGAGGATTGAGGATTGAGGATTGAAGATTGAGTATTGGGTATTGAAGATTGAGGATTGAGGATTGAGGATTGTGGATTGAGGTTTGAAGATTGAGTACTGAGGATTGAAGATTAAGATTGAGGACTGAGGATTGAGGATTGAGGATTGAGGATTGAGGATTGAGGATTGAAGATTGAGTATTGAGGATTGAAGATTGAGGATTGAGGATTGAGGATTGAGGATTGAGGATTGAAGATTGAGTATTGAGGATTGAAGATTGAGGATTGAGGATTGAGGATTGAGGATTGAGGATTGAGGATTGAGGATTGCGGATAGAAGATTGAGGATTGGGTATTGCGGATTGAACATTGAGGATTGAGGATTGAGGATTGAGGATTGAGGACTGAAGATTGAATATTGATGATTGAATATTGAGGATTGAGGATTGATGGTTGTGGATTAAGGACGCGGACTGAGGGTTGAGTACTGCTGTTTGAGGTCTGAGGATTGAGGATTGAGGATTGAGAATTGAGGATTGAGGATTGAGGATTGAAGATTGAGAATTGGGTATTGAGGATTGAAGAATGAGGATTGAGGATTGAGGATTGAGGATTGAGCATTGAAGACTGAGTGCTGAGGGTTGAGTGATGAGAATTGATGTTTGTGGATAGAGATTTGAAGATTGCAGATTGAGTATTGAGTATTGAAGACTGTGAATTGATGATATTCTCTTGAGGATTGAGGATTGACAACTGATTGTTGAGGACTGAGAGCTGAAGGTTGAGGATTCAGGATTGAGGATTCAGGATTGTGGATTGAGGATTGCGGATTGAGAATTGAAGATTGAGGATAGAGTATTGGGGGTTGTGGATTGAGGACGAGGACTGAGGGTTGAGTATTGATGTTTGAGGTCTGAGGATTGAGGGTTGAGGATTGAGAATTGAGGATTGAGGGTTGAAGATTGAGGATTGGGTATTGAGGATTGAAGAATGAGGATTGAGTACTGAGTATTGAGGATTGAGGATTGAAGATTGAGTATTGAGCATTGAATATTGACGATTGAGGATTGAGGATTGAGGATTGAGGATTGAGGATTGAGGATTGAGGATTGAAGATTGAGTATTGAGGATTGAAGAGTGAGGATTGAGGATTGAGGTTTGAGGATTGAGGATTGAAGATTGAGTACTGAGGATTGAAGATTAAGATTGAGGATTGATGATTGAGGATTGAGGATTGAAGATTGAGGATTGGGGACTGAGTATTGAGGGTTGAGTGATGAGAATTGATGCTTGTGGATAGAGGTCTAAAGATTGCAGATTGAGTATTGAGTATTGAAAACTGTGAATTGAGGATATTTTATTGAGGATTGAGGATTGACAACTGATAGTTGAGGACTTAGGGCTGAAGATTGAGGATCCAGGGTTGAGGATTCAGGATTGAGGTTTGAGGACTGAGGATTGAGGATTGAGGATTGAGGATTGAGGATTGAGGATTGAAGACTGAGGATTGGGTATTGAGGATTGAACATTGAGGATTGAGTGTTGAGGATAGAGGGTTGAGGATTGAGGATTGAAGGTTGAATATTAATGACTCAATATTGAGGATTGAGGGTTGTGGATTGAGGACGAGGACTGAGGGTTGAGTATTGATGTTTGAAGTCTGAGGATTCAGGATTGAAGGTTGAGTATTGAGGATAGAAGATTGAGGATTGAGGATTGTCGATTATGGATTGAGGATGAGGTCTGAGGGTTGAGGATTGAGGTTTGAGGACTGAGGACTGAGGATTGAGAATTGAGAATTGAGGATTGAGGATTGAGGATTGAAGATTGAGGATTGGGTATTGAGGATTGAAGAATGAGGATTGAGGATTGAGGATTGAGGATTGAGGATTGAAGATTGAGTATTGAGCATTGAAGCCTGACGATTGAGGATTGAGAATTGAGGATTGAGGATTGAGGATGGAGGATTGAAGATTGAGTATTGAGGATTGAAGATTGAGGATCGAGGATTGAGGATTGAGGATTGAGGATAGAGGATTGAAGAATGAGGATTGAGGATTGAGGATTGAGGATTGAGGATTGAAGAATGAGTATTGAGGATTGAAGATTGAGGATTGAGGAGTGAGTATTGAAGATTGAGGATTTGGGACTGAGGATTGAAGATTGGGGTTTGAGGATTGAGGATTGAGGATTGAGGATTGAGGGTTGAGGATTGAAGATTAAGATTGAGGATTGAGGATTGAGGATTGAGGATTGAGGATCGAGGATTGAGGATTGAGGATTGAGTATAGAGGATTGAAGAATGAGGATTGAGGATTGAGGATTGAGGATTGAGGATTGAAGACTGAGTATTGAGGATTGATGATTGAGGATTGAGGAGTGAGTATTGAAGATTGAGGATTTGGGACTGAGGATTGAAGATTGGGGTTTGAGGATTGAGGATTGAGGATTGAGGATTGAGGGTTGAGGATTGAAGATTAAGATTGAGGATTGAGGATTGAGGATTGAGGATTGAGGATTGAGGATTGAGGATTGAAGATTGAGGATTGCGTATTGAGGATAGAACATTGAGGATTGAGTATTGAGTATTGAGTATTGAGGGTTGAGGATTGAAGATTGAATATTGATGATTGAAGATTGAGGATCGAGGATTGAGGGTTGTGGAATGAGGACGAGGACTGAGGGTTGAGTATTGGTGTTTGAGGTCTGAGGATTGAGGATTGAGGATTGAGGATTGAGGATTGAGGATTGAGGATTGAGGATTGAAGATTGAGGATTGGGTATTGAGGATTGATGAATGAGGATTGAGGATTGAGGATTGAGGATTGAGGATTGAAGATTGAGTATTGAGGATTGAAGGTTGACGATTGAGGATTGAGGATTGAGGATTGAGGATTGAGGATTGAGGATTGAGGATTGAAGATTGACTATTGAGGATTGAAGATTGAGGATTGTGGATTGAGGATTGACGATTGAGGATTGAAGATTGAGGATTGAGGATTGAGGATTGAAGATTGAGGATTGGGTATTGAGGATTGAAGAATGAGGATTGAGGATTGAGGATTGAGGATTGAGGATTGAAGATTGAGTATTGAGCATTGAAGCTTGACGATTTTAGGATTGAGGATTGAGGATTGAGGATTGAGGATGGAGGATTGAAGATTGAGTATTGAGGATTGAAGATTGAGGATCGAGGACTGAGGATTGAGGATTGAGGATTGAGGATTGAAGAATGAGGATTGAGGATTGAGGATTGAGGATTGAGGATTGAAGACTGAGTATTGAGGATTGAAGATTGAGGATTGAGGAGTGAGTATTGAAGATTGAGGATTTGGGACTGAGGATTGAAGATTGGGGTTTGAGGATTGAGGATTGAGGATTGAGGATGGAGGATTGAAGATTGAGGATTGGGTATTGTGGATTGAAGAATGAGTATTGAGGATTGAGGATTGAGGATTGAGGATTGGAGATTGAGTATTGAGGATTGAAGATTGACGATTGAGGATTGAGGATTGAGGATTGAGGATTGAGGATTGAGGATTGAGGATTGAAGATTGAGTATTGAGGATTGAAGATTGAGGATTGTGGATTGAGGATTCACGATTGAGGATTGAAGATTGAGGATTGAGGATTGAGGATTGAGGATTGAGCATTGAGGATTGAGTATTGAGTATTGAGTATTGAGGGTTGAGGATTGAAGATTGAATATTGATGATTGAAGACTGAGGATCGAGGATTGAGGGTTGTGGAATGAGGACGAGGACTGAGGGTTGAGTATTGGTGTTTGAGGTCTGAGGATTGAGGATTGAGGATTGAGGATTGAGGATTGAGGATTGAGGATTGAGGATTGAAGATTGAGGATTGGGTATTGAGGATTGATGAATGAGGATTGAGGATTGAGGATTGAGGATTGAGGATTGAAGATTGAGTATTGAGGATTGAAGGTTGACGATTGAGGATTGAGGATTGAGGATTGAGGATTGAGGATTGAGGATTGAGGATTGAAGATTGACTATTGAGGATTGAAGATTGAGGATTGTGGATTGAGGATTGACGATTGAGGATTGAAGATTGAGGATTGAGGATTGAGGATTGAAGATTGAGGATTGGGTATTGAGGATTGAAGAATGAGGATTGAGGATTGAGGATTGAGGATTGAGGATTGAAGATTGAGTATTGAGCATTGAAGCTTGACGATTTTAGGATTGAGGATTGAGGATTGAGGATTGAGGATGGAGGATTGAAGATTGAGTATTGAGGATTGAAGATTGAGGATCGAGGACTGAGGATTGAGGATTGAGGATTGAGGATTGAAGAATGAGGATTGAGGATTGAGGATTGAGGATTGAGGATTGAAGACTGAGTATTGAGGATTGAAGATTGAGGATTGAGGAGTGAGTATTGAAGATTGAGGATTTGGGACTGAGGATTGAAGATTGGGGTTTGAGGATTGAGGATTGAGGATTGAGGATGGAGGATTGAAGATTGAGGATTGGGTATTGTGGATTGAAGAATGAGTATTGAGGATTGAGGATTGAGGATTGAGGATTGGAGATTGAGTATTGAGGATTGAAGATTGACGATTGAGGATTGAGGATTGAGGATTGAGGATTGAGGATTGAGGATTGAGGATTGAAGATTGAGTATTGAGGATTGAAGATTGAGGATTGTGGATTGAGGATTCACGATTGAGGATTGAAGATTGAGGATTGAGGATTGAGGATTGAGGATTGAGCATTGAAGATTGAGGATTCGGTATTGAGGATTGAAGAATGAGGATTGAGTATTGAGTATTGAGGATTGAGGATTGAAGATTGAGTATTGAGGATTGAAGATTGACGATTGAGGATTGAGGATTGAGGATTGAGGATTGAGGATTGAGGACTGAGGACTGAGGATTGAGAATTGAGAATTGAGGATTGAGGATTGAGGATTGAGGATTGAGGATTGGGTATTGAGGATTGAAGAATGAGGATTGAGGATTGAGGATTGAGGATTGAGGATTGAAGATTGAGTATTGAGCATTGAAGCCTGACGATTGAGGATTGAGAATTGAGGATTGAGGATTGAGGATGGAGGATTGAAGATTGAGTATTGAGGATTGAAGATTGAGGATCGAGGATTGAGGATTGAGGATTGAGTATAGAGGATTGAAGAATGAGGATTGAGGATTGAGGATTGAGGATTGAGGATTGAAGACTGAGTATTGAGGATTGATGATTGAGGATTGAGGAGTGAGTATTGAAGATTGAGGATTTGGGACTGAGGATTGAAGATTGGGGTTTGAGGATTGAGGATTGAGGATTGAGGATTGAGGGTTGAGGATTGAAGATTAAGATTGAGGATTGAGGATTGAGGATTGAGGGTTGAGGATTGAGGATTGAGGATTGAAGATTGAGGATTGCGTATTGAGGATAGAACATTGAGGATTGAGTATTGAGTATTGAGGATTGAGGGTTGAGGATTGAAGATTGAATATTGATGATTGAAGATTGAGGATCGAGGATTGAGGGTTGTGGAATGAGGACGAGGACTGAGGGTTGAGTATTGGTGTTTGAGGTCTGAGGATTGAGGATTGAGGGTTGTGGATTGAGGACGAGGACTGAGGGTTGAGTACTGATGTTTGAGGTCTGAGGATTGAGGATTGAGGATTGAGAATTGAGGATTGAGGATTGAGGATTGAAGATTGAGGATTGGGTGTTGAAGATTGAAGAATGAGGATTGAGGATTGAGGATTGAGGATTGAGGATTGAAGATTGAGTATTGAGGATTGAATATTGAGGATTGAGGATTGAGGATTGAGCATTGAGGATTGAGGATTGGGGATAGAAGATTGAGGATTGGGTATTGCGGATTGAACATTGAGGATTGAGGATTGAGGATTGAGGATTGAGGACTGAAGATTGAATATTGATGATTGAATATTGAGGATTGAGGATTGATGGTTGTGGATTGAGGACGAGGACTGAGGGTTGAGTATTGCTGTTTGAGGTCTGAGGATTGAGGATTGAGGATTGAGAATTGAGGATTGAAGATTGAGGATTGAAGATTGAGAATTGGGTATTCAGGATTGAAGAATGAGGATTGAGGATTGAGGATTGAGTATTGAGGATTGAAGACTGAGTGTTGAGGGTTGAGTGATGAGAATTGATGTTTGTGGATAGAGATTTGAAGATTGCAGATTGAGTATTGAGTATTGAAAACTGTGAATTGATGATATTCTCTTGAGGATTGAGGATTGACAACTGATTGTTGAGGACTGAGGGCTGAAGGTTGAGGATTCAGGATTGAGGATTCAGGATTGTGGATTGAGGATTGAGGATTGAGAATTGAAGATTGAGCATTGAGTAATGGGGGTTGTGGATTGAGGACGAGGACTGAGGGTTGAGTATTGATGTTTGAGGTCTGAGGATTGAGGGTTGAGGATTGAGAATTGAGGATTGAGGATTGAAGATTGAGGATTGGGTACTGAGGATTGAAGAATGAGGATTGAGTATTGAGTATTGAGGATTGAGGACTGAGGATTGAGGATTGAAGATTGAGGATTAGGTATTGAGGATTGAAGAATGAGGATTGAGTATTGAGTATTGAGGATTGAGGATTGAAGATTGAGTATTGAGGATTGAAGATTGACGATTGAGGATTGAGTATTGAGGATTGAGGATTGAGGATTGAGGATTGAGGATTGAAGATTGAGTATTGGGTATTGAAGATTGAGGATTGAGGATTGAGGATTGTGGATTGAGGATTGAAGATTGAGTACTGAGGATTGAAGATTAAGATTGAGGACTGAGGATTGAGGATTGAGGATTGAGGATTGAGGATTGAGGATTGAAGATTGAGTATTGAGGATTGAAGATTGAGGATTGAGGATTGAGGATTGAGGATTGAGGATTGAAGATTGAGTATTGAGGATTGAAGATTGAGGATTGAGGATTGAGGATTGAGGATTGAGGATTGAGGATTGAGGATTGCGGATAGAAGATTGAGGATTGGGTATTGCGGATTGAACATTGAGGATTGAGGATTGAGGATTGAGGATTGAGGACTGAAGATTGAATATTGATGATTGAATATTGAGGATTGAGGATTGATGGTTGTGGATTAAGGACGCGGACTGAGGGTTGAGTACAGCTGTTTGAGGTCTGAGGATTGAGGATTGAGGATTGAGAATTGAGGATTGAGGATTGAGGATTGAAGATTGAGAATTGGGTATTGAGGATTGAAGAATGAGGATTGAGGATTGAGGATTGAGGATTGAGCATTGAAGACTGAGTGCTGAGGGTTGAGTGATGAGAATTGATGTTTGTGGATAGAGATTTGAAGATTGCAGATTGAGTATTGAGTATTGAAGACTGTGAATTGATGATATTCTCTTGAGGATTGAGGATTGACAACTGATTGTTGAGGACTGAGAGCTGAAGGTTGAGGATTCAGGATTGAGGATTCAGGATTGTGGATTGAGGATTGCGGATTGAGAATTGAAGATTGAGGATAGAGTATTGGGGGTTGTGGATTGAGGACGAGGACTGAGGGTTGAGTATTGATGTTTGAGGTCTGAGGATTGAGGGTTGAGGATTGAGAGTTGAGGATTGAGGGTTGAAGATTGAGGATTGGGTATTGAGGATTGAAGAATGAGGATTGAGTACTGAGTATTGAGGATTGAGGATTGAAGATTGAGTATTGAGCATTGAATATTGACGATTGAGGATTGAGGATTGAGGATTGAGGATTGAGGATTGAGGATTGAGGATTGAAGATTGAGTATTGAGGATTGAAGAGTGAGGATTGAGGATTGAGGTTTGAGGATTGAGGATTGAAGATTGAGTACTGAGGATTGAAGATTAAGATTGAGGATTGATGATTGAGGATTGAGGATTGAAGATTGAGGATTGGGGACTGAGTATTGAGGGTTGAGTGATGAGAATTGATGCTTGTGGATAGAGGTCTAAAGATTGCAGATTGAGTATTGAGTATTGAAAACTGTGAATTGAGGATATTTTATTGAGGATTGAGGATTGACAACTGATAGTTGAGGACTTAGGGCTGAAGATTGAGGATCCAGGGTTGAGGATTCAGGATTGAGGTTTGAGGACTGAGGATTGAGGATTGAGGATTGAGGATTGAGGATTGAGGATTGAAGACTGAGGATTGGGTATTGAGGATTGAACATTGAGGATTGAGTGTTGAGGATAGAGGATTGAGGATTGAGGATTGAAGGTTGAATATTAATGACTGCATATTGAGGATTGAGGGTTGTGGATTGAGGACGAGGACTGAGGGTTGAGTATTGATGTTTGAAGTCTGAGGATTCAGGATTGAAGGTTGAGTATTGAGGATAGAAGATTGAGGATTGAGGATTGTCGATTATGGATTGAGGATGAGGTCTGAGGGTTGAGGATTGAGGTTTGAGGACAGAGGACTGAGGATTGAGAATTGAGAATTGAGGATTGAGGATTGAGGATTGAAGATTGAGGATTGGGTATTGAGGATTGAAGAATGAGGATTGAGGATTGAGGATTGAGGATTGAGGATTGAAGATTGAGTATTGAGCATTGAAGCCTGACGATTGAGGATTGAGAATTGAGGATTGAGGATTGAGGATGGAGGATTGAAGATTGAGTATTGAGGATTGAAGATTGAGGATCGAGGATTGAGGATTGAGGATTGAGGATAGAGGATTGAAGAATGAGGATTGAGGATTGAGGATTGAGGATTGAGGATTGAAGAATGAGTATTGAGGATTGAAGATTGAGGATTGAGGAGTGAGTATTGAAGATTGAGGATTTGGGACTGAGGATTGAAGATTGGGGTTTGAGGATTGAGGATTGAGGATTGAGGATTGAGGGTTGAGGATTGAAGAATGATGATTGAGGATTGAGGATTGAGGATTGAATATTGAGTATTGTGGATTGAAGATCGACTATTGTGGATTGCGAATTGAGGATTGAGGGTTGGGGATTGAGGATTGAAGATTGAGGATTGAGGATTGAGGACTGAGGATTGGGGATTGAGGATTGCGAGTTGAAGATTCAGTATTGAGGATTGAAGATTCAGAATTGAGGATGAGGATTGAACATTGAGTACTGAGTGTTGAGGGTTGAGTGATGAGAATTTATGTTTCTGGATAGGGATTTGAAGATTGCAGATTGAGTATTGAGTATTGAAAACTGTGAATTGAGGATATTCTATTGAGGATTGAGGATTGACAACTGAATGTTGAGGACTGAGGGCTGAAGATTGAGGATTCAGGATTGAGGATTCAGGATTGAGGTTTGAGGACTGAGGATTGAGGATTGAATATTGAGTATTGAGGATTGAAGATTGAGGATTGAGGATTGAGGATTGAGGATTGAGGATTGAGGATGAGGGCTGAGGGTTGAGGATTAATGTTTGAGGACTAAGGACAGAGGATTGAGGATTGAGAATTGAGGATTGAGGATTGAGGATTGAAGATTGAGGATTGGGTATTGAGGATTGAGGATTGAGGATTGAAGATTGAGGATAGGGTATTGAGGATTGAAGAATGATGATTGAGGATTGAGGATTGAGGATTGAGGATTGAATATTGAGTATTGAGGATTGAAGACCGACTATTGAGGATTGCGAATTGTGGATTGAGGGTTGGGGATTGAGGATTGAAGATTGAGTATTGAGGATTGAAGGTTGAGGATTGTGGATTGAGGATTGAGGATTGAGGCTTGAATATTGAGGATTGGGGTCTGAGTGTTGAGGGTTGAGTGACGAGAATTGATGTTTGTGGATAGAGATTTGAAGATTGCAGGTTGAGTATTGAGTATTGAAGACTGTGAAATCATGATATTCTATTGAGGATTGAGGATGGACCACTGATTGTTGAGGACTGAGGGCTGAAGATTGAGGATTCAGGATTGAGGATTGAGGATTGAGGTTTGAGGTCTGAGGATTGTGGATTGAGGATTGAGAATTGAGGACGGAGGATTGAGGATTGAAGACTGAGGATTGGGTATTGAGGTTTGAACATTGAGGATTGAGGATTGAGGTTTGAGGAGTGAAGATTGAGGATTGAGGGTTGAGGATTGAGGATCGAGGATTGAGGATTGAAGATTGAATATTGATGATTAAAGATTGGGGGTTGAGGATTGAGAGTTGTGGATTGAGGACGAGGACTGAGTGTTGAATATTGATGTCTGAGGTCTGAGGATTGAGGATTGAGAATTGAGAATTGAGGATTGAGGATTGAAGATTGAGGATTGGGTATTGAGGATTGACGAATGAGGAATGAGGATTGAGGACAGCGGATTGAGGATTGAAGATTGAGTATTGAGGATTGAAGATTGAGGTTTGAGGAGTGAAGATTGAGGATTGAGGATTGAGGATTGAGGATCGAGGATTGAGCATTCAAGATTGAATATTGATGATTAAAGATTGAGGTTTGAGGATTGAGAGTTGTGGATTGAGGACGAGGACTGAGTGTTGAATATTGATGTCTGAGGTCTGAGGATTCAGGATTGAGAATTGAGAATTGAGAATTGAGGATTGAGGATTGAAGATTGAGGATTGGGTATTGAGGATTGACGAATGAGGATTGAGGATTGAGGACAGCGGATTGAGGATTGAAGATTGAGTATTGAGGATTGAAGATTGACGATTGAGGATTGAGGATTGAGGATGAGGGCTGAGGTTTGAGGATTAATGTTTGAGGACTAAGGACAGAGGATTGCAGATTGACTATTGAGGATTGCGAATTGAGGATTGAGGATTGAGGATTGAGGATTGAAGATTGAGTATTCAGGATTGAAGGTTGAGGATTGTGGATTGAGTATTGAGGATTGAGGCTTGAATATTGAGGATTGGCGGCTGAGTGTTGAGGGTTGAGTGATGTGAATTGATGTTTGTGGATAGAGATTTGAAGATTGCAGATTGAGTATTGAGTATCTAAAACTGTGAATTGAGTATATTCTATTGAGGATTGAGGATTGACGCCTGATTGTTGAGGACTGAGGGCTGAAGATTGAGGGTTCCGGATTGAGGATTCAGAATTGAAATTTGAGGACTGAGCATTGAGGATTGAAGATTGAGTATTCAGGATTGAAGATTGAGAATTGAGGATTGAGGATTGAGGATTGAGGATGAGGGCTGAGGGTTGAGGATTGAGGTTTGAGGACTGAGGACTGAGGATTGAGGATTGAGAATTGAGGATTGAGGATTGAGGGTTGAAGATTGAGGATTGCGAATTGAGGATTGAGGATTGAGGATTGAATATTGAGGATTGAGGATTGAGGATTGAGGATTGAAGATTGAGTATTGAGGATTGAAGATTGAGGATTGAGGTTTGAGGAGAGAGGACTGAGGATTGAGGATTGAGGATTGAGAATTGAGGATTGAGGATTGAGGATTGAAGATTGAGGACTGGCTGTTGAGGATTGAACATTGAGGATTGAGGATTGAGGATTGAGGATTGAGGATTGAAGGTTGAATATTGATGAATGAAGATTGAGGATTGAGGATTGAGGGTTGTGGATTGAGAACGAGGACTGAGAGTTGAGTGTTGATGCATGAGGTCTGAGGATTGAGGATTGAGGATTGCGAACTGAGGATTGATGATTGAGGATTGAAGATTGGGGATTGGTTATTGAGGATTGAAGAATGAGGATTGAAGAATGAGGATTGGGGATTGAGTATTGAGGATTGAGGACTGAATATTGAGTATTGAGAATTGAATATTGAGGACTGAGGATTGAGGATTGAGGATTGAGGATTGAAGATTGAGTATTGAGGATTGAAGATTGAGGACTGAGGATTGAGGATTGAGGATTGAGTATTGAGGATTGAGGATTGAAGATTGAGGATTGAGGATTGAGGATTGAGGATTGAGGGTTGTGGATTGAGGACGAGGACTGAGGGTTGAATATTTATGTTTGAGGTCTGAGGATTGAGGATTGAGGATTGGGAATTGAGGATTGAGGATTGAGGATTGAAGATTGAGGATTGGGTATTGAGGATTGAGGATTGAGGATTGAAGATTGAGGATAGGGTATTGAGGATTGAAGAATGATGATTGAGGATTGAGGATTGAGGATTGAGGATTGAATATTGAGTATTGAGGAATGAACATCGACTATTGAGGATTGCGAATTGTGGATTGAGGGTTGGGGATTGAGGATTGAAGATTGAGTATTGAGGATTGAAGGTTGAGGATTGTGGATTGAGGATTGAGGATTGAGGCTTGAATATTGAGGATTGGGGTCTGAGTGTTGAGGGTTGAGTGACGAGAATTGATGTTTGTGGATAGAGATTTGAAGATTGCAGGTTGAGTATTGAGTATTGAAGACTGTGAAATCATGATATTCTATTGAGGATTGAGGATGGACCACTGATTGTTGAGGACTGAGGGCTGAAGATTGAGGATTCAGGATTGAGGATTGAGGATTGAGGTTTGAGGTCTGAGGATTGTGGATTGAGGATTGAGAATTGAGGACGGAGGATTGAGGATTGAAGACTGAGGATTGGGTATTGAGGTTTGAACATTGAGGATTGAGGATTGAGGTTTGAGGAGTGAAGATTGAGGATTGAGGGTTGAGGATTGAGGATCGAGGATTGAGGATTGAAGATTGAATATTGATGATTAAAGATTGGGGGTTGAGGATTGAGAGTTGTGGATTGAGGACGAGGACTGAGTGTTGAATATTGATGTCTGAGGTCTGAGGATTGAGGATTGAGAATTGAGAATTGAGGATTGAAGATTGAAGATTGAGGATTGGGTATTGAGGATTGACGAATGAGGAATGAGGATTGAGGACAGCGGATTGAGGATTGAAGATTGAGTATTGAGGATTGAAGATTGAGGTTTGAGGAGTGAAGATTGAGGATTGAGGATTGAGGATTGAGGATCGAGGATTGAGCATTCAAGATTGAATATTGATGATTAAAGATTGAGGTTTGAGGATTGAGAGTTGTGGATTGAGGACGAGGACTGAGTGTTGAATATTGATGTCTGAGGTCTGAGGATTCAGGATTGAGAATTGAGAATTGAGAATTGAGGATTGAGGATTGAAGATTGAGGATTGGGTATTGAGGATTGACGAATGAGGATTGAGGATTGAGGACAGCGGATTGAGGATTGAAGATTGAGTATTGAGGATTGAAGATTGACGATTGAGGATTGAGGATTGAGGATGAGGGCTGAGGTTTGAGGATTAATGTTTGAGGACTAAGGACAGAGGATTGCAGATTGACTATTGAGGATTGCGAATTGAGGATTGAGGATTGAGGATTGAGGATTGAAGATTGAGTATTCAGGATTGAAGGTTGAGGATTGTGGATTGAGTATTGAGGATTGAGGCTTGAATATTGAGGATTGGCGGCTGAGTGTTGAGGGTTGAGTGATGAGAATTGATGTTTGTGGATAGAGATTTGAAGATTGCAGATTGAGTATTGAGTATTGAAAGCTGTAAATTGATGATATTCTATTGAGGATTGAGGATTGACAACTGATTGTTGAGGACTGAGTGCTGAAGCTTGAGGATTCAGGATTGAGGATTCAGGATTGAGGTTTGAGGAGAGAGGACTGAGGATTGAGGATTGAGGATTGAGAATTGAGGATTGAGGATTGAGGATTGAAGATTGAGGATTGGCTGTTGAGGATTGAACATTGAGGATTGAGGATTGAGGATTGAGGATTGAGGATTGAAGGTTGAATATTGATGAATGAAGATTGAGGATTGAGGATTGAGGGTTGTGGACTGAGAACGAGGACTGAGGGTTGAGTGTTGATGCCTGAGGTCTGAGGATTGAGGATTGAGGATTGCGTGCTGAGGATTGAGGATTGAGGATTGAAGATTGAGGATTGGGTATTGAGGATTGAAGAATGAGGATTGAAGAATGAGGATTGGGGATTGAGTATTGAGCATTGAGGATTGAATATTGAGTATTGAGATTTGAATATTGAGGATTGAGGATTGAGGATTGAGGATTGAGGATTGAGGATTGAAGATTGAGTATTGAGGATTGAAGATTGAGGATTGAGGATTGAGTATTGAGGATTGAGGATTGAGGATTGAGGATTGAGAATTGAAGATTGAGGATTGGGTATTGAGGATTGAGGATTGAGGATTGAAGATTGAGGATAGGGTATTGAGGATTGAAGAATGATGATTGAGGACTGAGGATTGAGGATTGAGGATTGAATATTGAGTATTGTGGATTGAAGATCGACTATTGAGGATTGCGAATTGAGGATTGAGGGTTGGGGATTGAGGATTGAAGATTGAGGATTGAGGATTGAGGATTGAGGATTGGGGATTGAGGATTGCGAGTTGAAGGTTCAGTATTGAGGATTGAAGATTCAGAATTGAGGATGAGGATTGAACATTGAGTACTGAGTGTTGAGGGTTGAGTGATGAGAATTTATGTTTCTGGATAGAGATTTGAAAATTGCAGATTGAGTATTGAATATTGAAAACTGTGAATTGAGGATATTCTATTGAGGATTGAGGATTGACAACTGAATGTTGGGGACTGAGGGCTGAAGATTGTGGATTCAGGATTGAGGATTCAGAATTGAGGTTTGAGGACTGAGGATTGAGGATTGAAGATTGAGTATTGAGGATTGAAGATTGAGGATTGAGGATTGAGGATTGAGGATTGAGGATGAGGGCTGAAGGTTGAGGATTGAGGTTTGAGGACTGAGGTCTGAGGATTGAGGATTGAGAATTGAGCATTGAGGATTGAGGATTGAGGGTTGAAGATTGAGGATTGGGTATTGAGGATTGAAGAATGAGGATTGAGGATTGAGGATTGAGGATTGAGGATTGAAGATTGAGTATTGAGGATTGAAGATTCAGAATTGAGGATGAGGATTGAACATTGAATACTGAGTGTTGAGGGTTGAGTGATGAGAATTTATGTTTCTGGATAGAGATGTGAAGTTTTCAGATTGAGTATTGAGTATTGAAAACTGTGAATTGAGGATATTCTATTGAGGATTGAGGATTGACAACTGATTGTTGAGGACTGAGGGCTGAAGCTTGAGGATTCAGGATTGAGGATTCAGGATTGAGGTTTGAGGAGAGAGGACTGAGGATTGAGGATTGAGGATTGAGGATTGAGTATTGAGGATTGAGGATTGAGGATTGAAGGTTGAATATTGATGAATGAAGATTGAGGATTGAGGATTGAGGGTTGTGCACTGAGAACGAGGACTGAGGGTTGAGTGTTGATGCCTGAGGTCTGAGGACTGAGGATTGCGGATTGAGGATTGAGGATTGAGGATTGAGGATTGAAGATTGAGCATTGAGGATTGAAGATTGAGGATTGAGGATTGAGGATTGAGGATTGAGGATTGAAGATTGAGTACTGAGGATTGAAGATTAAGATTGAGGATTGACGATTGAGGACTGAGGATGGACGATTGAGGATTGAAGGTTCAGTATTGAGGATTGAAGATTGAGAATTGAGGATTGAGGATTGAACATTGAGGACTGAGTGTTGAGGGTTGAGTGATGTGAATTGATGTTTGTGGATAGAGATTTGAAGATTGCAGATTGAGTATTGAGTATCTAAAACTGTGAATTGAGTATATTCTATTGAGGATTGAGGATTGACGCCTGATTGTTGAGGACTGAGGGCTGAAGATTGAGGGTTCCGGATTGAGGATTCAGAATTGAAATTTGAGGACTGAGCATTGAGGATTGAAGATTGAGTATTCAGGATTGAACATTGAGAATTGAGGATTGAGGATTGAGGATTGAGGATGAGGGCTGAGGGTTGAGGATTGAGGTTTGAGGACTGAGGACTGAGGATTGAGGATTGAGAATTGAGGATTGAGGATTGAGGGTTGAAGATTGAGGATTGCGAATTGAGGATTGAGGATTGAGGATTGAATATTGAGGATTGAGGATTGAGGATTGAGGATTGAAGATTGAGTATTGAGGATTGAAGGTTGAGGATTGAGGTTTGAGGAGAGAGGACTGAGGATTGAGGATTGAGGATTGAGAATTGAGGATTGAGGATTGAGGATTGAAGATTGAGGACTGGCTGTTGAGGATTGAACATTGAGGATTGAGGATTGAGGATTGAGGATTGAGGATTGAAGGTTGAATATTGATGAATGAAGATTGAGGATTGAGGATTGAGGGTTGTGGATTGAGAACGAGGACTGAGAGTTGAGTGTTGATGCCTGAGGTCTGAGGATTGAGGATTGAGGATTGCGAACTGAGGATTGATGATTGAGGATTGAAGATTGGGGATTGGTTATTGAGGATTGAAGAATGAGGATTGAAGAATGAGGATTGGGGATTGAGTATTGAGGATTGAGGACTGAATATTGAGTATTGAGAATTGAATATTGAGGACTGACGATTGAGGATTGAGGATTGAGGATTGAAGATTGAGTATTGAGGATTGAAGATTGAGGACTGAGGATTGAGGATTGAGGATTGAGTATTGAGGATTGAGGATTGAAGATTGAGGATTGAGGATTGAGGATTGAGGATTGAGGGTTGTGGATTGAGGACGAGGACTGAGGGTTGAATATTTATGTTTGAGGTCTGAGGATTGAGGATTGAGGATTGAGAATTGAGGATTGAGGATTGAGGATTGAAGATTGAGGATTGGGTATTGAGGATTGAGGATTGAGGATTGAAGATTGAGGATAGGGTATTGAGGATTGAAGAATGATGATTGAGGATTGAGGATTGAGGATTGAGGATTGAATATTGAGTATTGAGGATTGAACATCGACTATTGAGGATTGCGAATTGAGGATCGAGCGTTGGGGATGGAGGATTGAAGATTGAGTTTTGAGTATTGAAGGTTGAGGATTGTGGATTGAGGATTGAGGATTTAGGCTCGAATATTGAGGATTGGGGACTGAGTGTTGAGGGTTAAGTGATGAGAATTTATGTTTGTGGATAGAGATTTGAAGATTGCAGGTTGAGTATTGAGTATTGAAAACTGTGAAATCATGATATTCTATTGAGGATTGAGGATGCACCACTGACTGTTGAGGACTGAGAGCTGAAGATTGAGGATTCAGGATTGAGGGTTCAGGATTGAGGTTTGAGGACTGAGGATTGAGGATTGAGGATTGTGGATTGTGGATTGAGGATTGAGGATTGAGGATTGAAGACTGAGAATCGGGTATTGGGGATTGAACATTGAGGTTTCAGGGCTGAGGATTGAGGATTGAAGATTGAGTATTGAGGATTGAAGATTGAGGATTGAGGATTGAGGATTGAATATTGAGTATTGAGGATTGAAGGTTGACTATTGTGGACTGCGAATTGAGGATTGAGGATTGAGGATTGAGGATTGAAGATTGAGTATTGAGGATTGAAGGTTGAGCATTGTGGATTGAGGATTGAGGATTGAGGCTTGAATATTGAGGATTGGGGACTGAGTGTTGAGTGTTGAGTGATGAGAATTGATGTTTGTGGATAGAGATTTGAAGATTGCAGGTTGAGTATTGAGTATTGAAAACTGTGAATTCATGATATTCTATTGAGGATTGAGGATTGACCACTGATTGTTGAGGACTGAGGGCTGAAGATTGAGGATTAAGGATTGAGGATTCAGGATTGAGGTTTGAGGACTGAGGATTGAGGATCGACTATTGAGGATTGCGATCTGAGGATTGAGAGTTGGGGATTAAGGATTGAAGATTGAGTATTGAGTATTGAAGGTTGAGGATTGTGGATTGAGGATTGAGGATTGAGGCTCGAATATTGAGGATTGGGGACTGAGTGTTGAGGGTTAAGTGATGAGAATTGATGTTTGTGGATAAGGATTTGAAGATTGCAGGTTGAGTATTGAGTATTGAAAACTGTGAAATCATGATATTCTATTGAGGATTGAGGATAGACCACTGACTGTTGAGGACTGAGGGCTGAAGATTGAGGATTCAGGATTGAGGATTCAGGATTGAGGTTTGAGGACTGAGGATTGAGGATTGAGGATTGTGGATTGAGGATTGAGGATTGAGGATTGAAGGCTGAGGATCGGGTATTGAGGATTGAACATTGAGGATTGAGGATTGAGGATTGAGGATTAAGGATTGAGGGTTGAAGGTTGAATATTGATGAATGAAGATTGAGGATTGAGGATTGAAGGTCGTGGATTGAGGACGAGGACTGAGGATTGAGTATTGATACTTGAGGCCTGAGGATTGAGGATTGAGGATTGCGAATTGAGGATTGAGTATTTAAGATTGAGGATTGTGTATTGAGGATTGAATAATGAGCATTGAGGATTGAGGACAGAGGATTGAGGATTGAAGATTGGGTATTGAGGATTGAAGATTGAGGATTGAGGATTGAGGATTGAAGATTGACGATCGAGGATTGAGCATTGAGGATTGAGTATTGAGGATTCAGGATTGAAGATTGAGTATTGAGGATTGAAGGTTGAGGATTGTGGATTGAGAATTGAGGATTGAGGATTGAATATTGAGGATTGGGGACTGAGTGTTGAGTGTTGAATGATGAGAATTGATGTTTGTGGATAGAGATTTGAAGATTGCTGATTGTTTATTGAGTATTGAAGACTGTAAATTGGTGATATTCTATTGAGGATTGAGTATTGACAACTGATTGTTGAGGACTGAGGGCTGAAGCTTGGGGGTTGTGGATTGAGGACGAGGACTGAGGGTTGAATATCTATGATTGAGGTATGAGGACTGAGGATTGAGGATTGAGAATTGAGGATTGAGGATTGAGGATTGAAGATTGAGGATTGGGTATTGAGGATTGAGGATTGAGGATTGAAGATTGAGGATAGGGTATTGAGGATTGAAGAATGATGATTGAGGATTGAGGATTGAGGATTGAGGATTGAATATTGAGTATTGAGGATTGAAGACCGACTATTGAGGATTGCGAATTGTGGATTGAGGGTTGGGGATTGAGGATTGAAGATTGAGTATTGAGGATTGAAGGTTGAGGATTGTGGATTGAGGATTGAGGATTGAGGCTTGAATATTGAGGATTGGGGACTGAGTGTTGAGGGTTGAGTGACGAGAATTGATGTTTGTGGATAGAGATTTGAAGATTGCAGGTTGAGTATTGAGTATTGAAAACTGTGAAATCATGATATTCTATTGAGGATTGAGGATGGACCACTGATTGTTGAGGACTGAGGGCTGAAGATTGAGGTTTCAGGATTGAGGATTGAGGATTGAGGTTTGAGGTCTGAGGATTGTGGATTGAGGAATGAGAATTGAGGACGGAGGATTGAGGATTGAAGACTGAGGATTGGGTATTGAGGTTTGAACATTGAGGATTGAGGATTGAGGTTTGAGGAGTGAAGATTGAGGATTGAGGGTTGAGGATTGAGGATCGAGGATTGAGGATTGAAGATTGAATATTGATGATTAAAGATTGGGGGTTGAGGATTGAGAGTTGTGGATTGAGGACGAGGACTGAGTGTTGAATATTGATGTCTGTGGTCTGAGGATTGAGGATTGAGAATTGAGAATTGAGGATTGAGGATTGAAGATTGAGGATTGGGTATTGAGGATTGACGAATGAGGATTGAGGATTGAGGACAGCGGATTGAGGATTGAGGATTGAGTATTGAGGATTGAAGATTGACGATTGAGGATTGAGGATTGAGGATTGAGGATTGAGGATTGAGGATTGAGGATTGAGGATTGAAGATTGAGTATTGAGGATTGAAGATTGAGGATTGAGGATTGAGGATTAAGGATTGAGGATTGAAGATTGAGTAATGAGGATTGAAGATTAAGATTGAGTAATAAGGATTGAAGATTAAGATTCAGGATTGAGGATTGAGGACTGAGGATGGAGGATTGAGGATTGAAGTTTCAGTATTGAGGATTGAAGATTAAGATTGAGGATTGAGGATTGAAGATTGAGTATTGAGGATTGAAGATTGAGAATTGAGGATTGAGGATTGAGGATTGAGGATTGAGGCTTGAATATTGAGGATTGGGGACTGAGTGTTGAGGGTTGAGTGACGAGGATTGATGTTTGTGGATAGAGATTTGAAGATTGCAGGTTGAGTATAGAGTATTGAAAGCTGTGAAATCATGATATTCTATTGAGGATTGAGGATGGACCACTGATTGTTGAGGACTGAGGGCTGAAGATTGAGGATTCAGGATTGAGGATTCAGGATTGAGGTTTGAGGTCTGAGGATTGAGGATTGAGGATTGACAATTGAGGACGGAGGATTGAAGATTGAAGACTGAGGATTGGGTATTGAGGTTTGAACATTGAGGATTGAGGATTGAGGTTTGAGGAGTGAAGATTGAGGATTGAGGATTGAGGATTGAGGATCGAGGATTGAGGTTTGAGGATTGCAGATTGACTATTGAGGATTGCGAATTGAGGATTGAGGATTGAGGATTGAGCATTGAAGATTGAGTATTCAGGATTGAATGTTGAGGATTGTGGATTGAGTATTGTGGATTGAGGATTGAATATTGAGGATTGGCGGCTGAGTGTTGAGGGTTGAGTGATGAGAATTGATGTTTGTGGATAGAGATTTGAAGATTGCAGATTGAGTATTGAGTATTGAAAGCTGTAAATTGATGATATTCTATTGAGGATTGAGGATTGACAACTGATTGTTGAGGACTGAGTGCTGAAGCTTCAGGATTCAGGATTGAGGATTCAGGATTGAGGTTTGAGGAGAGAGGACAGAGGATTGAGGATTGAGGATTGAGAATTGAGGATTGAGGATTGAGGATTGAAGATTGGGGATTGGCTGTTGAGGATTGAACATTGAGGATTGAGGATTGAGGATTGAGGATTGAGGATTGAGGATTGAGGATGAGGGCTGAGGGTTGAGGATTAAGGTTTGAGGACTAAGGAGAGAGGATTGAGGATTGAGAATTGAGGACTGAGGATTGAGGATTGAGGATGAGGGCTGAGGGTTGAGGATTGAGGTTTGAGGACTGAGGTCTGAGGATTGAGGATTGAGAATTGAGTATTGAGGATTGAGGATTGAGGGTTGAAGATTGAGGATTGGGTATTGAGGATTGAAGAATGAGGATTGAGGATTGAGGATTGAGGATTGAGGATTGAAGATTGAGTATTGAGGATTGAAGATTCAGAATTGAGGATGAGGATTGAACATTGAATACTGAGTGTTGAGGGTTGAGTGATGAGAATTTATGTTTCTGGATAGAGATTTGAAGATTGCAGATTGAGTATTGAGTATTGAAAACTGTGAATTGAGGATATTCTATTGAGGATTGAGGATTGACAACTGATTGTTGAGGACTGAGGGCTGAAGCTTGAGGGTTCAGGATTGAGGATTCAGGATTGAGGTTTGAGGAGAGAGGACTGAGGAATGAGGATTGAGGATTGAGAATTGAGGATTGAGGACTGAGGATTGAAGATTGAGGATTGGCTGTTGAGGATTGAACATTGAGGATTGAGGATTGAGGATTGAGGATTGAGGATTGAGGATTGAAGTTTGAATATTGATGAATGAAGATTGAGGATTGAGGATTGAGGGTTGTGCACTGAGAACGAGGACTGAGGGTTGATTGTTGATGCCTGAGGTCTGAGGACTGAGGATTGAGGATTGAGGATTGAGGATTGAGGATTGAGGATTGAGGATTGAAGATTGAGCATTGAGGATTGAAGATTGAGGATTGAGGATTGAGGATTGAGGATTGAGGATTGAAGATTGAGTACTGAGGATTGAAGATTAAGATTGAGGATTCAGGATTGAGGACTGAGGATGGACGATTGAGGATTGAAGGTTCAGTATTGAGGATTGAAGATTGAGAATTGAGGATTGAGGATTGAACATTGAGGACTGAGTGTTGAGGGCTGAGTGATGTGAATTGATGTTTGTGGATAGAGATTTGAAGATTGCAGATTGAGTATTGAGTATCTAAAACTGTGAATTGAGTATATTCTATTGAGGATTGAGGATTGACACCTGATTGTTGAGGACTGTGGGCTGAAGATTGAGGGTTCCGGATTGAGGATTCAGAATTGAAATTTGAGGACTGAGCATTGAGGATTGAAGATTGAGTATTCAGGATTGAAGATTGAGAATTGAGGATTGAGGATTGAGGATTGAGGATGAGGGCTGAGGGTTGAGGATTGAGGTTTGAGGACTGAGGACTGAGGATTGAGGATTGAGAATTGAGGATTGAGGATTGAGGGTTGAAGATTGAGGATTGGGTATTGAGGATTAAAGAATGAGGATTGAAGATTGAGGATTGAGGATGGAGGATTGAAGATTGAGTATTGAGGATTCAAGATTGACGATCGTGGATTGAGCATTGAGGATTGAGTATTGAGGATTGGGGAATGAGTGTTGAGGGTTGAATGATGAGAATTGATGTTTGTGGATAGAGATTTGAAGATTGCACATTGAGTATTGAGTATTGAAAACTGTGAATTGAGTATATTCTATTGAGGATTGGGGATTGACAACTGATTGTTGCGGACTGAGGGCTGAAGATTGAGGATTAAGGATTGAGGATTCAGGATTGAGGTTTGAGGACTGAGGATTGAAGATTGACGATCGAGGATTGAGCATTGAGGATTGAGTATTTAAGATTGAGGATTGTGTATTGAGCATTGAATAATGAGCATTGAGGATTGAAGATTGGGTATTGAGGATTGAAGATTGAGGATTGAGGATTGAGGATTGAAGATTGACGATCGAGGATTGAGCATTGAGGATTGAGTATTGAGGATTCAGGATTGAAGATTGAGTATTGAGGATTGAAGGTTGAGGATTGTGGATTGAGGATTGAGGATTGAGGATTGAATATTGAGGATTGGGGACTGAGTGTTGAGTGTTGAATGATGAAAATTGATGTTTGTGGATAGAGATTTGAAGATTGCAGATTGTTTATTGAGTATTGAAGACTGTAAATTGGTGATATTCTATTGAGGATTGAGTATTGACAACTGATTGTTGAGGACTGAGGGCTGAAGCTTGAGGGTTGTGGATTGAGGACGAGGACTGAGGGTTGAATATTTATGATTGAGGTATGAGGACTGAGGATTGAGGATTGAGAATTGAGGATTGAGGATTGAGGATTGAAGATTGAGGATTGGGTATTGAGGATTGAGGATTGAGGATTGAAGATTGAGGATAGGGTATTGAGGATTGATGAATGATGATTGAGGATTGAGGATTGAGGATTGAGGATTGAATATTGAGTATTCAGGATTGAAGACCGACTATTGAGGATTGCGAATTGTGGATTGAGGGTTGGGGAATGAGGATTGAAGATTGAGTATTGAGGATTGAAGGTTGAGGATTGTGGATTGAGGATTGAGGATTGAGGCTTGAATATTGAGGATTGGGGACTGAGTGTTGAGGGTTGAGTGACGAGAATTGATGTTTGTGGATAGAGATTTGAAGATTGCAGGTTGAGTATTGAGTATTGAAAACTGTGAAATCATGATATTCTATTGAGGATTGAGAATGGACCACTGATTGTTGAGGACTGAGGGCTGAAGATTGAGGATTCAGGATTGAGGATTCAGGATTGAGGTTTGAGGAGAGAGGACTGAGGATTGAGGATTGAGGATTGAGAATTGAGGATTGAGGACTGAGGATTGAAGATTGAGGATTGGCTGTTGAGGATTGAACATTGAGGATTGAGGATTGAGGATTGAGGATTGAGGATTGAGGATTGAAGGTTGAATATTGATGAATGAAGATTGAGGATTGAGGATTGAGGGTTGTGCACTGAGAACGAGGACTGAGGGTTGATTGTTGATGCCTGAGGTCTGAGGACTGAGGATTGAGGATTGAGGATTGAGGATTGAGGATTGAGGGTTGAGGATTGAAGATTGAGCATTGAGGATTGAAGATTGAGGATTGAGGATTGAGGATTGAGGATTGAGGATTGAAGATTGAGTACTGAGGATTGAAGATTAAGATTGAGGATTCAGGATTGAGGACTGAGGATGGACGATTGAGGATTGAAGGTTCAGTATTGAGGATTGAAGATTGAGAATTGAGGATTGAGGATTGAACATTGAGGACTGAGTGTTGAGGGCTGAGTGATGTGAATTGATGTTTGTGGATAGAGATTTGAAGATTGCAGATTGAGTATTGAGTATCTAAAACTGTGAATTGAGTATATTCTATTGAGGATTGAGGATTGACACCTGATTGTTGAGGACTGTGGGCTGAAGATTGAGGGTTCCGGATTGAGGATTCAGAATTGAAATTTGAGGACTGAGCATTGAGGATTGAAGATTGAGTATTCAGGATTGAAGATTGAGAATTGAGGATTGAGGATTGAGGATTGAGGATGAGGGCTGAGGGTTGAGGATTGAGGTTTGAGGACTGAGGACTGAGGATTGAGGATTGAGAATTGAGGATTGAGGATTGAGGGTTGAAGATTGAGGATTGGGTATTGAGGATTAAAGAATGAGGATTGAAGATTGAGGATTGAGGATGGAGGATTGAAGATTGAGTATTGAGGATTCAAGATTGACGATCGTGGATTGAGCATTGAGGATTGAGTATTGAGGATTGGGGAATGAGTGTTGAGGGTTGAATGATGAGAATTGATGTTTGTGGATAGAGATTTGAAGATTGCACATTGAGTATTGAGTATTGAAAACTGTGAATTGAGTATATTCTATTGAGGATTGGGGATTGACAACTGATTGTTGCGGACTGAGGGCTGAAGATTGAGGATTAAGGATTGAGGATTCAGGATTGAGGTTTGAGGACTGAGGATTGAGGATCGATTATTGAGGATTGCGATCTGAAGATTGAGAGTTGGGGATTAAGGATTGAAGATTGAGTATTGAGTATTGAAGGTTGAGGATTGTGGATTGAGGATTGAGGATTGAGGCTCGAAGATTGAGGATTGGGGACTGAGTGTTGAGGGTTATGTGATGAGAATTGATGTTTGTGGATAGAGATTTGAAGATTGCAGGTTGAGTATTGAGTATTGAAAACTGTGAAATCATGATATTCTATTGAGGATTGAGGATAGACCACTGACTGTTGAGGACTGATGGCTGAAGATTGAGGATTCAGGATTGAGGATTCAGGATTGAGGTTTGAGGACTGAGGATTGAGGATTGAGGATTGTGGATTGAGGATTGAGGATTGAGGATTGAAGGCTGAGGATCGGGTATTGAGGATTGAACATTGAACATTGAGGATTGAGGATTGAGGATTAAGGATTGAGGGTTGAAGGTTGAATATTGATGAATGAAGATTGAGGATTGAGGATTGAAGGTCGTGGATTGAGGACGAGGACTGAGGATTGAGTATTGATACTTGAGGCCTGAGGATTGAGGATTGAGGATTGCGAATTGAGGATTGAGTATTTAAGATTGAGGATTGTGTATTGAGCATTGAATAATGAGCATTGAGGATTGAAGATTGGGTATTGAGGATTGAAGATTGAGGATTGAGGATTGAGGATTGAAGATTGACGATCGAGGATTGAGCATTGAGGATTGAGTATTGAGGATTCAGGATTGAAGATTGAGTATTGAGGATTGAAGGTTGAGGATTGTGGATTGAGGATTGAGGATTGAGGATTGAATATTGAGGATTGGGGACTGAGTGTTGAGTGTTGAATGATGAAAATTGATGTTTGTGGATAGAGATTTGAAGATTGCAGATTGTTTATTGAGTATTGAAGACTGTAAATTGGTGATATTCTATTGAGGATTGAGTATTGACAACTGATTGTTGAGGACTGAGGGCTGAAGCTTGAGGGTTGTGGATTGAGGACGAGGACTGAGGGTTGAATATTTATGATTGAGGTATGAGGACTGAGGATTGAGGATTGAGAATTGAGGATTGAGGATTGAGGATTGAAGATTGAGGATTGGGTATTGAGGATTGAGGATTGAGGATTGAAGATTGAGGATAGGGTATTGAGGATTGATGAATGATGATTGAGGATTGAGGATTGAGGATTGAGGATTGAATATTGAGTATTCAGGATTGAAGACCGACTATTGAGGATTGCGAATTGTGGATTGAGGGTTGGGGAATGAGGATTGAAGATTGAGTATTGAGGATTGAAGGTTGAGGATTGTGGATTGAGGATTGAGGATTGAGGCTTGAATATTGAGGATTGGGGACTGAGTGTTGAGGGTTGAGTGACCAGAATTGATGTTTGTGGATAGAGATTTGAAGATTGCAGGTTGAGTATTGAGTATTGAAAACTGTGAAATCATGATATTCTATTGAGGATTGAGAATGGACCACTGATTGTTGAGGACTGAGGGCTGAAGATTGAGGATTCAGGATTGAGGATTCAGGATTGAGGTTTGAGGAGAGAGGACTGAGGATTGAGGATTGAGGATTGAGAATTGAGGATTGAGGATTGAGTATTGAAGATTGAGGATTGGCTGTTGAGGATTGAACATTGAGGATTGAGGATTGAGGATTGAGGATTGAGGATTGAAGGTTGAATATTGATGAATGAAGATTGAGGATTGAGGATTGAGGGTTGTGGACTGAGAACGAGGACTGAGGGTTGAGTGTTGATGCCTGAGGTCTGAGGCTTGAGGATTGAGGATTGCGTGCTGAGGATTGAGGATTGAGGATTGAAGATTGAGGATTGGGTATTGAGGATTGAAGAATGAGGATTGAAGAATGAGGATTGGGGATTGAGTATTGAGCATTGAGGATTGAATATTGAGTATTGAGATTTGAATATTGAGGATTGAGGATTGAGGATTGAGGATTGAGGATTGAGGATTGAAGATTGAGTATTGAGGATTGAAGATTGAGGATTGAGGATTGAGGATTGACGATTGAGGATTGAGGATTGAGGATTGAGAATTGAAGATTGAGGATTGGGTATTGAGGATTGAGGATTGAGGATTGAAGATTGAGGATAGGGTATTGAGGATTGAAGAATGATGATTGAGGATTGAGGATTGAGGATTGAGGATTGAATATTGAGTATTGTGGATTGAAGATCGACTATTGAGGATTGCGAATTGAGGATTGAGGGTTGGGGATTGAGGATTGAAGATTGAGGATTGAGGATTGAGGATTGAGGATTGGGGATTGAGGATTGCGAGTTGAAGGTTCAGTATTGAGGATTGAAGATTCAGAATTGAGTATGAGGATTGAACATTGAGTACTGAGTGTTGAGGGTTGAGTGATGAGAATTTATGTTTCTGGATAGAGATTTGAAAATTGCAGATTGAGTATTGAATATTGAAAACTGTGAATTGAGGATATTCTATTGAGGATTGAGGATTGACAACTGAATGTTGGGGACTGAGGGCTGAAGATTGTGGATTCAGGATTGAGGATTCAGAATTGAGGTTTGAGGACTGAGGATTGAGGATTGAAGATTGAGTATTGAGGATTGAAGATTGAGGATTGAGGATTGAGGATTGAGGATTGAGCATGAGGGCTGAGGGTTGAGGATTAAGGTTTGAGGACTAAGGACAGAGGATTGAGGATTGAGAATTGAGGATTGAGGATTGAGGATTGAGGATGAGGGCTGAGGGTTGAGGATTGAGGTTTGAGGACTGAGGTCTAAGGATTGAGGATTGAGAATTGAGCATTGAGGATTGAGGATTGAGGGTTGAAGATTGAGGATTGGGTATTGAGGATTGAAGAATGAGGATTGAGGATTGAGGATTGAGGATTGAGGATTGAAGATTGAGTATTGAGGATTGAAGATTCAGAATTGAGGATGAGGATTGAACATTGAATACTGAGTGTTGAGGGTTGAGTGATGAGAATTTATGTTTCTGGATAGAGATGTGAAGATTTCAGATTGAGTATTGAGTATTGAAAACTGTGAATTGAGGATATTCTATTGAGGATTGAGGATTGACAACTGATTGTTGAGGACTGAGGGCTGAAGCTTGAGGATTCAGGATTGAGGATTCAGGATTGAGGTTTGAGGAGAGAGGACTGAGGATTGAGGATTGAGGATTGAGAATTGAGGATTGAGGACTGAGGATTGAAGATTGAGGATTGGCTGTTGAGGATTGAATATTGAGGATTGAGGATTGAGTATTGAGGATTGAGGATTGAGGATTGAAGGTTGAATATTGATGAATGAAGATTGAGGATTGAGGATTGAGGGTTGTGCACTGAGAACGAGGACTGAGGGTTGAGTGTTGATGCCTGAGGTCTGAGGACTGAGGATTGAGGATTGAGGATTGAGGATTGAGGATTGAGGATTGAAGATTGAGCATTGAGGATTGAAGATTGAGGATTGAGGATTGAGGATTGAGGATTGAGGATTGAAGATTGAGTACTGAGGATTGAAGATTAAGATTGAGGATTGACGATTGAGGACTGAGGATGGACGATTGAGGATTGAAGGTTCAGTATTGAGGATTGAAGATTGAGAATTGAGGATTGAGGATTGAACATTGAGGACTGAGTGTTGAGGGTTGAGTGATGTGAATTGATGTTTGTGGATAGAGATTTGAAGATTGCAGATTGAGTATTGAGTATCTAAAACTGTGAATTGAGTATATTCTATTGAGGATTGAGGATTGACGCCTGATTGTTGAGGACTGAGGGCTGAAGATTGAGGGTTCCGGATTGAGGATTCAGAATTGAAATTTGAGGACTGAGCATTGAGGATTGAAGATTGAGTATTCAGGATTGAACATTGAGAATTGAGGATTGAGGATTGAGGATTGAGGATGAGGGCTGAGGGTTGAGGATTGAGGTTTGAGGACTGAGGACTGAGGATTGAGGATTGAGAATTGAGGATTGAGGATTGAGGGTTGAAGATTGAGGATTGCGAATTGAGGATTGAGGATTGAGGATTGAATATTGAGGATTGAGGATTGAGGATTGAGGATTGAAGATTGAGTATTGAGGATTGAAGATTGAGGATTGAGGTTTGAGGAGAGAGGACTGAGGATTGAGGATTGAGGATTGAGAATTGAGGATTGAGGATTGAGGATTGAAGATTGAGGACTGGCTGTTGAGGATTGAACATTGAGGATTGAGGATTGAGGATTGAGGATTGAGGATTGAAGGTTGAATATTGATGAATGAAGATTGAGGATTGAGGATTGAGGGTTGTGGATTGAGAACGAGGACTGAGAGTTGAGTGTTGATGCCTGAGGTCTGAGGATTGAGGATTGAGGATTGCGAACTGAGGATTGATGATTGAGGATTGAAGATTGGGGATTGGTTATTGAGGATTGAAGAATGAGGATTGAAGAATGAGGATTGGGGATTGAGTATTGAGGATTGAGGACTGAATATTGAGTATTGAGAATTGAATATTGAGGACTGAGGATTGAGGATTGAGGATTGAGGATTGAGGATTGAAGATTGAGTATTGAGGATTGAAGATTGAGGACTGAGGATTGAGGATTGAGGATTGAGTATTGAGGATTGAGGATTGAAGATTGAGTATTGAGGATTGAGGATTGAGGATTGAGGGTTGTGGATTGAGGACGAGGACTGAGGGTTGAATATTTATGTTTGAGGTCTGAGGATTGAGGATTGAGGATTGAGAATTGAGGATTGAGGATTGAGGATTGAAGATTGAGGATTGGGTATTGAGGATTGAGGATTGAGGATTGAAGATTGAGGATAGGGTATTGAGGATTGAAGAATGATGATTGAGGATTGAGGATTGAGGATCGAGGATTGAATTTTGAGTATTGAGGATTGAACATCGACTATTGAGGATTGCGAATTGAGGATCGAGCGTTGGGGATGGAGGATTGAAGATTGAGTTTTGAGTATTGAAGGTTGAGGATTGTGGATTGAGGATTGAGGATTTAGGCTCGAATATTGAGGATTGGGGACTGAGTGTTGAGGGTTAAGTGATGAGAATTTATGTTTGTGGATAGAGATTTGAAGATTGCAGGTTGAGTATTGAGTATTGAAAACTGTGAAATCATGATATTCTATTGAGGATTGAGGATGCACCACTGACTGTTGAGGACTGAGAGCTGAAGATTGAGGATTCAGCATTGAGGGTTCAGGATTGAGGTTTGAGGACTGAGGATTGAGGATTGAGGATTGTGGATTGAGGATTGAGGATTGAGGATTGAAGACTGAGAATCGGGTATTGGGGATTGAACATTGAGGTTTCAGGGCTGAGGATTGAGGATTGAAGATTGAGTATTGAGGACTGAAGATTGAGGATTGAGGATTGAGGATTGAATATTGAGTATTGAGGATTGAAGGTTGACTATTGTGGACTGCGAATTGAGGATTGATGATTGAGGATTGAGGATTGAAGATTGAGTATTGAGGATTGAAGGTTGAGCATTGTGGATTGAGGATTGAGGATTGAGGCTTGAATATTGAGGATTGGGGACTGAGTGTTGAGTGTTGAGTGATGAGAATTGATGTTTGTGGATAGAGATTTGAAGATTGCAGGTTGAGTATTGAGTATTGAAAACTGTGAATTCATGATATTCTATTGAGGATTGAGGATTGACCACTGATTGTTGAGGACTGAGGGCTGAAGATTGAGGATTAAGGATTGAGGATTCAGGATTGATGTTTGAGGACTGAGGATTGAGGATCGACTATTGAGGATTGCGATCTGAGGATTGAGAGTTGGGGATTAAGGATTGAAGATTGAGTATTGAGTATTGAAGGTTGAGGATTGTGGATTGAGGATTGAGGATTGAGGCTCGAATATTGAGGATTGGGGACTGAGTGTTGAGGGTTAAGTGATGAGAATTGATGTTTGTGGATAGAGATTTGAAGATTGCAGGTTGAGTATTGAGTATTGAAAACTGTGAAATCATGATATTCTATTGAGGATTGAGGATAGACCACTGACTGTTGAGGACTGAGGGCTGAAGATTGAGGATTCAGGATTGAGGATTCAGGATTGAGGTTTGAGGACTGAGGATTGAGGATTGAGGATTGAGGATTGTGGATTGAGGATTGAGGATTGAGGATTGAAGGCTGAGGATCGGGTATTGAGGATTGAACATTGAGGATTGAGGATTGAGGATTGAGGATTAAGGATTGAGGGTTGAAGGTTGAATATTGATGAATGAAGATTGAGGATTGAGGATTGAAGGTCGTGGATTGAGGACGAGGACTGAGGATTGAGTATTGATACTTGAGGACTGAGGATTGAGGATTGAGGATTGCGAATTGAGGATTGAGTATTTAAGATTGAGGATTGTGTATTGAGGATTGAATAATGAGCATTGAGGATTGAGGACAGAGGATTGAGGATTGAAGATGGGGTATTGAGGATTGAAGATTGAGGATTGAGGATTGAGGATTGAAGATTGACGATCGAGGATTGAGCATTGAGGATTGAGTATTGAGGATTCAGGATTGAAGATTGAGTATTGAGGATTGAAGGTTGAGGATTGTGGATTGAGAATTGAGGATTGAGGATTGAATATTGAGGATTGGGGACTGAGTGTTGAGTGTTGAATGATGAGAATTGATGTTTGTGGATAGAGATTTGAAGATTGCCGATTGTTTATTGAGTATTGAAGACTGTAAATTGGTGATATTCTATTGAGGATTGAGTATTGACAACTGATTGTTGAGGACTGAGGGCTGAAGCTTGGGGGTTGTGGATTGAGGACGAGGACTGAGGGTTGAATATTTATGATTGAGGTATGAGGACTGAGGATTGAGGATTGAGAATTGAGGATTGAGGATTGAGGATTGAAGATTGAGGATTGGGTATTGAGGATTGAGGATTGAGGATTGAAGATTGAGGATAGGGTATTGAGGATTGAAGAATGATGATTGAGGATTGAGGATTGAGGATTGAGGATTGAATATTGAGTATTGAGGATTGAAGACCGACTATTGAGGATTGCGAATTGTGGATTGAGGGTTGGGGATTGAGGATTGAAGATTGAGTATTGAGGATTGAAGGTTGAGGATTGTGGATTGAGGATTGAGGATTGAGGCTTGAATATTGAGGATTGGGGACTGAGTGTTGAGGGTTGAGTGACGAGAATTGATGTTTGTGGATAGAGATTTGAAGATTGCAGGTTGAGTATTGAGTATTGAAAACTGTGAAATCATGATATTCTATTGAGGATTGAGGATGGACCACTGATTGTTGAGGACTGAGGGCTGAAGATTGAGGTTTCAGGATTGAGGATTGAGGATTGAGGTTTGAGGTCTGAGGATTGTGGATTGAGGAATGAGAATTGAGGACGGAGGATTGAGGATTGAAGACTGAGGATTGGGTATTGAGGTTTGAACATTGAGGATTGAGGATTGAGGTTTGAGGAGTGAAGATTGAGGATTGAGGGTTGGGGATTGAGGATCGAGGATTGAGGATTGAAGATTGAATATTGATGATTAAAGATTGGGGGATGAGGATTGAGAGTTGTGGATTGAGGACGAGGACTGAGTGTTGAATATTGATGTCTGAGGTCTGAGGATTGAGGATTGAGAATTGAGAATTGAGGATTGAGGATTGAAGATTGAGGATTGGGTATTGAGGATTGACGAATGAGGATTGAGGATTGAGGACAGCGGATTGAGGATTGAGGATTGAGTATTGAGGATTGAAGATTGACGATTGAGGATTGAGGATTGAGGATTGAGGATTGAGGATTGAGGATTGAGGATTGAAGATTGAGTATTGAGGATTGAAGATTGAGGATTGAGGACTGAGGATGGAGGATTGAGGATTGAAGTTTCAGTATTGAGGATTGAAGATTAAGATTGAGGATTGAGGATTGAAGATTGAGTATTGAGGATTGAAGATTGAGAATTGAGGATTGAGGATTGAGGATTGAGGATTGAGGCTTGAATATTGAGGATTGGGGACTGAGTGTTGAGGGTTGAGTGACGAGGATTGATGTTTGTGGATAGAGATTTGAAGATTGCAGGTTGAGTATTGAGTATTGAAAGCTGTGAAATCATGATATTCTATTGAGGATTGAGGATGGACCACTGATTGTTGAGGACTGAGGGCTGAAGATTGAGGATTCAGGATTGAGGATTCAGGATTGAGGTTTGAGGTCTGAGGATTGAGGATTGAGGATTGAGAATTGAGGACGGAGGATTGAAGATTGAAGACTGAGGATTGGGTATTGAGGTTTGAACATTGAGGATTGAGGATTGAGGTTTGAGGAGTGAAGATTGAGGATTGAGGATTGAGGATTGAGGATTGAAGATTGAGGATTGGGTATTGAGGATTGACGAATGAGTATTGAGGATTGAGGACAGCGGATTGAGGATTGAAGATTGAGTATTGAGAATTGAAGATTGACGATTGAGGATTGAGGATTGAGGATTGAGGATTGAGGATTGCAGATTGACTATTGAGGATTGCGAATTGAGGATTGAGGATTGAGGATTGAGGATTGAAGATTGAGTATTCAGGATTGAATGTTGAGGATTGTGGATTGAGTATTGTGGATTGAGGATTGAATATTGAGGATTGGCGGCTGAGTGTTGAGGGTTGAGTGATGAGAATTGATGTTTGTGGATAGAGATTTGAAGATTGCAGATTGAGTATTGAGTATTGAAAGCTGTAAATTGATGATATTCTATTGAGGATTGAGGATTGACAACTGATTGTTGAGGACTGAGCGCTGAAGCTTCAGGATTCAGGATTGAGGATTCAGGATTGAGGTTTGAGGAGAGAGGACTGAGGATTGAGGATTGAGGATTGAGAATTGAGGATTGAGGATTGAGGATTGAAGATTGAGGATTGGCTGTTGAGGATTGAACATTGAGGATTGAGGATTGAGGATTGAGGATTGAGGATTGAGGATTGAGGATGAGGGCTGAGGGTTGAGGATTAAGGTTTGAGGACTAAGGAGAGAGGATTGAGGATTGAGAATTGAGGACTGAGGATTGAGGATTGAGGATGAGGGCTGAGGGTTGAGGATTGAGGTTTGAGGACTGAGGTCTGAGGATTGAGGATTGAGAATTGAGTATTGAGGATTGAGGATTGAGGGTTGAAGATTGAGGATTGGGTATTGAGGATTGAAGAATGAGGATTGAGGATTGAGGATTGAGGATTGAGGATTGAAGATTGAGTATTGAGGATTGAAGATTCAGAATTGAGGATGAGGATTGAACATTGAATACTGAGTGTTGAGGGTTGAGTGATGAGAATTTATGTTTCTGGATAGAGATTTGAAGATTGCAGATTGAGTATTGAGTATTGAAAACTGTGAATTGAGGATATTCTATTGAGGATTGAGGATTGACAACTGATTGTTGAGGACTGAGGGCTGAAGCTTGAGGGTTCAGGATTGAGGATTCAGAATTGAAATTTGAGGACTGAGCATTGAGGATTGAAGATTGAGTATTCAGGATTGAAGATTGAGAATTGAGGATTGAGGATTGAGGATTGAGGATGAGGGCTGAGGGTTGAGGATTGAGGTTTGAGGACTGAGGACTGAGGATTGAGGATTGAGAATTGAGGATTGAGGATTGAGGATTGAAGGCTGAGGATCGGGTATTGAGGATTGAACATTGAACATTGAGGATTGAGGATTGAGGATTAAGGATTGAGGGTTGAAGGTTGAATATTGATGAATGAAGATTGAGGATTGAGGATTGAAGGTCGTGGATTGAGGACGAGGACTGAGGATTGAGTATTGATACTTGAGGTCTGAGGATTGAGGATTGAGGATTGCGAATTGAGGATTGAGTATTTAAGATTGAGGATTGTGTATTGAGCATTGAATAATGAGCATTGAGGATTGAGGACAGAGGATTGAGGATTGAAGATTGGGTATTGAGGATTGAAGATTGAGGATTGAGGATTGAGGATTGAAGATTGACGATCGAGGATTGAGCATTGAGGATTGAGTATTGAGGATTCAGGATTGAAGATTGAGTATTGAGGATTGAAGGTTGAGGATTGTGGATTGAGGATTGAGGATTGAGGATTGAATATTGAGGATTGGGGACTGAGTGTTGAGTCTTGAATGATGAAAATTGATGTTTGTGGATAGAGATTTGAAGATTGCAGATTGTTTATTGAGTATTGAAGACTGTAAATTGGTGATATTCTATTGAGGATTGAGTATTGACAACTGATTGTTGAGGACTGAGGGCTGAAGCTTGAGGGTTGTGGATTGAGGACGAGGACTGAGGGTTGAATATTTATGATTGACGTATGAGGACTGAGGATTGAGGATTGAGAATTGAGGATTGAGGATTGAGGATTGAAGATTGAGGATTGGGTATTGAGGATTGAGGATTGAGGATTGAAGATTGAGGATAGGGTATTGAGGATTGAAGAATGATGATTGAGGATTGAGGATTGAGGATTGAGGATTGAATATTGAGTATTGAGGATTGAAGACCGACTATTGAGGATTGCGAATTGTGGATTGAGGGTTGGGGATTGAGGATTGAAGATTGAGTATTGAGGATTGAAGGTTGAGGATTGTGGATTGAGGATTGAGGATTGAGGCTTGAATATTGAGGATTGGGGACTGAGTGTTGAGGGTTGAGTGACGAGAATTGATGTTTGTGGATAGAGATTTGAAGATTGCAGGTTGAGTATTGAGTATTGAAAACTATGAAATCATGATATTCTATTGAGGATTGAGAATGGACCACTGATTGTTGAGGACTGAGGGCTGAAGATTGAGGATTCAGGATTGAGGATTGAGGATTGAGGTTTGAGGTCTGAGGATTGTGGATTGAGGATTGAGAATTGAGGACGGAGGATTGAGGATTGAAGACTGAGGATTGGGTATTGAGGTTTGAACATTGAGGATTGAGGATTGAGGTTTGAGGAGTGAAGATTGAGGATTGAGGGTTGAGGATTGAGGTTCGAGGATTGAGGATTGAAGATTGAATATTGATGATTAAAGATTGGGGGTTGAGGATTGAGAGTTGTGGATTGAGGACGAGGACTGAGTGTTGAATATTGATGTCTGAGGTCTGAGGATTGAGGATTGAGAATTGAGAATTGAGGATTGAGGATTGAAGATTGAGGATTGGGTATTGAGGATTGACGAATGAGGATTGAGGATTGAGGACAGCGGATTGAGGATTGAAGATTGAGTATTGAGGATTGAAGATTGACGATTGAGGATTGAGGATTGAGGATTGAGGATTGAGGATTGAGGATTGAGGATTGAAGATTGAGTATTGAGGATTGAAGATTGAGGATTGAGGATTGAGGATTAAGGATTGAGGATTGAAGGTTGAGTAATGAGGATTGAAGATTAAGATTGAGTACTAAGGATTGAAGATTAAGATTCAGGATTGAGGATTGAGGACTGAGGATGGAGGATTGAGGATTGAAGGTTCAGTATTGAGGATTGAAGATTGAGATTTGAGGATTGAGGATTGGGTATTGAGGATTGACGAATGAGGATTGAGGATTGAGGACAGCGGATTGAGGATTGAAGATTGAGTATTGAGGATTGAAGATTGAAGATTGAGTATTGAGGATTGAAGATTGAGGATTGAGGATTGAGGATTGAGGTTTGAGGATTGAAGACTGAGTATTGAGGACTGAAGATTGAGGATTGAGGATTGAGGATTGAGGATTGAGGATTGAGGATTGAAGACTGAGGATTGAAGATTAAGATTGAGGATTGAGGATTGAAGATTGAGTATTGAGGATTGAAGATTGAGAATTGAGGATTGAGGATTGAGGATTGAGGATTGAGGCTTGAATATTGAGGATTGGGGACTGAGTGTTGAGGGTTGAGTGACGAGGATTGATGTTTGTGGATAGAGATTTGAAGATTGCAGGTTGAGTATTGAGTATTGAAAGCTGTGAAATCATGATGTTCTATTGAGGATCGAGGATGGACCACTGATTGTTGAGGACTGAGGGCTGAAGATTGAGGATTCAGGATTGAGGATTCAGGATTGAGGTTTGAGGTCTGAGGATTGAGGATTGAGGATTGAGAATTGAGGACGGAGGATTGAAGATTGAAGACTGAGGATTGGGTATTGAGGTTTGAACATTGAGGATTGAGGATTGAGGTTTGAGGAGTGAAGATTGAGGATTGAGGATTGAGGATTGAGGATCGAGGATTGAATATTGATGATTAAAGATTGAGGTTTGAGGATTGAGAGTTGTGGATTGAGGACGAGGACTAAGTGTTGAATATTGATGTCTGAGGTCTGAGGATTGAGGATTGAGAATTGATAATTGAGAATTGAGAATTGAGGATTGAGGATTGAAGATTGAGGATTGGGTATTGAGGATTGACGAATGAGGATTGAGGATTGAGGACAGCGGATTGAGGATTGAAGATTGAGTATTGAGGATTGAAGATTGACGATTGAGGATTGAGGATTGAGGATTGAGGATTGAGGATTGAGGATTGAGGATTGAAGATTGAGTATTGAGGATTGAAGATTGAGGATTGAGGATTGAGGATTGAGGATTGAGGATTGAGGATTGGAGATTGAGTACTGAGGATTGAAGATTAAGATTGAGTACTGAGGATTGAAGATTAAGATTGAGGATTGAGGATTGAGGACTGAGGATGGAGGATTGAGGATTGAAGGTTCAGTATTGAGGATTGAAGATTGAGAATTGAGGATTGAGGACTGAAGATTGAGGATTGGGTATTGAGGATTGACGAATGAGTATTGAGGATTCAGGACAGCGGATTGAGGATTGAAGATTGAAGATTGAGTATTGAGGATTGAAGATTGCGGATTGAGGATTAAGGATTGAGAATTGAGGATTGAATACTGAGTATTGAGGATTGAAGATTGAGGATTGAGGATTGAGGATTGAGGATTGAAGATTGAGTACTGAGGATTGAAGATTAAGATTGAGGATTGAGGATTGATGATTGAGGATTGAGGATTGAGGATTGAAGATTGTGTATTGAGGATTGAAGATTGAGGATTGAGGATTGAGGATTGAGGATTGCGAATTGAAGATTCAGTATTGGGGATTGAAGATTCAGAATTGAGGATGAGGATTGAACATTGAGTACTGAGTGTTGAGGGTTGAGTGATGAGAATTTATGTTTCTGGATAGAGATTTGAAGATTGCAGATTGAGTATTGAGTATTGAAAACTGTGAATTGAGGATATTCTATTGAGGATTGAGGATTGACAACTGAATGTTGAGGACTGAGGGCTGAAGATTGAGGATTCATGATTGAGGATTCAGAATTGAGGTTTAAGGACTGAGGATTGAGGATTGAAGATTGAGTATTGAGGATTGAAGATTGAGGATTGGGGATTGAGGATTGAGGATTGAGGATGAGGGCTGGGGGTTGAGGATTAATGTTTGAGGACTAAGGACAGAGGATTGAGGATTGAGAATTGAGGATTGAGGATTGAGAATTGAAGACTGAGGATGGGGTATTGATGATCGAAGAATGAGGATTGAGGATTGAGGATTGAGGATTGAGGATTGAGGATTGAATATTGAGTATTGAGGATTGCAGATTGACTATTGAGGATTGCGAATTGAGGATTGAGGATTGAGGATTGAGGATTGAAGATTGAGTATTCAGGATTGAATGTTGAGGATTGTGGATTGAGTATTGTGGATTGAGGATTGAATATTGAGGATTGGCGGCTGAGTGTTGAGGGTTGAGTGATGAGAATTGATGTTTGTGGATAGAGATTTGAAGATTGCAGATTGAGTATTGAGTATTGAAAGCTGTAAATTGATGATATTCTATTGAGGATTGAGGATTGACAACTGATTGTTGAGGACTGAGTGCTGAAGCTTCAGGATTCAGGATTGAGGATTCAGGATTGAGGTTTGAGGAGAGAGGACTGAGGATTGAGGATTGAGGATTGAGAATTGAGGATTGAGGATTGAGGATTGAAGATTGAGGATTGGCTGTTGAGGATTGAACATTGAGGATTGAGGATTGAGGATTGAGGATTGAGGATTGAGGATTGAGGATTGAGGATGAGGGCTGAGGGTTGAGGATTAAGGTTTGAGGACTAAGGAGAGAGGATTGAGGATTGAGAATTGAGGACTGAGGATTGAGGATTGAGGATGAGGGCTGAGGGTTGAGGATTGAGGTTTGAGGACTGAGGTCTGAGGATTGAGGATTGAGAATTGAGTATTGAGGATTGAGGATTGAGGGTTGAAGATTGAGGATTGGGTATTGAGGATTGAAGAATGAGGATTGAGGATTGAGGATTGAGGATTGAGGATTGAAGATTGAGTATTGAGGATTGAAGATTCAGAATTGAGGATGAGGATTGAACATTGAATACTGAGTGTTGAGGGTTGAGTGATGAGAATTTATGTTTCTGGATAGAGATTTGAAGATTGCAGATTGAGTATTGAGTATTGAAAACTGTGAATTGAGGATATTCTGTTGAGGATTGAGGAGTGACAACTGATTGTTGAGGACTGAGGTCTGAAGCTTGAGGGTTCAGGATTGAGGATTCAGGATTGAGGTTTGAGGAGAGAGGACTGAGGAATGAGGATTGAGGATTGAGAATTGAGGATTGAGGATTGAGGATTGAGGATTGAGGATGAGGGCTGAGGGTTGAGGATTAAGGTTTGAGGACTAAGGAGAGAGGATTGAGGATTGAGGATTGAGGATTGAAGATTGAGTATTGAGGATTGAAGATTCAGAATTGAGGATGAGGATTGAACATTGAATACTGAGTGTTGAGGGTTGAGTGATGAGAATTTATGTTTCTGGATTGAGGTTTGAGGATTGAAGATTGAGCATTGAGGATTGAAGATTGAGGATTGAGGATTGAGGATTGAGGATTGAGGATTGAAGATTGAGTACTGAGGATTGAAGATTAAGATTGAGGATTCAGGATTGAGGACTGAGGATGGACGATTGAGGATTGAAGGTTCAGTATTGAGGATTGAAGATTGAGAATTGAGGATTGAGGATTGAACATTGAGGACTGAGTGTTGAGGGTTGAGTGATGTGAATTGATGTTTGTGGATAGAGATTTGAAGATTGCAGATTGAGTATTGAGTATCTAAAACTGTGAATTGAGTATATTCTATTGAGGATTGAGGATTGACACTTGATTGTTGAGGACTGAGGGCTGAAGATTGAGGGTTCCGGATTGAGGATTCAGAATTGAAATTTGAGGACTGAGCATTGAGGATTGAAGATTGAGTATTCAGGATTGAAGATTGAGAATTGAGGATTGAGGATTGAGGATTGAGGATGAGGGCTGAGGGTTGAGGATTGAGGTTTGAGGACTGAGGACTGAGGAATGAGGATTGAGAATTGAGGATTGAGGATTGAGGGTTGAAGATTGAGGATTGGGTATTGAGGATTGAAGAATGAGGATTGAAGATTGAGGATTGAGGATGGAGGATTGAAGATTGAGTATTGAGGATTCAAGATTGACGATCGTGGATTGAGCATTGAGGATTGAGTATTGAGGATTGGGGAATGAGTGTTGAGGGTTGAATGATGAGAATTGATGTTTGTGGATAGAGATTTGAAGATTGCACATTGAGTATTGAGTATTGAAAACTGTGAATTGAGTATATTCTATTGAGGATTGGGGATTGACAACTGATTGTTGCGGACTGAGGGCTGAAGATTGAGGGTTCCGGATTGAGGATTCAGAATTGAAATTTGAGGACTGAGCATTGAGGATTGAAGATTGAGTATTGAGGATTGAAGATTGAGAATTGAGGATTGAGGATTGAGGATTGAGGATGAGGGCTGAGGGTTGAGGATTGAGGTTTGACGACTAAGGACAGAGGATTGAGGTTTGAGAATTGAGGATTGAGGATCGAGGATTGAATATTGAGTATTGAGGATTGAAGATTGACTATTGAGGATTGCGAACTGAGGATTGAGGATTGAGGATTGAGGATTGAAGATTGAGTATTGAGGATTGAAGGTAGAGGATTGTGGATTGAGGATTGAGGATTGAGGCTTGAATGTTGAGGATTGGGGACTGAGTGTTGAGGGTTGAGTGATGAGAATTGATGTTTGTGGATAGAGATTTGAAGATTGCAGGTTGAGTATTGAGTATTGAAAACTGTGAATTCATGATATTCTATTGAGGATTGAGGATTGACCACTGATTGTTGAGGACTGAGGGCTGAAGATTGAGGATTAAGGATTGAGGATTCAGGATTGAGGTTTGAGGACTGAGGATTGAGGATCGATTATTGAGGAGTGCGATCTGAAGATTGAGAGTTGGGGATTAAGGATTGAAGATTGAGTATTGAGTATTGAAGGTTGAGGATTGTGGATTGAGGATTGAGGATTGAGGCTCGAATATTGAGGATTGGGGACTGAGTGTTGAGGGTTAAGTGATGAGAATTGATGTTTGTGGAAAGAGATTTGAAGATTGCAGGTTGAGTATTGAGTATTGAAAACTGTGAATTCATGTTATTCTATTGAGGATTGAGGATTGACCACTGATTGTTGAGGACTGAGGGCTGAAGATTGAGGATTAAGGATTGAGGATTCAGGATTGAGGTTTGAGGACTGAGGATTGAGGATCGATTATTGAGGATTGCGATCTGAAGATTGAGAGTTGGGGATTAAGGATTGAAGATTGAGTATTGAGTATTGAAGGTTGAGGATTGTGGATTGAGGATTGAGGATTGAGGCTCGAATATTGAGGATTGGGGACTGAGTGTTGAGGGTTAAGTGATGAGAATTGATGTTTGTGGATAGAGATTTGAAGATTGCAGGTTGAGTATTGAGTATTGAAAACTGTGAAATCATGATATTCTATTGAGGATTGAGGATAGACCACTGACTGTTGAGGACTGAGGGCTGAAGATTGAGGATTCAGGATTGAGGATTCAGGATTGAGGTTTGAGGACTGAGGATTGAGGATTGAGGATTGTGGATTGAGGATTGAGGATTGAGGATTGAAGGCTGAGGATCGGGTATTGAGGATTGAACATTGAACATTGAGGATTGAGGATTGAGGATTAAGGATTGAGGGTTGAAGGTTGAATATTGATGAATGAAGATTGAGGATTGAGGATTGAAGGTCGTGGATTGAGGACGAGGACTGAGGATTGAGTATTGATACTTGAGGACTGAGGATTGAGGATTGAGGATTGCGAATTGAGGATTGAGTATTTAAGATTGAGGATTGTGTATTGAGCATTGAATAATGAGCATTGAGGATTGAGGACAGAGGATTGAGGATTGAAGATTGGGTATTGAGGATTGAAGATTGAGGATTGAGGATTGAGGATTGAAGATTGACGATCGAGGATTGAGCATTGAGGATTGAGTATTGAGGATTCAGGATTGAAGATTGAGTATTGAGGATTGAATGTTGAGGATTGTGGATTGAGGATTGAGGATTGAGGATTGAGGATTGAATATTGAGGATTGGGGACTGAGCGTTGAGTGTTGTATGATGAAAATTGATGTTTGTGGATAGAGATTTGAAGATTGCAGATTGTTTATTGAGTATTGAAGACTGTAAATTGGTGATATTCTATTGAGGATTGAGTATTGACAACTGATTGTTGAGGACTGAGGGCTGAAGCTTGAGGGTTGTGGATTGAGGACGAGGACTGAGGGTTGAATATTTATGATTGAGGTATGAGGACTGAGGATTGAGGATTGAGAATTGAGGATTGAGGATTGAGGATTGAAGATTGAGGATTGGGTATTGAGGATTGAGGATTGAGGATTGAAGATTGAGGATAGGGTATTGAGGATTGAAGAATGATGATTGAGGATTGAGGATTGAGGATTGAGGATTGAATATTGAGTATTGAGGATTGAAGACCGACTATTGAGGATTGCGAATTGTGGATTGAGGGTTGGGGATTGAGGATTGAAGATTGAGTATTGAGGATTGAAGGTTGAGGATTGTGGATTGAGGATTGAGGATTGGGGCTTGAATATTGGGGATTGGGGACTGAGTGTTGAGGGTTGAGTGACGAGAATTGATGTTTGTGGATAGAGATTTGAAGATTGCAGGTTGAGTATTGAGTATTGAAAGCTGTAAATTGATGATATTCTATTGAGGATTGAGGATTGACAACTGATTGTTGAGGACTGAGTGCTGAAGCTTCAGGATTCAGGATTGAGGATTCAGGATTGAGGTTTGAGGAGAGAGGACTGAGGATTGAGGATTGAGGATTGAGAATTGAGGATTGAGGATTGAGGATTGAAGATTGAGGATTGGCTGTTGAGGATTGAACATTGAGGATTGAGGATTGAGGATTGAGGATTGAGGATTGAGGATTGAGGATTGAGGATGAGGGCTGAGGGTTGAGGATTAAGGTTTGAGGACTAAGGAGAGAGGATTGAGGATTGAGAATTGAGGACTGAGGATTGAGGATTGAGGATGAGGGCTGAGGGTTGAGGATTGAGGTTTGAGGACTGAGGTCTGAGGATTGAGGATTGAGAATTGAGTATTGAGGATTGAGGATTGAGGGTTGAAGATTGAGGATTGGGTATTGAGGATTGAAGAATGAGGATTGAGGATTGAGGATTGAGGATTGAGGATTGAAGATTGAGTATTGAGGATTGAAGATTCAGAATTGAGGATGAGGATTGAACATTGAATACTGAGTGTTGAGGGTTGAGTGATGAGAATTTATGTTTCTGGATAGAGATTTGAAGATTGCAGATTGAGTATTGAGTATTGAAAACTGTGAATTGAGGATATTCTGTTGAGGATTGAGGATTGACAACTGATTGTTGAGGACTGAGGTCTGAAGCTTGAGGGTTCAGGATTGAGGATTCAGGATTGAGGTTTGAGGAGAGAGGACTGAGGAATGAGGATTGAGGATTGAGAATTGAGGATTGAGGACTGAGGATTGAAGATTGAGGATTGGCTGTTGAGGATTGAACATTGAGGATTGAGGATTGAGGATTGAGGATTGAGGATTGAGGATTGAAGGTTGAATATTGATGAATGAAGATTGAGGATTGAGGATTGAGGGTTGTGCACTGAGAACGAGGACTGAGGGTTGATTGTTGATGCCTGAGGTCTGAGGACTGAGGATTGAGGATTGAGGATTGAGGATTGAGGTTTGAGGATTGAAGATTGAGCATTGAGGATTGAAGATTGAGGATTGAGGATTGAGGATTGAGGATTGAGGATTGAAGATTGAGTACTGAGGATTGAAGATTAAGATTGAGGATTCAGGATTGAGGACTGAGGATGGACGATTGAGGATTGAAGGTTCAGTATTGAGGATTGAAGATTGAGAATTGAGGATTGAGGATTGAACATTGAGGACTGAGTGTTGAGGGTTGAGTGATGTGAATTGATGTTTGTGGATAGAGATTTGAAGATTGCAGATTGAGTATTGAGTATCTAAAACTGTGAATTGAGTATATTCTATTGAGGATTGAGGATTGACACTTGATTGTTGAGGACTGAGGGCTGAAGATTGAGGGTTCCGGATTGAGGATTCAGAATTGAAATTTGAGGACTGAGCATTGAGGATTGAAGATTGAGTATTCAGGATTGAAGATTGAGAATTGAGGATTGAGGATTGAGGATTGAGGATGAGGGCTGAGGGTTGAGGATTGAGGTTTGAGGACTGAGGACTGAGGAATGAGGATTGAGAATTGAGGATTGAGGATTGAGGGTTGAAGATTGAGGATTGGGTATTGAGGATTGAAGAATGAGGATTGAAGATTGAGGATTGAGGATGGAGGATTGAAGATTGAGTATTGAGGATTCAAGATTGACGATCGTGGATTGAGCATTGAGGATTGAGTATTGAGGATTGGGGAATGAGTGTTGAGGGTTGAATGATGAGAATTGATGTTTGTGGATAGAGATTTGAAGATTGCACATTGAGTATTGAGTATTGAAAACTGTGAATTGAGTATATTCTATTGAGGATTGGGGATTGACAACTGATTGTTGCGGACTGAGGGCTGAAGATTGAGGGTTCCGGATTGAGGATTCAGAATTGAAATTTGAGGACTGAGCATTGAGGATTGAAGATTGAGTATTGAGGATTGAAGATTGAGAATTGAGGATTGAGGATTGAGGATTGAGGATGAGGGCTGAGGGTTGAGGATTGAGGTTTGACGACTAAGGACAGAGGATTGAGGTTTGAGAATTGAGGATTGAGGATCGAGGATTGAATATTGAGTATTGAGGATTGAAGATTGACTATTGAGGATTGCGAACTGAGGATTGAGGATTGAGGATTGAGGATTGAAGATTGAGTATTGAGGATTGAAGGTAGAGGATTGTGGATTGAGGATTGAGGATTGAGGCTTGAATGTTGAGGATTGGGGACTGAGTGTTGAGGGTTGAGTGATGAGAATTGATGTTTGTGGATAGAGATTTGAAGATTGCATGTTGAGTATTGAGTATTGAAAACTGTGAATTCATGATATTCTATTGAGGATTGAGGATTGACCACTGATTGTTGAGGACTGAGGGCTGAAGATTGAGGATTAAGGATTGAGGATTCAGGATTGAGGTTTGAGGACTGAGGATTGAGGATCGATTATTGAGGATTGCGATCTGAAGATTGAGAGTTGGGGATTAAGGATTGAAGATTGAGTATTGAGTATTGAAGGTTGAGGATTGTGGATTGAGGATTGAGGATTGAGGCTCGAATATTGAGGATTGGGGACTGAGTGTTGAGGGTTAAGTGATGAGAATTGATGTTTGTGGATAGAGATTTGAAGATTGCAGGTTGAGTATTGAGTATTGAAAACTGTGAATTCATGATATTCTATTGAGGATTGAGGATTGACCACTGATTGTTGAGGACTGAGGGCTGAAGATAGAGGATTAAGGATTGAGGATTCAGGATTGAGGTTTGAGGACTGAGGATTGAGGATCGATTATTGAGGATTGCGATCTGAAGATTGAGAGTTGGGGATTAAGGATTGAAGATTGAGTATTGAGTATTGAAGGTTGAGGATTGTGGATTGAGGATTGAGGATTGAGGCTCGAATATTGAGGATTGGGGACTGAGTGTTGAGGGTTAAGTGATGAGAATTGATGTTTGTGGATAGAGATTTGAAGATTGCAGGTTGAGTATTGAGTATTGAAAACTGTGAAATCATGATATTCTATTGAGGATTGAGGATAGACCACTGACTGTTGAGGACTGAGGGCTGAAGATTGAGGATTCAGGATTGAGGATTCAGGATTGAGGTTTGAGGACTGAGGATTGAGGATTGAGGATTGTGGATTGAGGATTGAGGATTGAGGATTGAAGGCTGAGGATCGGGTATTGAGGATTGAACATTGAACATTGAGGATTGAGGATTGAGGATTAAGGATTGAGGGTTGAAGGTTGAATATTGATGAATGAAGATTGAGGATTGAGGATTGAAGGTCGTGGATTGAGGACGAGGACTGAGGATTGAGTATTGATACTTGAGGACTGAGGATTGAGGATTGAGGATTGCGAATTGAGGATTGAGTATTTAAGATTGAGGATTGTGTATTGAGCATTGAATAATGAGCATTGAGGATTGAGGACAGAGGATTGAGGATTGAAGATTGGGTATTGAGGATTGAAGATTGAGGATTGAGGATTGAGGATTGAAGATTGACGATCGAGGATTGAGCATTGAGGATTGAGTATTGAGGATTCAGGATTGAAGATTGAGTATTGAGGATTGAATGTTGAGGATTGTGGATTGAGGATTGAGGATTGAGGATTGAGGATTGAATATTGAGGATTGGGGACTGAGTGTTGAGTGTTGTATGATGAAAATTGATGTTTGTGGATAGAGATTTGAAGATTGCAGATTGTTTATTGAGTATTGAAGACTGTAAATTGGTGATATTCTATTGAGGATTGAGTATTGACAACTGATTGTTGAGGACTGAGGGCTGAAGCTTGAGGGTTGTGGATTGAGGACGAGGACTGAGGGTTGAATATTTATGATTGAGGTATGAGGACTGAGGATTGAGGATTGAGAATTGAGGATTGAGGATTGAGGATTGAAGATTGAGGATTGGGTATTGAGGATTGAGGATTGAGGATTGAAGATTGAGGATAGGGTATTGAGGATTGAAGAATGATGATTGAGGATTGAGGATTGAGGATTGAGGATTGAATATTGAGTATTGAGGATTGAAGACCGACTATTGAGGATTGCGAATTGTGGATTGAGGGTTGGGGATTGAGGATTGAAGATTGAGTATTGAGGATTGAAGGTTGAGGATTGTGGATTGAGGATTGAGGATTGGGGCTTGAATATTGGGGATTGGGGACTGAGTGTTGAGGGTTGAGTGACGAGAATTGATGTTTGTGGATAGAGATTTGAAGATTGCAGGTTGAGTATTGAGTATTGAAAACTGTGAAATCATGATATTCTATTGAGGATTGAGAATGGACCACTGATTGTTGAGGACTGAGGGCTGAAGATTGAGGATTCAGGATTGAGGATTGAGGATTGAGGTTTGAGGTCTGAGGATTGTGGATTGAGGATTGAGAATTGAGGACGGAGGATTGAGGATTGAAGACTGAGGATTGGGTATTGAGGTTTGAACATTGAGGATTGAGGATTGAGGTTTGAGGAGTGAAGATTGAGGATTGAGGGTTGAGGATTGAGGATTGATGATGAGAGCTGAGGGTTGAGGATTGAGGTTTGAGGACTAAGGACAGAGGATTGAGGATTGAGGATTGAAGATTGAGGATTGGGTATTGAGGATCGAAGAATGAGGATTGATGATTGAGGATTGAGGATTGAGGATAGAATATTGAGTATTGAGGACTGAAGATTGACTATTGAGGATTGCGAATTGAGGATTGAGGATTGAGAATTGAATATTGAGGATTGAGGATTGAGGATAGAGGATTGAAGATTGAGTATTGAGGATTGAAGATTGAGGATTGAGGTTTGAGGAGAGAGGACTGAGGATTGAGGATTGAGGATTGAGAATTGAGGATTGAGGATTGAGGATTGAAGATTGAGGACTGGCTGTTGAGGATTGAACATTGAGGATTGAGGATTGAGGATTGAGGATTGAGGATTGAAGGTTGAATATTGATGAATGAAGATTGAGGATTGAGGATTGAGGGTTGTGGATTGAGAACGAGGACTGAGAGTTGAGTGTTGATGCCTGAGGTCTGAGGATTGAGGATTGAGGATTGCGAACTGAGGATTGATGATTGAGGATTGAAGATTGGGGATTGGGTATTGAGGATTGAAGAATGAGGATTGAAGAATGAGGATTGGGGATTGAGTATTGAGGATTGAGGACTGAATATTGAGTATTGAGAATTGAATATTGAGGATTGAGGATTGAGGATTGAGGATTGAGGATTGAAGATTGAGTATTGAGGATTGAAGATTGAGGACTGAGGATTGAGGATTGAGGATTGAGTATTGAGGATTGAGGATTGAAGATTGAGGATTGAGGATTGAGGATTGAGGATTGAGGGTTGTGGATTGAGGACGAGGACTGAGGGTTGAATATTTATGTTTGAGGTCTGAGGATTGAGGATTGAGGATTGAGAATTGAGGATTGAGGATTGAGGATTGAAGATTGAGGATTGGGTATTGAGGATTGAGGATTGAGGATTGAAGATTGAGGATAGGGTATTAAGGATTGAAGAATGATGATTGAGGATTGAGGATTGAGGATTGAGGATTGAATATTGAGTATTGAGGATTGAACATCGACTATTGAAGATTGCGAATTGAGGATCGAGCGTTGGGGATGGAGGATTGAAGATTGAGTTTTGAGTATTGAAGGTTGAGGATTGTGGATTGAGGATTGAGGATTGAGGCTCGAATATTGAGGATTGGGGACTGAGTGTTGAGGTTTAAGTGATGAGAATTGATGTTTGTGGATAGAGATTTGAAGATTGCAGGTTGAGTATTGAGTATTGAAAACTGTGAAATCATGATATTCTATTGAGGATTGAGTATGCACCACTGACTGTTGAGGACTGAGAGCTGAAGATTGAGGATTCAGGATTGAGGGTTCAGGATTGAGGTTTGAGGACTGAGGATTGAGGATTGAGGATTGTGGATTGAGGATTGAGGATTGAGGATTGAAGACTGAGAATCGGGTATTGGGGATTGAACATTGAGGTTTCAGGGCTGAGGATTGAGGATTGAAGATTGAGTATTGAGGATTGAAGATTGAGGATTGAGGATTGAGGATTGAATATTGAGTATTGAGGATTGAAGGTTGACTATTGTGGATTGCGAATTGAGGATTGAGGATTGAGGATTGAGGATTGAAGATTGAGTAATGAGGATTGAAGTTTGAGCATTGTGGATTGAGGATTGAGGATTGAGGCTTGAATATTGAGGATTGGGGACTGAGTGTTGAGTGTTGAGTGATGAGAATTGATGTTTGTGGATAGAGATTTGAAGATTGCAGGTTGAGTATTGAGTATTGAAAACTGTGAATTCATGATATTCTATTGAGGATTGAGGATTGACCACTGATTGTTGAGGACTGAGGGCTGAAGATTGAAGATTAAGGATTGAGGATTCAGGATTGAGGTTGGAGGACTGAGGATTGAGGATCGACTATTGAGGATTGCGATCTGAGGATTGAGAGTTGGGGATTAAGGATTGAAGATTGAGTATTGAGTATTGAAGGTTGAGGATTGTGGATTGAGGATTGAGGATTGAGGCTCGAATATTGAGGATTGGGGACTGAGTGTTGAGGGTTAAGTGATGAGAATTGATGTTTGTGGATAGAGATTTGAAGATTGCAGGTTGAGTATTGAGTATTGAAAACTGTGAAATCATGATATTCTATTGAGGATTGAGGATAGACCACTGCCTGTAGAGGACTGAGGGCTGAAGATTGAGGATTCAGGATTGAGGATTCAGGATTGAGGTTTGAGGACTGAGGATTGAGGATTGAGGATTGACGCTTGAGGATTGAGGATTGAGGATGGAGGATCGAAGATTGAATATTGATGATTGAAGATTGAGGATTGAGGATTGAGGGTTGAGGTTTGAGAACGAGGACTGACGGTTGAGGATTGAGGTTCGAGGATTGAGGATTGAGGATTGAGGACTGAAGATTGAATATTGATGATTGAAGGTTGAGGATTCAGTATTGATGGTTGTGGATTGAGGACGAGGACTGAGGGTTGAGTATTGCTGCTTGAGGTCTGAGGATTGAGGATTGAGGATTGAGAATTGAGGATTGAGGATAGATGATTGAAGATTGAGGATTGGGTATTGAGGATTGAAGAATGAGGATTGAGTATTGAGGATTGAGGATTGAGGATTGAGGATTGAAGACTGAGGATTCAGGATTGAGGATTGAGGACTGAATATTGAGTATCGAGGATTGAAGATTGAGGATTGAGGATTGAGGGTTGAGGATTGAGGACGAGGACTGACGGTTGGGGATTGAGGTTTGAGGATTGAGGATTGAGGATTGAGGACTGAGGATCGTGGATTGTGGATTGAGGATTGAGGATTGAAGATTGAGGATTGGGGACTGAGTGTTGAGGGCTGAATTATGAGAATTGATGTTTGTGGATAGAGATTCGAAGATGGCAGATTGAGTATTGAGTATTGAAAACTGTGAATTGATGATATTCTATTGAAGATTGTGAATTGACAACTGATAGTTGAGGACTGAGGTCTGAAGATGGAGGATTCAGGATTGAGGATTCAGGTTTGACGTTTGAGGACTGAGGATTGAGGATTGAGGGTTGAGGATTGAGGATCGAGGATTGAGGATTGAGGATTGAGGATTGAGGATTGAGGATTGAGGCCTGAAGATTGAATATTGACGATTGATGATAGAGGATAGAGTATTGATGGTTGTGGATTGAGGACGAGGTCTGAGGGTTGAGTATTGCTGCTTGAGGTCTGAGGATTGAAGCTTGATGATTGAGGATTGAGGATTGAGGATTGAGGGTTGAAGATTGCGGATTGAAGATTGAGTATTGAGGGTTGAAGATTGAGTATTGAGGATTGCGGATTGAGGATTGAGAATGGAGGATTGAGGATTGAAGATTGAATATTAATGATTGAAGATTGAGGATTGAGGATTGAGGGTTGTGGATTGAGGACGAGGACTGACGGTTGAGTATTGGTGTTTGAAGTCTGAGGATTGATGATTGAGGATTGAGAATTGAGGATTGAGGATTGAGGATTGATGATTGAGGATTCGGTATTGAGGATTGAAGAATGAGGATTGAGGAGTGAGGACTGAGGATTGAGGATTGCAGTTTGAGTATTGAGAATTGAAGATTGAGGATTGAGGATTGAGGATTGAGGATTGAGGATTGAGGATTGAAGATTGAGGATTGGGGATTGAGGATTGACGATTGAGGATTGAGAATTGAGGATTGAGGATTGAGGATTGGGGACTGAGTGTTGAGGATTGAGGATTGAGGATTGAGGATTGAGGATTGAAGATTGAGGATTGAAGATTGAGTATTGAGGATTGAAGATTGAGGATTGAGGATTGAGGATTGAGGATTGAGGATTGAAGATTGAGGATTGGGGATTGAGGATTGACGATTGAGGATTGAGAATTGAGGATTGAGGATTGAGGATTGGGGACTGAGTGTTGAGGGTTGAGTGATGAGAATTGATGTTTGTGGATAGAGAGTTGAAGATTGCAGGTTGAGTATTGAGTATTGAAACCTGTGAATTGAGGATATTCTATTGAGGATTGAGGATTGACAACTGATTGTTGAGGAGTGAGGGCTGAAGACTGAGTATTCAGGTTTGAGGATTCAGGATTGAGGTTTGAGGACTGAGGATTGAGGATTGAGGATTGAACATTGAGGACTGAGTGTTGAGGGTTGAGTGATGAGAATTGATGTTTTGGATAGAGATTCGATGATTCCAGGTTGAGTATTGTGTATTGAAAACTGTGAATTGAGTATATTCTATTGAGGATTGAGGATTGACAACTGATTGTTGAGGACTGAGAGCTGAAGATTGAGGGTTCAGGATTGAGGATTCAGAATTGAGATATGAGGATTCAGAATTGAGGTTTGAGGACTGAGGATTGAGGATTGAAGATTGAGTATTGAGGATTGAAGATTGAGTATTCAGGATTGTCGATTGGCGATTGAGGATTAAGGACCGAGGATTGAGGATTGAGGATTGAAGATTGAGTATTGAGGATTGAAAATTGAGGATTGAGGATTGAGGATTGAGGATTGAGGATTGAAGATTGAGGATTGGGGACGGAGTGTTGAGTGTTGAGTGATGAGAATTGATGTTTGTGGATAGAGATTTGAAGATTGCAGATTGAGTATTGAGTATTGAAAACTGTGAATTGATGATATTCCATTGAGGATTGGGGATTGACAACTGATTGTTGAGGACTGATGGCTGAAGATTGAGGATTCAGGATTGAGGATTCAGGATTAAGGTTTGAGGACTGAGGATTGAGGATTGAGGATTGAGGATTGAGGATTGAAGATTGAGGATTGGGTATTGCGGATTGAGCATTGAGGATTGAGGATTGAGGATTGAGGACTGACGATCGAGGATTGAGGATTGAGGATTGAGGGTTGAGGATTGAGGATTGGGGACTGAGGCTTGAAGATTGAGGATTGAGGATTGAGGACTGAGGATTGAGGACTGAGGATTGAAAATTGAGGATTGAGGATTGAGGATTGAGGATTGAAGATTGAGGATTGGGGACGGAGTGTTGAGTGTTGAGTGATGAGAATTGATGTTTGTGGATAGGGATTTGAAGATTGCAGATAGAGTATTGAGTATTGAGAACTGTGAATTGAGTATATTCTATTGAGGATTGAGGATTGACAACTGATTGTTGAGGACTGAGAGCTGAAGATTGAGGGTTCAGGATTGAGGATTCAGAATTGAGATTTGAGGATTCAGAATTGAGGTTTGAGGACTGAGGATTGAGGATTTAAGATTGAGTATTGAGGATTGAAGAATGAGGATTGAGGAGTGAGGACTGAGGATTCAGGATTGCAGTTTGAGTATTGAGGATTGAAGATTGAGGATTGAGGATTGAGGATTCAGGATTGAGGATTGAGGATTGAGGATTGAAGATTGAGGATTGAGGATTGAGGATAGAAGATTGAGGATTGAAGATTGAGCATTGAGGATTGAAGATTGAGGATTAAGGATTGCGGATTGAGGATTGAGGATTGAATATTAAGGATTGAGGATTGACAATTGATTGTTGAGGACTGACGGCTGAAGATTGAGGATTCAGGATTGAGGATTCCGGATTGAGGTTTGAGGACTGAGGATTGAGGGTTGGGGATTGAGGATTGAGGATTGAGCATTGAGGATTGACGCTTGAGTATTGAGGATTGAGGATGGAGGATTGAAGAGAGAGGACAAAGTATTGAGGATTGAGTATTGAGAGTTGATGTTTGAGGATTGCGATTTGATTATTGAATATTGTGGATTGAGTATTGAATAATGAGAATTCGGGATATCCTATTGAGTATTGAGAATTGAGCATTGAGGGTTGAGTATTGAGGATTGAGGATTGAACATTGAGGTCTGAGTGTTGAGGGTTGAGTGATGAGAATTGATGTTAGTGGATAGTGGCTTGAAGATTGCAGATCGAGTATTGAGTGTTGAAAACTGTGAATTGAGGATATTCTACTGAGGATTGAGGATCGACTACCGATTGTTGAGGACTGAGGTCTGAAGATTGAGGATTCAGGATTGAGGATTCAGGTTTGATGTTTGAGAACTGAGGATTGAGGATTGAGGATTGAAGATTGAGGATTGGGTGTTGAGGATTGAAGAATGAGGATAGAGGAATGAGGATTGAGGATTGAGGACTGAAGATTGAATATTGATGATTGAAGGTTGAGGATTCAGTATTGATGGTTGTGGATTGAGAACGAGGACTGAGGGTTGAGTATTGCTGTCTGAGGTCTGAAGATTGAAGATTGAGGATTGAGGACTGAGGATTGACGATTCAGTATTGAAGATTGAGGATTGATTACTGAGGATTGAGGATTGAGGATTGAGGATTGAAGATTCAGGATTGAGGATTCAGGATTGAGGATTGAGGATTGGGGATTGAGGATCTAGGATTGGAGATTGATTATTGAGGATTGAAGATTGAGGATTGAGGATTGAGGATTGAGAATTGAGAATTGAGTGTGAGGGCAGAGGGTTGAGGATTGAGGTTTGAGGAACGAGGATTGAGGATTGAGGATTGAGGACTGAGGATTGACGATTCAGTATTGAAGATTGAGGATTGATTACTGAGGATTGAGGATTGAGGATTGAGGATTGACGCTTGAGGATTGAGGATTGAGGATGGAGGATTGAAGATTGAATATTGATGATTGAAGGTTGAGGATTCAGTATTGATGGTTGTGGATTGAGGACGAGGACTGAGGGTTGAGTATTGCTGTCTGAGGTCTGAGGATTGAGGATTGAGTATTGAGAATTGAGGGTTGAGGATTGAGGATTGAAGATTGTGGATTGGGTATTGAGGATTGAAGAATGAGGATTGAGGATTGAGGATTGAGGATTGAGTATTGAATACTGAGTATTGAGGATTGAAGATTGAGGATTGAGGATTGAGGATTGAGGATCGAGGATTGAGGATTGAGGATTGAGGATTGAGGATTGAGGAATGAAGATTGAGTATTGAGGATTGAAGATTGAGGATTGAGGATTGAGGATTGAGGATTGAGGATTGAAGATTGAGGATTGAGTATTGAGGATTGAGTATTGAGGATTGATTATTGAAGATTGAGTATTGAGGATTGAAGATTGAGGATTGATAATTGAGGATTGAAGATGGAGTATTGATGATTGAAGGTTGAGGATTGAGGATTCATGTTTGAGGATTGAGGACGGGGACTGACGGTTGAGGATTGAGGTTTGAGGATTGAGGATTGAGGATTTAGGACTGAGGATTGAGGATTGAGGGTTGTGGATTGAGGACGAGGACTGAGGGTTGAGTGTTGATGTTTGAGGTCTGAGGATTGAGGATTGAGGATTGAGAATTGAGGATTGAGGATTGAGGATTGAAGATTGAGGATTGAGGATTGAGGATTGAGGATTGAGGATTGAAGACTGAGGATTGGGTATTGAGGATTCAACATTGAGGATTGAGGGTTGAGGATTGAGGATTGAGGATTGACGATTGAGGATTGAGGAATGAGAATCGAGGATTGAGGTTTGAGGATTCAAGATTGAGGACTGGGCACTGAGGATTGAAGAATGAGGATTGAGGATTGAGGATTGAGGATTGAGGATTGCAGATTGAGTATTGAGGATTGAAGATTGAGGGTTGAGGATTGAGGATTGAGGATTGAGCATTGAGGATTGATGATTGAGGATTGAGGATTGAAGATTGAGTATTGAGGATTGAGGATTGAGGATTGAGGATTGAGGATTGAAGATTGAGTATTGGGGATTGAGGATTGACGATTGAGGATTGAGAATTGAGGATTGAGTATTGAGGATTGGGGACTGAGTGTTGAGGGTTGAGTGATGAGAATTCATGTTTGTGGATAGAGATTTGAAGATTGCAGGTTGAGTATTGAGTATTGAAGCCTGTGAATTGAGGATATTCTATTGAGGATTGAGGATTGACAACTGATTGTTGAGGAGTGAGGGCTGAAGACTGAGGATTCAGGTTTGAGGATTCAGGATTGAGGTTTGAGGACTGAGGATTGAGGATTGAGGATTGAGGATTGAGGATTGAGGATTGAGGATTGAAGATTGAGGATTGGGTACTGAGGATTGTACATTGAGGATTGTGGATTGAGTATTGATGATTGAGGATTGAGGATTGAAGATTGAATATTGATGATTGAAGATTGAGGATCGAGGATTGAGGGTTGTGGATTGAGGACGAGGACTGAGGGTTGAGTATTGATGTTTGAGGTCTGAGGATTCAGGATTGAGGATTGAGAATTGAGGATTGAGGATTGAGGATTGAAGATTGAGGATTGAGGATTGAAGATTGAGGGTTGAGGATTGAGGATTGAGGATTGAGCATTGAGGATTGTGGACTGAGGATCGAGGATTGAGGATTGAGGATTGAGGGTTGAAGATTGAGGATTGGGGACTGAGGATTGAAGATTGAGGATTGATGATTGAGGATTGAGGATTGAAGATTGAGTATTGAGGATTGAAGATTGAGGATTGAGGATTGAGGATTGAGGATTGAGGATTGAAGATTGAGGATTGGGGATTGAGGATTGATAATTGAGGATTGAGTATTGAGGACTGAGAATTGAGGATTGAGGATTGAAGATTGAGGATTGCGGATTGAAGATTGAGTATTGATGATTGAAGATTGAGTATTGAGGATTGAAAATTGAGGATTGAGGATTGAGGATTGAGGATTGAGGATTGAAGATTGAGGATTGGGGACGGAGTGTTGAGTGTTGAGAGATGAGAATTGATGTTTGTGGATAGAGATTTGAAGATTGCAGATTGAGTATTGAGTATTGAAAACTGTGAATTGATGATATTCCATTGAGGATTGGGGATTGACAACTGATTGTTGAGGACTGAGGGCTGAAGATTGAGGATTCAGGATTGAGGATTCAGGATTAAGGTTTGAGGACTGAGGATTGAGGATTGAGGATTGAGGATTGAGGATTGAGGATTGAAGATTGAGGATTGGGTATTGCGGATTGAACATTGAGGATTGAGGATTGAGGATTGTGGACTGAGTATCGAGGATTGAGGATTGAGGATTGAGGGTTGAAGATTGAGGATTGGGGACTGAGGATTGAAGATTGAGGATTGAGTATTGAGGACTGAGGATTGAGGATTGAGGATTGAAGGTTCAGTATTGAGGATTGAAGATTGAGAATTGATGATTGAGTATTGAACATTGAGGACTGAGTGTTGAGGGTTGAGTGATGAGAATTGATGTTTGTGGATAGAGATTCGAAGATTGCAGGTTGAGTATTGTGTATTGAAAACTGTGAATTGAGTATATTCTATTGAGGATTGAGGATTGACAACTGATTGTTGAGGACTGAGAGCTGAAGATTGAGGGTTCAGGATTGAGGATTCAGAATTGAGATTTGAGGATTCAGAATTGAGGTTTGAGGACTGAGGATTGAGGATTGAAGATTGAGTATTGAGGATTGAAGATTGAGTATTCAGGATTGGAGATTGGCGATTGAGGATTAAGGACCGAGGATTGAGGATTGAGGATTGAAGATTGAGTATTGATGATTGAAGATTGAGTATTGAGGATTGAAAATTGAGGATTGAGGATTGAGGATTGAGGATTGAGGATTGAGGATTGAAGATTGAGGATTGGGGACGGAGTGTTGAGTGTTGAGTGATGAGAATTGATGTTTGTGGATAGAGATTTGAAGATTGCAGATTGAGTATTGAGTATTGAAAACTGTGAATTGATGATATTCCATTGAGGATTGGGGATTGACAACTGATTGTTGAGGACTGAGGGCTGAAGATTGAGGATTCAGGATTGAGGATTCAGGATTAAGGTTTGAGGACTGAGGATTGAGGATTGAGGATTGAGGATTGAGGATTGAAGATTGAGGATTGGGTATTGCGGATTGAGCATTGAGGATTGAGGATTGAGGATTGAGGACTGAGGATCGAGGATTGAGGATTGAGGATTGAGGGTTGAAGATTGAGGATTGGGGACTGAGGCTTGAAGATTGAGGTTTGAGGATTGAGGACTGAGGATTGAGGATTGAGGATTGAAAATTGAGGATTGAGGATTGAGGATTGAGGATTGAGGATTGAAGATTGAGGATTGGGGACGGAGTGTTGAGGGTTGAGTTATGAGAATTGATGTTTGTGGATAGGGATTTGAAGATTGCAGATTGAGTATTGAGTATTGAGAACTGTGAATTGAGTATATTCTATTGAGGATTGAGGATTGACAACTGATTGTTGAGGACTGAGAGCTGAAGATTGAGGGTTCAGGATTGAGGATTCAGAATTGAGATTTGAGGATTCAGAATTGAGGTTTGAGGACTGAGGATTGAGGATTGAAGATTGAGTATTGAGGATTGAAGATTGAGTATTCAGGATTGGAGATTGACGATTGAGGATTAAGGACCGAGGATTGAGGATTGAGGATTGAAGATTGAGTATTGAGGATTGAAGATTGAGGATTGAGGATTGAGGATTGAGGATTGAGGATTGAATACTGAGGATTGGGTATTGAGGATTGAGCATTGGCGATTGAGGGTTGAGGATTGAGGATTGAGGATTAAGGATTGAAGATTGAATATTAATGATTGAAGATTGAGGATTGAGGATTGAGGGTTGTGGATTGAGCACGAGGACTGAGGGTTGAGTATTGGTGTTTGAAGTCTGAGGATTGAGGATTGAGGATTGAGAATTGAGGATTGATGATTGAGGATTGAAGATAGAGGATTCGGTATTGAGGACTGTAGAATGAGGATTGAGGATTGAGGACTGAGGATGCAGGATTGCAGTTTGAGTATTGAGGATTGAAGATTGAGGATTGAGGATTGAATATTGAGGATTGAGGATTGAGGATTGAGGATTGAAGATTGAGTATTGAGGATTGAAGATTGAGGATTGAGGATTGAGGATTGAGGATTTAGGATTGAAGATTGAGGATTGGGGATTGAGGATTGACGATTGAGTATTGAGCATTGAGGATTGAGAATTGAGGATTGAGGATTGAAGATTGAGTATTGAGGATTGAAGATTGAGGATTGAGGATTGAGTATTGACGATTGAGGATTGAGTATTGAGGATTGAGAATTGAGGATTGATTATTGAAGATTGAGTATTGAGGATTGAAGATTGAGGATTGAGGATTGAGGATTGAGGATTGAGGATTGAGGATGAGGGCTGAGGGTTGAGGATTGAGGTTTGAGGACTGAGGGCAGAGGATTGAGGATTGGGAATTGAGGATTGAGTATTGAGTATTGTAGATTGAGGATTGGGTATTGCGGATTGAAGAATGTGGGTTGAGGACTGAGGGCTGAGGATTGAGGATTCAAGATTGAGGATTGAGGATTGAGGATTGAGGATTGAATATTGAGTATTGAGGATTGAAGATTGAGGATTGAGGATTGAGGGTTGAGGATTGAGGACGTGAACTGACGGTTGAGGATTGAGGTTTGAGGATTGAGGATTGAGGATTGAGGACTGAGGATTAAGGATTGAGGATTGGGGATTGAGGATCTAGGATTGGAGATTGTTTATTGAGGATTGAAGATTGAGGATTGAGGATTGAGAATTGAGTGTGAGGACTGAGGGTTGAGGATTGAGGTTTGAGGAACGAGGATTGAGGATTGAGGATTGAGGACTGAGGATTGACGATTCAGTATTGAAGATTGAGGATTGATTACTGAGGATTGAGGATTGAGGACTGAGGATTGACGCTTGAGGATTGAGGATTGAGGATGGAGGATCGAAGATTGAATATTGATGATTGAAGATTGAGGATTGAGGATTGAGGGTTGAGGTTTGAGAACGAGGACTGACGGTTGAGGATTGAGGTTCGAGGATTGAGGATTGAGGATTGAGGACTGAAGATTGAATATTGATGATTGAAGGTTGAGGATTCAGTATTGATGGTTGTGGATTGAGGACGAGGACTGAGGGTTGAGTATTGCTGCTTGAGGTCTGAGGATTGAGGATTGAGGATTGAGAATTGAGGATTGAGGATAGATGATTGAAGATTGAGGATTGGGTATTGAGGATTGAAGAATGAGGATTGAGTATTGAGGATTGAGGATTGAGGATTGAGGATTGAAGACTGAGGATTCAGGATTGAGGATTGAGGACTGAATATTGAGTATCGAGGATTGAAGATTGAGGATTGAGGATTGAGGGTTGAGGATTGAGGACGAGGACTGACGGTTGGGGATTGAGGTTTGAGGATTGAGGATTGAGGATTGAGGACTGAGGATCGTGGATTGTGGATTGAGGGTTGAGGATTGAAGATTGAGGACTGGGGACTGAGTGTTGAGGGCTGAATTATGAGAATTGATGTTTGTGGATAGAGATTCGAAGATGGCAGATTGAGTATTGAGTATTGAAAACTGTGAATTGATGATATTCTATTGAGGATTGTGAATTGACAACTGATAGTTGAGGACTGAGGTCTGAAGATGGAGGATTCAGGATTGAGGATTCAGGTTTGACGTTTGAGGACTGAGGATTGAGGATTGAGGGTTGAGGATTGAGGATCGAGGATTGAGGATTGAGGATTGAGGATTGAGGATTGAGGATTGAGGCCTGAAGATTGAATATTGATGATTGATGATAGAGGATAGAGTATTGATGGTTGTGGATTGAGGACGAGGTCTGAGGGTTGAGTATTGCTGCTTGAGGTCTGAGGATTGAAGCTTGATGATTGAGGATTGAGGATTGAGGATTGAGGGTTGAAGATTGCGGATTGAAGATTGAGTATTGAGGGTTGAAGATTGAGTATTGAGGATTGCGGATTGAGGATTGAGGATGGAGGATTGAGGATTGAAGATTGAATATTAATGATTGAAGATTGAGGATTGAGGATTGAGGGTTGTGGATTGAGGACGAGGACTGACGGTTGAGTATTGGTGTTTGAAGTCTGAGGATTGATGATTGAGGATTGAGAATTGAGGATTGAGGATTGAGGATTGAAGATTGAGGATTCGGTATTGAGGATTGAAGAATGAGGATTGAGGAGTGAGGACTGAGGATTGAGGATTGCAGTTTGAGTATTGAGGATTGAAGATTGAGGATTGAGGATTGAGGATTGAGGATTGAGGATTGAGGATTGAGGATTGAAGATTGAGGATTCGGGATTGAGGATTGACGATTGAGGATTGAGAATTGAGGATTGAGGATTGAGGATTGGGGACTGAGTGTTGAGGATTGAGGATTGAGGATTGAGGATTGAGGATTGAAGATTGAGGATTGAAGATTGAGTATTGAGGATTGAAGATTGAGGATTGAGGATTGAGGATTGAGGATTGAGGATTGAAGATTGAGGATTGGGGATTGAGGATTGACGATTGAGGATTGAGAATTGAGGATTGAGGATTGAGGATTGGGGACTGAGTGTTGAGGGTTGAGTGATGAGAATTGATGTTTGTGGATAGAGAGTTGAAGATTGCAGGTTGAGTATTGAGTATTGAAACCTGTGAATTGAGGATATTCTATTGAGGATTGAGGATTGACAACTGATTGTTGAGGAGTGAGGGCTGAAGACTGAGTATTCAGGTTTGAGGATTCAGGATTGAGGTTTGAGGACTGAGGATTGAGGATTGAGGATTGAACATTGAGGACTGAGTGTTGAGGGTTGAGTGATGAGAATTGATGTTTTGGATAGAGATTCGATGATTCCAGGTTGAGTATTGTGTATTGAAAACTGTGAATTGAGTATATTCTATTGAGGATTGAGGATTGACAACTGATTGTTGAGGACTGAGAGCTGAAGATTGAGGGTTCAGGATTGAGGATTCAGAATTGAGATATGAGGATTCAGAATTGAGGTTTGAGGACTGAGGATTGAGGATTGAAGATTGAGTATTGAGGATTGAAGATTGAGTATTCAGGATTGTCGATTGGCGATTGAGGATTAAGGACCGAGGATTGAGGATTGAGGATTGAAGATTGAGTATTGAGGATTGAAAATTGAGGATTGAGGATTGAGGATTGAGGATTGAGGATTGAAGATTGAGGATTGGGGACGGAGTGTTGAGTGTTGAGTGATGAGGATTGATGTTTGTGGATAGAGATTTGAAGATTGCAGATTGAGTATTGAGTATTGAAAACTGTGAATTGATGATATTCCATTGAGGATTGGGGATTGACAACTGATTGTTGAGGACTGATGGCTGAAGATTGAGGATTCAGGATTGAGGATTCAGGATTAAGGTTTGAGGACTGAGGATTGAGGATTGAGGATTGAGGATTGAAGATTGAGGATTGGGTATTGCGGATTGAGCATTGAGGATTGAGGATTGAGGATTGAGGACTGACGATCGAGGATTGAGGATTGAGGATTGAGGGTTGAAGATTGAGGATTGGGGACTGAGGCTTGAAGATTGAGGATTGAGGATTGAGGACTGAGGATTGAGGACTGAGGATTGAAAATTGAGGATTGAGGATTGAGGATTGAGGATTGAAGATTGAGGATTGGGGACGGAGTGTTGAGTGTTGAGTGATGAGAATTGATGTTTGTGGATAGGGATTTGAAGATTGCAGATAGAGTATTGAGTATTGAGAACTGTGAATTGAGTATATTCTATTGAGGATTGAGGATTGATAACTGATTGTTGAGGACTGAGAGCTGAAGATTGAGGGTTCAGGATTGAGGATTCAGAATTGAGATTTGAGGATTCAGAATTGAGGTTTGAGGACTGAGGATTGAGGATTTAAGATTGAGTATTGAGGATTGAAGAATGAGGATTGAGGAGTGAGGACTGAGGATTCAGGATTGCAGTTTGAGTATTGAGGATTGAAGATTGAGGATTGAGGATTGAGGATTGAGGATTGAGGATTGAGGATTGAGGATTGAAGATTGAGGATTGAGGATTGAGGATAGAAGATTGAGGATTGAAGATTGAGCATTGAGGATTGAAGATTGAGGATTGAGGATTGCGGATTGAGGATTGAGGATTGAATATTAAGGATTGAGGATTGACAATTGATTGTTGAGGACTGACGGCTGAAGATTGAGGATTCAGGATTGAGGATTCCGGATTGAGGTTTGAGGACTGAGGATTGAGGGTTGGGGATTGAGGATTGAGGATTGAGCATTGAGGATTGACGCTTGAGTATTGAGGATTGAGGATGGAGGATTGAAGAGAGAGGACAAAGTATTGAGGATTGAGTATTGAGAGTTGATGTTTGAGGATTGCGATTTGATTATTGAATATTGTGGATTGAGTATTGAATAATGAGAATTCGGGATATCCTATTGAGTATTGAGAATTGAGCATTGAGGGTTGAGTATTGAGGATTGAGGATTGAACATTGAGGTCTGAGTGTTGAGGGTTGAGTGATGAGAATTGATGTTAGTGGATAGTGGCTTGAAGATTGCAGATCGAGTATTGAGTGTTGAAAACTGTGAATTGAGGATATTCTACTGAGGATTGAGGATCGACTACCGATTGTTGAGGACTGAGGTCTGAAGATTGAGGATTCAGGATTGAGGATTCAGGTTTGATGTTTGAGGACTGAGGATTGAGGATTGAGGATTGAGGATTGAGGATTGAGGATTGAGGATTGAGGATTGAAGATTGAGGATTGAGGATGGAGGATGAGGGCTGAGGGTTGAGGACTGAGGGTTGAGGATTGAGGATTGAGTATTGAGGATTGAGGATTGAGGATTGAGGATTGAGGATTGAGGATTGAGGATTGAGGATTGAGGATTCAGGATTGAGGTTCGAGGACTGAGGATTGAGGATTGAGGATTGAAGGTTGAGTATTGATGATTGAAGATGGGAGGATTGAGGATTGAGGGTTGAGGATTGAGGACGAGGACTGACGGTTGAGGATTGAGGTTTGAGGATTGTGGATTGAGGATTGAGAATGACGGCAGAGGGTTGAGGATTGAGCTTTGAGTATAGAATCCTGAGAATTCAGGATATTCTATTGAGTATTGCAAATTGAGGATTGATGGTTGAGTATTGAGGATTGAAGATTGAGGGTTGAGGATTGAGTATTGAAGATTGAGGATTGATGATTGAGGATTGAGGATTGAGGATTGAGAATTGAGGATTGAAGACTGAGTATTGAGGATTGGGTATTGAGGATTGAAGAATGAGGATTGAGGATTGAGGATTGAGGATTGAAGATTGTGTATTGAGGATTGAAGATTGAGGATTGAGGATTGAGGATTGAGGATTGAGGATTGAAGATTGAGGATTGGGGATTGAGTATTGACGATTGAGAATTGAGTATTGAGGATTGAGAATTGAGGATTGATTATTGAAGATTGAGTATTGAGGATTGAAGATTGAGGAATGGGGATTGAGGATTGATGATAGAGGATTAAGGATTGATGATTGGGGATTGAGGATCTAGGATTGGAGATTGATTATTGAGGATTGAAGATTGAGGATTGAGGTTTGAGGAACGAGGATTGAGGATTGAGGATTGAGGACTGAGGATTGACGATTCAGTATTGAAGATTGAGGATTGATTACTGAGGATTGAGGATTGAGGTTTGAGGATTGACGCTTGAGGATTGAGGATTGAGGATGGAGGATTGAAGAGAGAGGACTGCGTGTTGAGGATTGCGTGTTGAGAAGTGATGTTTGAGGATTGAGATTTGATTATTGAATATTGTGGATTGAGTATTGAACCATGAGAATTCAGGATATTCTTTTGAGTATTGAGAATTGAGGATTGATGGTTGAGGGTTGTGCGTTGAATATTGTGGATTGAGGATTGAGGATTGAGGATTGAGAATAGAGGATTGAAGATTGAGTATTGATGATTGAAGATTGAGGATTGAGGATTGAGGGTTGAGGTTTGAGAACGAGGACTGACGGTTGAGGATTGAGGTTTGAGGATTGAGGATTGAGGATTGAGGCCTGAAGATTGAATATTGATGAGTGGAGGTTGAGGATTCAGTATTGATGGTTGTGGATTGAGGACGAGGACTGAGGGTTGAGTATTGCTGTTTGAGGTCTGAGGATTGAGGATTGAGGATTGAGAATTGAGAATTGAGGATGAGGACTGAGGGTTGAGGATTGAGGTTTGAGGAATGAGGATTGAGGATTGAGGATTGAGGATTGAAGATTGAGGATTGGGGATTGAGGACTGACGATTGAGGATTGAGTATTGAGGATTGAGAATTGAGGATTGAGGATTGAAGATAGAGTATTGAGGATTCAGAATTGAGGTTTGAGGACTGAGGATTGAGGATTGAAGGTTGAGTATTGAGGATTGAAGGTTGAGGATTGAGGGCTGAGGATTGAGGATTGAGGATGAGGTCTGAGGGTTGAGGATTGAAGTTTGAGGACAGAGGACTGAGGATTGGGGACTGAGGGTTGAGGATGTGGTCTGAGGATTGAGATTTGAGGACTGAGGATTGAGGATTGAGGATTGAGGATCGAGGATTGAGGATTGAGGATTGAGGATTGAGGATGAGGGCTGAGGGTTGAGGATTGAGGTTTGAGGACTGAGGACTGAGGATTGAGGATTGAGAATTGAGGATTGAGGATTGAGGATTGAAGATTGAGGATTGGGTATTGAGGATTGAAGAATGAGGATTGAGGATTGAGGATTGAGGATTGAGGATTGAGGATTGAAGATTGAGCATTCAGGATTGCAGATGGACGATTGAGGATTGAGGACCGAGGAATGAGGATTGGGGATTGAAGATTGAGTATTGGGGATTGAAGATTGACGATTGAGGATTGAGAATTGAGGATTGAGGATTGAGGAATGAGCATTGAAGATTGAGTATTGAGGATTGAACGTTGAGGATTGTGGATTGAGGATTGAGGATTGAGGATTGAATATTGAGGATTGGGGACTGAGTGTTGAGGGTTGAGTGATGAGAATTGATGTTTGTGGATAGAGATTTGAAGATTGCAGATTGAGTATTGAGTAATGAAAACTGTGAATTGATGATATTCAACTGAGTATTGAGGATTGACAACTGATTGTTGAGGACTGAGGGCTGACGAATGAGGATTCAGGTTTGAGTATTCAGGAATGAGGTTTGAGGACTGAGGATTGAGGATTGAAAATCGAGGTTTGAGGATTGAGGATTGAGGATTGAGGATTGAAGATTGAGGTTTGGGTATTGAGGATAGAACATTGAGGATTGTGGATTGAGTATTGAGGATTGAGGGTTGAGGATTGAAGATTGAATATTGATGATTGAAGATTGAGGATCGAGGATTGAGGGTTGTGGATTGAGGACGAGGACTGAGGGTTGAGTATTGATGTTTGCGGTCAGAGGATTGAGGATTGAGGATTGAGAATTGAGGACTGAGGGTTGAGGATTGAAGATTGAGGATTGGGTGTTGAGGATTGAAGAATGTGGATTGAGGATTGAGGATTGAGGATTGAGGATTGAAGATTGAGTATTGAGGATTGAAGATTGAGGATTGAGGATTGAGGATTGAGGATTGTAGATTGAGTAGTGAGGATTGAGGATTGAGGATTGAGGATTGAGGATTGAGGATGAGGGCTGAGGGTTGAGGATTGAGGTTTGAGGACTGAGGACTGAGGATTGAGGATTGAGAGTTGAGGATTGAGGATTGAGGATTGAAGATTGAGGATTGGGTATTGAGGATTGAAGAATGAGGATTGAGGATTGAGGATTGAGGATTGAGGATTGAGGATTGAAGATTGAGCATTCAGGATTGCAGATGGACGATTGAGGATTGAGGACCGAGGATTGAGGATTGGGGATTGAAGATTGAGTATTGGGGATTGAAGATTGACGATTGAGGATTGAGAATTGAGGATTGAGGATTGAGGAATGAGCATTGAAGATTGAGTATTGAGGATTGAACGTTGAGGATTGTGGATTGAGGATTGAGGATTGAGGATTGAATATTGAGGATTGGGGACTGAGTGTTGAGGGTTGAGTGATGAGAATTGATGTTTGTGGATAGAGATTTGAAGATTGCAGGTTGAGTATTGAGTAATGAAAACTGTGAATTGATGATATTCAACTGAGTATTGAGGATTGACAACTGATTGTTGAGGACTGAGGGCTGACGAATGAGGATTCAGGTTTGAGTATTCAGGAATGAGGTTTGAGGACTGAGGATTGAGGATTGAAAATCGAGGTTTGAGGATTGAGGATTGAGGATTGAGGATTGAAGATTGAGGTTTGGGTATTGAGGATAGAACATTGAGGATTGTGGATTGAGTATTGAGGATTGAGGGTTGAGGATTGAAGATTGAATATTGATGATTGAAGATTGAGGATCGAGGATTGAGGGTTGTGGATTGAGGACGAGGACTGAGGGTTGAGTATTGATGTTTGAGGTCTGAGGATTGAGGATTGAGGATTGAGAATTGAGGACTGAGGGTTGAGGATTGAAGATTGAGGATTGGGTGTTGAGGATTGAAGAATGTGGATTGAGGATTGAGGATTGAGGATTGAGGATTGAAGATTGAGTATTGAGGATTGAAGATTGAGGATTGAGGATTGAGGATTGAGGATTGTAGATTGAGTAGTGAGGATTGAGGATTGAGGATTGAGGATTGAGGATTGAGGATTGAGGATTGAAGATTGAGGATTGAGGATTGAGGTTTGAGGATTGAGGACGTGGACTGACGGTTGAGGATTGAGGTTTGAGGATTGAGGGTTGAGGATTGAGGACTGAGGATTGAGGATTGAGGATTGAGCATTGAGGATTGAAGATTGAGGACTGGAGATTGAGGATTGATGATAGAGTATTAAGGATTGAGTATTGGGGATTGAGGATCTAGGATTGGAGATTGATTATTGAGGATTGAAGATTGAGGATTGAGGATTGAGGATTGAGAATTGAGAATTGAGTGTGAGGACTGAGGGCTGAGGACTGATGTTTGAGGAACGAGGATTGAGGATTGAGGATTGAGGACTGAGGATTGACGATTCAGTATTGAAGATTGAGGATTGATTACTGAGGATTGAGGATTGAGGATTGAGGTTTGAGGACTGAGGATTGAGGATTGAAGATTGAGTATTGTGGATTGAAGATTGAGGATTGAGGATTGAGGATTGAGGATTGAGGATGAGGGCTGAGGTATGAGGATTGAGGATTGAGGGCTGAGGACTGAGGATTGAGGGTTGAGAATTGAGGATTGAGGATTGAGGATTGAAGATTGAGGATTGGGTATTGAGGATTGAAGAATGAGGATTGAGGATTGAGGATTGAGAGTTGAGGATTGAGGATTGAGGTTTGAAGATTGAGGATTGGGTGTTGAGGATTGAAGAATGAGGATTCAGGAATGAGCATTGAGGATTGAGGATTGAGGATTGAGGATTGAGGATTGAAGATTGAAGATGGGAGGATTGACGATTGAGTGTTGGGGATTGAGGACGAGGACTGACGGTTGAGGATTGAGGTTTGAGGATTGTGGATTGAGGATTGAGAATGAGGGCAGAGGGTTGAGGATTGAGGTTTGAGTATAGAATCCTGAGAATTCAGGATATTCTATTGAGTATTGAGAATTGAGGATTGATGGTTGAGTATTGAGGATTGAGGATTGAGGGTTGAGGATTGAGTATTGAAGATTGAGGATTGATGATTGAGGATTGATGATTGAGGATTGAGGGTTGAGTATTGAGGATTGACGATTGAGTATTGAGGATTGTGGTTTGAGGACTGTGGATTGAGGATTGAGGATAGAGGATTGAGGATTCAGGATTGAGGATTGAAGATTGAGGATTGGGTATTGAGGATTGAACATTGAGGATTGAGGATTGAGCATTGAGGATTGAGGATTGAAGATTGAATATGTATAATCGAAGATTGAGGATTGAGTATTGAGTGTTGTGGATTGGCGACGAGGACTGAGGGTTGAGTATAGATGTTTGAACTCTGAGGATTGAGGATTAAGGATTGAGAGTTGAGGATTGAGGATTGAGGATGGAGGATTGAAGAGAGAGGTCTGAGTGTTGAGGATTGAGTGTTGAGAATTGATGTTTGAGGGTTGAGATTTGAAGATTGAAGAATGGGGATTGAGTATTGAAAACTGTGAATTAAGGATATTCTATTGAGTATTGAGGATTGACAACTGATTGTTGAGGACTGAGGGCTGACGAATGAGGATTCAGGTTTGAGGATTCAGGATTGAGGTTTGAGGACTGAGGATTGAGGATTGAAAATTGAGGATTGAGGATTGAGGATTGAGGATTGAGGATTGAAGATTGAGGTTTGGGTATTGAGGATTGAACATTGAGGATTGTGGATTGAGTATTGAGGATTGAGGATTGAGGATTGAAGATTGAATATTGATGATTGAGGATTGAGGATCGAGGATTGAGGGTTGTGGATTGAGGGCGAGGACTGAGGGTTGAGTATTGATGTTTGAGGTCTGAGGATTGAGGATTTAGGATTGAGAATTGAGGACTGAGGGTTGAGGATTGAAGATTGAGGATTGGGTGTTGAGGATTGAAGAATGTGGATTGAGGATTGAGGATTGAGGATTGAGGATTGAAGATTGAGTATTGAGGATTGAAGATTGAGGACTGAGGATTGAGGATTGAGGATTGAAGATTGAGTATTGAGGATTGAGGATTGAGGATTGAGGATTGAGGATTGAGGATTGAGGATTGAAGATTGAGTATTGATGGTTGAAGATTAAGGTTGAGGTTTGAGGATTGAGGATTGAGTATTGAGGATTGAAGATTGAGGATTGAGGATTGAGGTTTGAGGATTGAAGACGTGGACTGACGGTTGAGGATTGAGGTTTGAGGATTGAGGATTGAGGATTGAGGATTGAGGATTGAGGATTTATGATTGAGCATTGAGGATTGAAGATTGAGGACTGGAGATTGAGGATTGATGATAGAGGATTAAGGATTGAGGATTGTGGATTGAGGATCTAGGATTGGAGATTGATTACTGAGGATTGAAGATTGAGGATTGAGGATTGAGGATTGAGAATTGAGAATTGAGTGTGAGGACTGAGGGCTGAGGATTGATGTTTGAGGAACGAGGATTGAGGATTGAGGATTGAGGACTGAGGATTGACGATTCAGTATTGAAGATTGAGGATTGATTACTGAGGATTGAGGATTGAGGATTGAGGATTGAGGACTGAGGATTGAGGATTGAAGATTGAGTATTGAGGATTGAAGATTGAGTATTGAGGATTGAGGATTGAGGATTGAGGATTGAGGACTGAGGATTGAGGATTGAAGATTGAGTATTGATGGTTGAAGATTAAGGTTGAGGTTTGAGGATTGAGGATTGAGTATTGAGGATTGAGGATTGAGGATTGAAGATTGAGTATTGAGGATTGAAGATTGAGGACTGAGGATTGAGGATTGAGGCTTGAAGATTGAGTATTGAGGATTGAGGATTGAGGTTTGAGAATTGAGGATTGAGGATTGAGAATGAGGGCTGAGGTTTGAGGATTCAGGATTGAGGGCTGAGGACTGAGGATTGAGGGTTGAGAATTGAGGACTGAGGATTGAGGATTGAAGATTGAGGATTGGGTATTGAGGATTGAAGAATGAGGATTGAGGATTGAGGATTGAGAAGTGAGGATTGAGGATTGAGGTTTGAAGATTGAGGATTGGGTGTTGAGGATTGAAGAATGAGGGTTCAGGAGTGAGCATTGAGGATTGAGGATTGAAGATTGAGTATTGAGGATTGAAGCCTGGCGACTGAGGACTGAGGGTTGAGGATTGACGATTGAGGATGTGGGATTGAAGATTGAGTATTGAGGATTGAAGATTGAGGATCGAGGATTGAGGATTGAGGATTGAGGATTGAAGATTGAGTATTGAGGATTGAAGATTGAGGACTGAGGATTGAGGATTGAGGCTTGAAGATTGAGTATTGAGGATTGAGGATTGAGGTTTGAGAATTGAGGATTGAGGATTGAGAATGAGGGCTGAGGTTTGAGGATTCAGGATTGAGGGCTGAGGACTGAGGATTGAGGGTTGAGAATTGAGGACTGAGGATTGAGGATTGAAGATTGAGGATTGGGTATTGAGGATTGAAGAATGAGGATTGAGGATTGAGGATTGAGAAGTGAGGATTGAGGATTGAGGTTTGAAGATTGAGGATTGGGTGTTGAGGATTGAAGAATGAGGGTTCAGGAGTGAGCATTGAGGATTGAGGATTGAAGATTGAGTATTGAGGATTGAAGCCTGGCGACTGAGGACTGAGGGTTGAGGATTGACGATTGAGGATGTGGGATTGAAGATTGAGTATTGAGGAATGAAGATTGAGGATCGAGGATTGAGGATTGAGGATTGAGTATTGAAGATTGAGAATTGGGGACTGAGTGTTGAGCGTTGAATGATGAGAATTGATGTTTGTGGATAGAGATTCGAAGATTGCAGATTGAGTATTGAGTATTGAAAACTGTGAATTGATGATACTCTATTGAGGATTGAGAATTGACAACTGCTTGTTGAGGACTGAGGTCTGAAGATTGAGGATTCAGGATTGAGGATTCATGTTTGATGTTTGAGGACTGAGGATTGAGGATTGAGGATTGAGGATTGAGGATTGAGGACTGAGGATTGTGGATTGAAGATTGAGGATTGGGTATTGCGCATTCAACATTGAGGATTGAAGATTGAGGATTGGGGATTGAGGATTGACGATTGAGTATTAAGCATTGAGGATTGAGAATTGAGGATTGAGGATTGAAGATTGAGTATTGAGGATTGAAGGTTGAGGATTGAGGATTGAGGATTGAAGATTGAGGACTGAGTGTTGAGGGTTGCGTGATGAGAGTTGATGTTTGTGGATTGAGATTTGAAGATTGAAGAATGGGGTTTGAGTATTGAAAACTGTGAATTGAGGATATTATATTGAGGATTGAGGATTGACAACTGATTGTTGAGGACTGATGGCTGAGGATTGAGGATTGAGGATTGAGGATTGAGGATTGAAGAGAGAGGACTGCGTGTTAAGGATTGCGTGTTGAGAATTGATGTTTGAGGATTGAGATTTGATTATTGAATATTGTGGATTGAGTATTGAACCATGAGAATTCAGGATATTCTTTTGAGTATTGAGAATTGAGGATTGATGGTTGAGTTTTGAGGATTGATGGTTGAGGGTTGTGCGTTGAATATTGTGGATTGAGGATTGAGGATTGAGGATTGAGGATAGAGGATTGAAGATTGAGTATTGGTGATTGAAAATTGAGGATTGAGGATTGAGGGTTGAGGTTTGAGAACGAGGACTGACGGTTGAGGATTGAGGTTTGAGGATTGAGGATTGAGGATTGAGGCCTGAAGATTGAATATTGATGATTGGAGGTTGAGGATTCAGTATTGATGGTTGTGGATTGAGGACGAGGACTGAGGGTTGAGTATTGCTGTTTGAGGTCTGAGGATTGAGGATTGAGGATTGAGAATTGAGGATTGAGGATAGAGGATTGAAGATTGAGGATTGGGTATTGAGGATTGAAGAATGAGGATTGAGGATTGAGGATTGAGGATTGAGGATTGAGGATTGAAGACTGAGTATTGAGGATTGAAGATTGAGGATCGAGGATTCAGGATTGAGTATACAGGTTTGAGGTTCGAGGACTGAGTATTGAGGATTGAGGATTGAGGATTGAGGATTGAAGATTGAGGATTGGGTATTGCGGATTGAACATTGAGGATTGAGGATTGATGGTTGTGGATTGAGGACGAGGACTGAGGGTTGAGTATTGCTGTTTGAGGTCTGAGGATTGAGGATTGAGGATTGAGAATAGAGGATTGAGGATTGAGGATTGAAGATTGTGGATTGATGATTGAGGACTGAGGACTGAGGATTGAGGATTGTGAGTTGATGATTGAGGATTGAGGATTCAAGATTGGGGATTGGGTATTGAGGATTGAAGAATGAGGATTGAGGAATGAGTATTGAGGATTGAGGATTGAAGATTGAGTACTGAGGATTGAAGCCAGACGATTGAGTATTGAGGATTGAGGATTCAGGATTGAGGATGGAGGATTGAAGATTGAGTATTGAGGATTCAAGACTGAGGATCGAGGATTGTGGATTGAGGATTGAGGATTGAAGATTGAGGATTGGGGACTGAGTGTTGAGGGTTGTATGATGAGAATTGATGTTTGTGGATAGAGATTCGAAGATTGCAGATTGAGCATTGAGTACTGAAAACTGTGAATTGATGATATTCTATTGAGGATTGAGAATTGACAACTGATTGTTGAGGACTGAGGTCTGAAGATTGAGGATTCAGGATTGAGGATTGAGGATTGAGGATTGAGGACTGAAGATTGAATATTGATTATTGATGATTGAGGATTGAGTATTGATTGTTGTGGATTGAGGACGAGGACTGAGGGTTGAGTATTGCTGCTTGAGGTCTGAGGATTGAAGATTGATGATTGAGGATTGAGGATTGAAGATTGAGTATTGAGGATTGAGGATTGAGGATTGAGGGTTGAGGATTGAAGATTCAGTATTGAGGACTGAAGATTGAGAATTGAGGATTGAGGCTTGAACATTGAGTACTGAGTGTTGAGGGTTGAGTGATGAGAATTGGTGTTTGTGGATAGAGATCTGAAGAATGCAGATTGACTATTGAGTATTGAAAACTGTGAATTGAGGATACTCTATTGAGGATTGACGATTGACAAATGATTGTTGAGGACTGAGGGCTGAAGATTGAGGATTGAGGATTGAGGATTGAGGATTGAGGAAGAGGGCTGAGGGTTGAGGGTTGAGGTTTGAGGACTGAGGACTGAGGGTTGAGGAATGAGAATTGAGTATTGAGGATTGAGGATTGAAGATTGCGGATTGGGTATTGAGGATAGTAGTATGAGGATTGAGGATTGAGGATTGAGGATTGAGGATTGAAGATTGATTATTGAGGATTGAAGATTGACGATTGAGGGTTGAGAATTGAGGATTGTGGATTGAGGATTGAGGATTGAAGATTGAGTAATGAGGATTGAATGTTGAGGATTGTGGATTGAGGATTGAGGGTTGAGGATTGAATGGTGAGGTTTGGGGACTGAGTGCTGTGGGTTGAGTGATGAGAATTGATGTCTGTGGATAGAGATTTGAAGATTGCAGATTGAGTGTTGTGTATTGAAAGCTGTGATTTGATGATATTCTATTGAGGATTGAGGTTTGACTACTGATTGTTGAGGACTGATTTCTGAAGATAGAGGATTCAGGATTGAGGATTCAGGATTGTGGTTTCAGGACTGTGGATTGAGGATTGAGGATTGAGGATTGAGGATTCAGGATTGAGGATTGAAGATTGAGGATTGAGAATTGTGAATTGAGGATTGAGGATGAGGGCTGATGGTTGAGGATTGAGGCTTGAGGACTGAGGACTGAGGATTGAGGATTGAGAATTGAGGATTGAGGATGGAGGATTGAAGATTGAGGATTGGGTATTGAGGATTGAAGAATGAGGATTGAGGATTGAGGATTGAGGATTGAGGATTGAATATTGTGTATTGAGGATTGAAGATTGAGGATTGAGGATTGAGGATTGACGATTGAGGATTGAGGACTGAAGACTGAGGATTGGGGATTGAGTATTGACGATTGAGTATTGAGTATTGAGGATTGAGAATTGAGGATTGATTATTTAAGGTTGAGTATTGAGGATTGAAGATTGAGGATTGAGGATTGAGGATTGAGGATTGAGGATTGTGGATTGAGGATGATGGCTGAGGGTTGAGGATTGAGGTTTGAGGACTGAGGTCAGAGGATTGAGGATTGAGAATTGAGGATTGAGTATTGAGTATTGTAGATTGAGGATTGGGTATTGCGGATTGAAGAATGTGGATTGAGGATTGAGGATTGAGGATTGAGGATTGAAGATTGAGGATTGAGGTTTGAGGATTGAGGATTGAATATTGAGTATTGAGGATTGAAGATTGAGGATTGAGGATTGAGGGTTGAGGATTGAGGACGTGGACTGACGGTTGAGGATTGAGGTTTGAGGATTGAGGATTGAGGATTGAGGACTGAGGATTGAGGTTTGAGGATTGAGCATTGAGGACTGAAGATTGAGGAATGGGGATTGAGGATTGATGTTAGAGGATTAAGGATTGAGGATTGGGGATTGAGGATCTAGGATTGGAGATTGAGTATTGAGGATTGAAGATTGAGGATTGGGGACTGAGTGTTGAGGGTTGAATGATGAGAATTTATGTTTGTGGATAGAGATTTGAAAATTGCAGATTGAGTATTGAGTATTGAAAACTGTGAATTGATGATATTCTATTGAGGATTGAGAATTGACAACTGATTGTTGAGGACTGAGGTCTGAAGATTGAGGATTCAGGATTGAGGATACAGGTTTGAGGTTCGAGGACTGAGAATTGAGGATTGAAGACTGAGTATTGAGGATTGAAGATTGTGTATTGAGGATTGAAGGTTGAGGATTGAGGATTGAGGATTGAGGATTGAGGATTGCAGATTGAGGATTGGGGATTGAGTATTGACGATTGAGGACTGAGGGTTGAGGATTGAAGATTGAGGATTGGGTGTTGAGGATTGATGAATGTGGATTGAGGATTGAGGATTGAGGATTGAGGATTGAAGAGTGAGTATTGAGGAATGAAGATTGAGGATTGAGGTTTGAGGATTGAGGATTGAAGATTGAGTATTGAGGATTGAGGATTGAGGATTGAGGATTGAGGACTGAGGATTGAGGATTGAAGATTGAGTATTGATGGTTGAAGATTAAGGTTGAGGTTTGAGGATTGAGGATTGAGTATTGAGGATTGAGGATTGAGGATTGAAGATTGAGTATTGAGGATTGAAGATTGAGGACTGAGGATTGAGGATTGAGGCTTGAAGATTGAGTATTGAGGATTGAGGATTGAGGTTTGAGAATTGAGGATTGAGGATTGAGAATGAGGGCTGAGGTTTGAGGATTCAGGATTGAGGGCTGAGGACTGAGGATTGAGGGTTGAGAATTGAGGACTGAGGATTGAGGATTGAAGATTGAGGATTGGGTATTGAGGATTGAAGAATGAGGATTGAGGATTGAGGATTGAGAAGTGAGGATTGAGGATTGAGGTTTGAAGATTGAGGATTGGGTGTTGAGGATTGAAGAATGAGGGTTCAGGAGTGAGCATTGAGGATTGAGGATTGAAGATTGAGTATTGAGGATTGAAGCCTGGCGACTGAGGACTGAGGGTTGAGGATTGACGATTGAGGATGTGGGATTGAAGATTGAGTATTGAGGATTGAAGATTGAGGATCGAGGATTGAGGATTGAGGATTGAGGATTGAAGATTGAGTATTGAGGATTGAAGATTGAGGACTGAGGATTGAGGATTGAGGCTTGAAGATTGAGTATTGAGGATTGAGGATTGAGGTTTGAGAATTGAGGATTGAGGATTGAGAATGAGGGCTGAGGTTTGAGGATTCAGGATTGAGGGCTGAGGACTGAGGATTGAGGGTTGAGAATTGAGGACTGAGGATTGAGGATTGAAGATTGAGGATTGGGTATTGAGGATTGAAGAATGAGGATTGAGGATTGAGGATTGAGAAGTGAGGATTGAGGATTGAGGTTTGAAGATTGAGGGTTGGGTGTTGAGGATTGAAGAATGAGGGTTCAGGAGTGAGCATTGAGGATTGAGGATTGAAGATTGAGTATTGAGGATTGAAGCCTGGCGACTGAGGACTGAGGGTTGAGGATTGACGATTGAGGATGTGGGATTGAAGATTGAGTATTGAGGAATGAAGATTGAGGATCGAGGATTGAGGATTGAGGATTGAGTATTGAAGATTGAGAATTGGGGACTGAGTGTTGAGCGTTGAATGATGAGAATTGATGTTTGTGGATAGAGATTCGAAGATTGCAGATTGAGTATTGAGTATTGAAAACTGTGAATTGATGATACTCTATTGAGGATTGAGAATTGACAACTGCTTGTTGAGGACTGAGGTCTGAAGATTGAGGATTCAGGATTGAGGATTCATGTTTGATGTTTGAGGACTGAGGATTGAGGATTGAGGATTGAGGATTGAGGATTGAGGACTGAGGATTGTGGATTGAAGATTAAGGATTGGGTATTGCGCATTCAACATTGAGGATTGAAGATTGAGGATTGGGGATTGAGGATTGACGATTGAGTATTAAGCATTGAGGATTGAGAATTGAGGATTGAGGATTGAAGATTGAGTATTGAGGATTGAAGGTTGAGGATTGAGGATTGAGGATTGAAGATTGAGGACTGAGTGTTGAGGGTTGCGTGATGAGAGTTGATGTTTGTGGATTGAGATTTGAAGATTGAAGAATGGGGTTTGAGTATTGAAAACTGTGAATTGAGGATATTATATTGAGGATTGAGGATTGACAACTGATTGTTGAGGACTGATGGCTGAGGATTGAGGATTGAGGATTGAGGATTGAGGATTGAAGAGAGAGGACTGCGTGTTAAGGATTGCGTGTTGAGAATTGATGTTTGAGGATTGAGATTTGATTATTGAATATTGTGGATTGAGTATTGAACCATGAGAATTCAGGATATTCTTTTGAGTATTGAGAATTGAGGATTGATGGTTGAGTTTTGAGGATTGATGGTTGAGGGTTGTGCGTTGAATATTGTGGATTGAGGATTGAGGATTGAGGATTGAGGATAGAGGATTGAAGATTGAGTATTGGTGATTGAAAATTGAGGATTGAGGATTGAGGGTTGAGGTTTGAGAACGAGGACTGACGGTTGAGGATTGAGGTTTGAGGATTGAGGATTGAGGATTGAGGCCTGAAGATTGAATATTGATGATTGGAGGTTGAGGATTCAGTATTGATGGTTGTGGATTGAGGACGAGGACTGAGGGTTGAGTATTGCTGTTTGAGGTCTGAGGATTGAGGATTGAGGATTGAGAATTGAGGATTGAGGATAGAGGATTGAAGATTGAGGATTGGGTATTGAGGATTGAAGAATGAGGATTGAGGATTGAGGATTGAGGATTGAGGATTGAGGATTGAAGACTGAGTATTGAGGATTGAAGATTGAGGATCGAGGATTCAGGATTGAGTATACAGGTTTGAGGTTCGAGGACTGAGTATTGAGGATTGAGGATTGAGGATTGAGGATTGAAGATTGAGGATTGGGTATTGCGGATTGAACATTGAGGATTGAGGATTGATGGTTGTGGATTGAGGACGAGGACTGAGGGTTGAGTATTGCTGTTTGAGGTCTGAGGATTGAGGATTGAGGATTGAGAATAGAGGATTGAGGATTGAGGATTGAAGATTGTGGATTGATGATTGAGGACTGAGGACTGAGGATTGAGGATTGTGAGTTGATGATTGAGGATTGAGGATTCAAGATTGGGGATTGGGTATTGAGGATTGAAGAATGAGGATTGAGGAATGAGTATTGAGGATTGAGGATTGAAGATTGAGTACTGAGGATTGAAGCCAGACGATTGAGTATTGAGGATTGAGGATTCAGGATTGAGGATGGAGGATTGAAGATTGAGTATTGAGGATTCAAGACTGAGGATCGAGGATTGTGGATTGAGGATTGAGGATTGAAGATTGAGGATTGGGGACTGAGTGTTGAGGGTTGTATGATGAGAATTGATGTTTGTGGATAGAGATTCGAAGATTGCAGATTGAGCATTGAGTACTGAAAACTGTGAATTGATGATATTCTATTGAGGATTGAGAATTGACAACTGATTGTTGAGGACTGAGGTCTGAAGATTGAGGATTCAGGATTGAGGATTGAGGATTGAGGATTGAGGACTGAAGATTGAATATTGATTATTGATGATTGAGGATTGAGTATTGATTGTTGTGGATTGAGGACGAGGACTGAGGGTTGAGTATTGCTGCTTGAGGTCTGAGGATTGAAGATTGATGATTGAGGATTGAGGATTGAAGATTGAGTATTGAGGATTGAGGATTGAGGATTGAGGGTTGAGGATTGAAGATTCAGTATTGAGGACTGAAGATTGAGAATTGAGGATTGAGGCTTGAACATTGAGTACTGAGTGTTGAGGGTTGAGTGATGAGAATTGGTGTTTGTGGATAGAGATCTGAAGAATGCAGATTGACTATTGAGTATTGAAAACTGTGAATTGAGGATACTCTATTGAGGATTGACGATTGACAAATGATTGTTGAGGACTGAGGGCTGAAGATTGAGGATTGAGGATTGAGGATTGAGGATTGAGGAAGAGGGCTGAGGGTTGAGGGTTGAGGTTTGAGGACTGAGGACTGAGGGTTGAGGAATGAGAATTGAGTATTGAGGATTGAGGATTGAAGATTGCGGATTGGGTATTGAGGATAGTAGTATGAGGATTGAGGATTGAGGATTGAGGATTGAGGATTGAAGATTGATTATTGAGGATTGAAGATTGACGATTGAGGGTTGAGAATTGAGGATTGTGGATTGAGGATTGAGGATTGAAGATTGAGTAATGAGGATTGAATGTTGAGGATTGTGGATTGAGGATTGAGGGTTGAGGATTGAATGGTGAGGTTTGGGGACTGAGTGCTGTGGGTTGAGTGATGAGAATTGATGTCTGTGGATAGAGATTTGAAGATTGCAGATTGAGTGTTGTGTATTGAAAGCTGTGATTTGATGATATTCTATTGAGGATTGAGGTTTGACTACTGATTGTTGAGGACTGATTTCTGAAGATAGAGGATTCAGGATTGAGGATTCAGGATTGTGGTTTCAGGACTGTGGATTGAGGATTGAGGATTGAGGATTGAGGATTCAGGATTGAGGATTGAAGATTGAGGATTGAGAATTGTGAATTGAGGATTGAGGATGAGGGCTGATGGTTGAGGATTGAGGCTTGAGGACTGAGGACTGAGGATTGAGGATTGAGAATTGAGGATTGAGGACGGAGGATTGAAGATTGAGGATTGGGTATTGAGGATTGAAGAATGAGGATTGAGGATTGAGGATTGAGGATTGAGGATTGAATATTGTGTATTGAGGATTGAAGATTGAGGATTGAGGATTGAGGATTGACGATTGAGGATTGAGGACTGAAGACTGAGGATTGGGGATTGAGTATTGACGATTGAGTATTGAGTATTGAGGATTGAGAATTGAGGATTGATTATTTAAGGTTGAGTATTGAGGATTGAAGATTGAGGATTGAGGATTGAGGATTGAGGATTGAGGATTGTGGATTGAGGATGATGGCTGAGGGTTGAGGATTGAGGTTTGAGGACTGAGGTCAGAGGATTGAGGATTGAGAATTGAGGATTGAGTATTGAGTATTGTAGATTGAGGATTGGGTATTGCGGATTGAAGAATGTGGATTGAGGATTGAGGATTGAGGATTGAGGATTGAAGATTGAGGATTGAGGTTTGAGGATTGAGGATTGAATATTGAGTATTGAGGATTGAAGATTGAGGATTGAGGATTGAGGGTTGAGGATTGAGGACGTGGACTGACGGTTGAGGATTGAGGTTTGAGGATTGAGGATTGAGGATTGAGGACTGAGGATTGAGGATTGAGGATTGAGCATTGAGGACTGAAGATTGAGGAATGGGGATTGAGGATTGATGTTAGAGGATTAAGGATTGAGGATTGGGGATTGAGGATCTAGGATTGGAGATTGAGTATTGAGGATTGAAGATTGAGGATTGGGGACTGAGTGTTGAGGGTTGAATGATGAGAATTTATGTTTGTGGATAGAGATTTGAAAATTGCAGATTGAGTATTGAGTATTGAAAACTGTGAATTGATGATATTCTATTGAGGATTGAGAATTGACAACTGATTGTTGAGGACTGAGGTCTGAAGATTGAGGATTCAGGATTGAGGATACAGGTTTGAGGTTCGAGGACTGAGAATTGAGGATTGAAGACTGAGTATTGAGGATTGAAGATTGTGTATTGAGGATTGAAGGTTGAGGATTGAGGATTGAGGATTGAGGATTGAGGATTGCAGATTGAGGATTGGGGATTGAGTATTGACGATTGAGGACTGAGGGTTGAGGATTGAAGATTGAGGATTGGGTGTTGAGGATTGATGAATGTGGATTGAGGATTGAGGATTGAGGATTGAGGATTGAAGAGTGAGTATTGAGGAATGAAGATTGAGGATTGAGGTTTGAGGATTGAGGATTGAAGATTGAGTATTGAGGATTGAGGATTGAGGATTGAGGATTGAGGATTGAGGATTGAGGATTGAAGATTGAGTATTGAGGGTTGAAGATTAAGATTGAGGTTTGAGGATTGAGGATTGAGTATTGAGGATAGAAGATTGAGGGTAGAGGATTGAGGTTTGAGGATTGAGGACGTGGACTGGCGGTTGAGGATTGAGGTTTGAGGATTGAGGATTGAGGATTGAGGACTGAGGATTGAGGATTGCGGATTGAGCATTGAGGATTGAAGATTGAGGACTGGAGATTGAGGATTGAGGATTGAGGATTGAGGATTGAGGATTGAGGATTGAGGATTGAATATTGAGTATTGAGGATTGAAGAGTGAGGATTGAGGATTGAGGATTGAGGATTGAGGATTGAGGATTGAGGATTGAGGATTGAGGATTGAGGATTGAGGATTGAAGATTGTGTATTGAGGATTGAAGATTGAGGATTGAGGATTGAGGATTGAGGATTGAGGACTGAAGATTGAGGATTGGGGATTGAGTATTGGCGATTGAGGATTGAGTATTGAGGATTGAGAATTGAGGATTGATTATTGAATATTGAGTATTGAGGATTGAAGATTGAGGATTGAGGATTCAGGATTGAGGATTGAGGATGAGGGCTGAGGGTTGAGGATTGAGGTTTGAGGACTGAGGGCAGAGGATTGAGGATTGAGGATTGAGAATTGAGGATTGAGGATTGAGGATTGAAGATTGAGGATTGGGGACTGAGTGTTGAGGGTTGTATGATGAGAATTGATGTTTGTGGATAGAGATTCGAAGATTGCAGATTGATCATTGAGTATTGAAAACTGTGAATTGATGATATTCTATTGAGGATTGAGAATTGACAACTGATTGTTGAGGACTGAGGTCTGAAGATTGAGGATTCAGGATTGAGGATTGAGGATTGAGGATTGAGGACTGAAGATTGAATATTGATTATTGATGATTGAGGATTGAGTATTGATTGTTGTGGATTGAGGACGAGGACTGAGGGTTGAGTATTGCTACTTGAGGTCTGAGGATTGAAGATTGATGATTGAGGATTGAGGATTGAGGATTGAGGATTGAGGATTGAGGATTGAAGATTGAGGATTGAAGATTGAGCATTGAGGATTGAAGATTGAGGATTGAGGATTGCGGATTGAGGATTGAGGATTGAATATTAAGGATTGAGGATTGACAATTGATTGTTGAGGACTGACGGCTGAAGATTGAGGATTCAGGATTGAGGATTCCGGATTGAGGTTTGAGGACTGAGGATTGAGGGTTGGGGATTGAGGATTGAGGATTGAGCATTGAGGATTGACGCTTGAGTATTGAGGATTGCGGATGGAGGATTGAAGAGAGAGGACAAAGTATTGAGGATTGAGTATTGAGAGTTGATGTTTGAGGATTGCGATTTGATTATTGAATATTGAGGATTGGGTATTGAATAATGAGAATTCGGGATATCCTATTGAGTATTGAGAATTGAGCATTGATGGTTGAGTATTGAGGATTGAGGATTGAACATTGAGGTCTGAGTGTTGAGGGTTGAGTGATGAGAATTGATGTTAGTGGATAGTGGCTTGAAGATTGCAGATCGAGTATTGAGTGTTGAAAACTGTGAATTGAGGATATTCTACTGAGGATTGAGGATTGACTACCGATTGTTGAGGACTGAGGTCTGAAGATTGAGGATTCAGGATTGAGGATTCAGGTTTGATGTTTGAGGACTGAAGATTGAGGATTGAGGATTGATGATTGAGGATTGAGGATTGAGGATTGAGGATTGAAGATTGAGGATTGAGGATGGAGGATGAGGGCTGAGGGTTGAGGACTGAGGATTGAGGATTGAGGATTGAGTATTGAGGATTGAGGACTGAGGATTGAGGATTGAGGATTGAGGATTGAGGATTGAGGATTCAGGATTGAGGTTCGAGGACTGAGGATTGAGGATTGAGGATTGAAGGTTGAGTATTTATGATTGAATATGGGAGGATTGAGGACTGAGGGTTGAGGATTGAGGACGAGGGCTGACGGTTGAGGATTGAGGTTTGAGGATTGTGGATTGAGGATTGAGAATGACGGCAGAGGGTTGAGGATTGAGGTTTGAGTATAGAATCCTGAGAATTCAGGATATTCTATTGAGTATTGCAAATTGAGGATTGATGGTTGAGTATTGAGGATTGAGGATTGAGGGTTGAGGATTGAGTATTGAAGATTGAGGATTGATTACTGAGGATTGAGGATTGAGGATTGAGGTTTGAGGGCAGAGGATTGAGGATTGAAGATTGAGTATTGTGGATTGAAGATTGAGGATTGAGGATTCAGGATTGAGGATTGAGGATGAGGGCTGAGGGTTGAGGATTGAGGTTTGAGGACTGAGGGCAGAGGATTGAGGATTGAGGATTGAGAATTGAGGATTGAGGATTGAGGATTGAAGATTGAGGATTGGGGACTGAGTGTTGAGGGTTGTATGATGAGAATTGATGTTTGTGGATAGAGATTCGAAGATTGCAGATTGATCATTGAGTATTGAAAACTGTGAATTGATGATATTCTATTGAGGATTGAGAATTGACAACTGATTGTTGAGGACTGAGGTCTGAAGATTGAGGATTCAGGATTGAGGATTGAGGATTGAGGATTGAGGACTGAAGATTGAATATTGATTATTGATGATTGAGGATTGAGTATTGATTGTTGTGGATTGAGGACGAGGACTGAGGGTTGATTATTGCTACTTGAGGTCTGAGGATTGAAGATTGATGATTGAGGATTGAGGATTGAGGATTGAGGATTGAGGATTGAGGATTGAAGATTGAGGATTGAAGATTGAGCATTGAGGATTGAAGATTGAGGATTGAGGATTGCGGATTGAGGATTGAGGATTGAATATTAAGGATTGAGGATTGACAATTGATTGTTGAGGACTGACGGCTGAAGATTGAGGATTCAGGATTGAGGATTCCGGATTGAGGTTTGAGGACTGAGGATTGAGGGTTGGGGATTGAGGATTGAGGATTGAGCATTGAGGATTGACGCTTGAGTATTGAGGATTGCGGATGGAGGATTGAAGAGAGAGGACAAAGTATTGAGGATTGAGTATTGAGAGTTGATGTTTGAGGATTGCGATTTGATTATTGAATATTGAGGATTGGGTATTGAATAATGAGAATTCGGGATATCCTATTGAGTATTGAGAATTGAGCATTGATGGTTGAGTATTGAGGATTGAGGATTGAACATTGAGGTCTGAGTGTTGAGGGTTGAGTGATGAGAATTGATGTTAGTGGATAGTGGCTTGAAGATTGCAGATCGAGTATTGAGTGTTGAAAACTGTGAATTGAGGATATTCTACTGAGGATTGAGGATTGACTACCGATTGTTGAGGACTGAGGTCTGAAGATTGAGGATTCAGGATTGAGGATTCAGGTTTGATGTTTGAGGACTGAAGATTGAGGATTGAGGATTGACGATTGAGGATTGAGGATTGAGGATTGAGGATTGAAGATTGAGGATTGAGGATGGAGGATGAGGGCTGAGGGTTGAGGACTGAGGATTGAGGATTGAGGATTGAGTATTGAGGATTGAGGACTGAGGATTGAGGATTGAGGATTGAGGATTGAGGATTGAGGATTCAGGATTGAGGTTCGAGGACTGAGGATTGAGGATTGAGGATTGAAGGTTGAGTATTTATGATTGAATATGGGAGGATTGAGGACTGAGGGTTGAGGATTGAGGACGAGGGCTGACGGTTGAGGATTGAGGTTTGAGGATTGTGGATTGAGGATTGAGAATGACGGCAGAGGGTTGAGGATTGAGGTTTGAGTATAGAATCCTGAGAATTCAGGATATTCTATTGAGTATTGCAAATTGAGGATTGATGGTTGAGTATTGAGGATTGAGGATTGAGGGTTGAGGATTGAGTATTGAAGATTGAGGATTGATTACTGAGGATTGAGGATTGAGGATTGAGGTTTGAGGGCAGACGATTGAGGATTGAAGATTGAGTATTGTGGATTGAAGATTGAGGATTGAGGGTTGAGGATTGAGGATTGAGGATGAGGGCTGAGGTTTGAGGATTGAGGATTGAGGGCTGAGGACTGAGGATTGAGGGTTGAGAATTGAGGATTGAGGATTGAGGATTGAAGATTGAGGATTGGGTATTGAGGATTGAAGAATGAGGGTTGAGGATTGAGGATTGAGAGTTGAGGATTGCGGATTGAGGTTTGAAGATTGAGGATTGGGTGTTGAAGATTGAAGAATGAGGATTCAGGAATGAGCATTGAGGATTGAGGATTGAAGATTGAGTATTGAGGATTTTAGCCTGGCGACTGAGGACTGAGGATTGAGGATTGACGATTGAGGATGTGGGATTGAAGATTGAGTATTGAGGATTGAAGATTGAGGATCGAGGATTGAGGATTGAGGATTGAGTATTGAAGATTGAGGATTGGGGACTGAGTGTTGAGGGTTGAATGATGAGAATTGATGTTTGTGGATAGAGATTTGAAAATTGCGGATTGAGTATTGAGTATTGAAAACTGTGAATTGATGATATTCTATTGAGGATTGAGAATTGACAACTGACTGTTGAGGACTGAGGTCTGAAGATTGAGGATTCAGGATTGAGGATACAGGTTTGTGGTTCGAGGACTGAGGATTGAGTATTGAGGATTGAGGATTCGTGGAGGAGGTTTGAGGACTGAGGATTGAGGGTTGAGGATTGAGGATTGAGGATTGACTCTTGAGGATTGAGGATTGAGGATGGAGGATTGATGAGAGAGGACTGAGTGTTGAGGGTTGAATGATGAGAATTGATGTTTGTGGATAGAGATTTGAAAATTGCGGATTGAGTATTGAGTATTGAAAACTGTGAATTGATGATATTCTATTGAGGATTGAGAATTGACAACTGACTGTTGAGGACTGAGGTCTGAAGATTGAGGATTCAGGATTGAGGATACAGGTTTGTGGTTCGAGGACTGAGGATTGAGTATTGAGGATTGAGGATTCGTGGAGGAGATTTGAGGACTGAGGATTGAGGGTTGAGGATTGAGGATTGAGGATTGACTCTTGAGGATTGAGGATTGAGGATGGAGGATTGATGAGAGAGGACTGTGTGTTGAGGATTGTGTGCTGAGAATTGATGTTTGAGGATTGAGATTTGATTATTGAATATTGTGGATTGAGTATTGAACCATGAGTATTCAGGATATTCTATTGAGTATTGAGAATTGAGGATTGGTGGTTGAGTATTGAGGATTGATGCCTGAGGGTTGTGCGTTGAATATTGAGGATTGAGGATTGAGGATTGAGGATTGAGGGTTGAGGACTGAAGATTGAGTATTGAGGTTTGAGGATTGAGGATTGAGGATTGAGGACTGAGGATTGAGGACGAGGACTGACGGTTGAGGATTGAGGTTTGAGGATTGAGGATTGAGGATTGAGGATTGAGGATTGAGGATTGAGGATTGAGGATTGAATATTGAGTATTGAGGATTGAAGGTTGAGGATTGAGTATTGAGGATTGAGGATTGAGGATTGAGGATTGAGGATTGAGGATTGAGGATTGAGGATTGAGGATTGAAGATTGTGTATTGAGGATTGAAGATTGAGGATTGAGGATTGAGGATTGAGGATTGAGGATTGAGGACTGAAGATTGAGGATTGGGGATTGAGTATTGACGATTGAGGATTGAGTATTGAGGATTGAGAATTGAGGATTGATTATTTAAGATTGAGTATTGAGGATTGAAGATTGAGGATTGAGGATTGAGGATTGAGGATTGAGGATTGAGGATGAGGGCTGAGGGTTGAGGATTGAGGTTTGAGGACTGAGGACTGAGGATTGAGGATTGAGAATTGAGGATTGAGGATTGAGGATTGAGGATTGAGGATTGAAGATTGAGGATTGGGTATTGAGGATTGAACATTGAGGATTGAGGATTGAGTATCGAGGATTGAGGATTGAGGATTGAAGATTGAATATTGATGATTGAAGGTTGAGGATTGAGGATTGAGGGTTGTGGATTGAGGACGAGGACTGAATGTTGAGTATTGATGTTTGAGGTCTGATGATTGAGGATTGAGGATTGAGAATTGAGGATTGAGAATTGAGGATTGAGGATTGAGGATTGAGGATTGAAGCTTGAGGATTGATGATTGAGGATTAAGGATTGGGTATTGAAAGTTGAGGATTGATGATTGGGGATTGATAATTGAGGATTGAGGATTCAGTATTGAGGACTGAGGATTGAAGATTGAGGATTGAGGATTGAGGATTAAAGATTGAGTATTGAGTATTGAGGATAGAAGATTGAGGACTGAGGATTGAGGATTGAGGATTGAGGATTGTGGATTGAGGATTGAAGATTGAGGATTGGGTCCTGAGGATTGAAGAATGAGGATTGAGGATTGAGGATTGAGGATTGAGGATTGAAGATTGAGTATTGAAGATTGAAGATTGAGGATTGAAGACTGAGGATTGAGGATTGGGTATTGAGGATTGAGGATTGAGGATTAAAGATTGAGTATTGAGGATTGAAGATTGAGGATTGTGGATTGAAGATTGAGTATTGAGGATTGAGGGTTGAGGATTGAGGATTGAAGATTGAGGATTGACGATGAGGTCTGAGGGTTGAGGATTGAGGTTTGAGGACTGAGGACTGAGGATTGAGGATTGCGAATTGAGGATTGAGGATTGAGGATTGAGGATTGAAGGTTGAGGATTGGGTATTGAGGATTGAACATTGAAGATTGAGGATTGAGGATCGAGGATTGCGGATTGAGGATTGAAGATTGAATATTGATGATTGAAGGTTGAGGATTGAGGATTGAGGGTTGTGGATTGAGGACGAGGACTGAGTGTTGAGTATTGATGTTTGAGGTCTGATGATTGAGGATTGAGGATTGAGAATTGAGGATTGAGGATTGAGGATTGAAGATTGAGGATTGGGTATTGAGGATTGAAGAATGAGGATCGAGGATTGAGTATTGAGGATTGAGGATTGAAGATTGAGTATTGGGGATTGAAGACTGACGATTGAGGATTTAGGATTGAGGGTTGAGGATTTAGTATTGAGAATTGAGGATTGAGGATTGAGGATTGAAGGTTGAGGATTGGGTATTGAGGACTGAGGACTGAGGATTGAGTATTGAGGATTGAGGATTGAGGATTAAAGATTGAGTATTGAGGATTGAGGATTGAGGATTGAAGTTTGAGTATTGACGATTGAAGATTGAGGATTGAGGATTGAGGACTGAGGATTGAGGATTGAAGATTGAGGATTGGGGACTGAGTGTTGAGGGTTGAGTAATGAGAATTGATGTTTGTGGATGGAGAATTGAAGATTGAAGATTGAGGATTGAGTATTGAAAGCTGAGAATTCAGGATATTCTATTGAGTATTGAGAATTTTGGATTGATGGTTGAGTATTGAGGATTGATGGTTGAGGGTTGTGTGTTGAATATTGAGGATTGGCGGATTGAGTATTGAAGATTGAGGACTGAGGACTGAGGATTGAGTATTGAGGATTGAGGAATCAGTATTGAGGATTGAGGATTTAAGAGTATTGATGAGTGAAGATTGCGGATTTATTATTCAGGGTTGAGGTTTGAGGACGAGGACTGAGGGTTGTGGATTGAGGTTTGAGGACAGAAGATTGAGGATTGAGGATTGAGAATTGATAATTGAAGATTGAGGATTGAGGGTTGAGGGTTGAGGGTTGCGGACGAGGACTAACGGTTGAGGATTGAGGTTTGAGGATTGAGGGTTGAGGACTGAGGACTGAGGATAGAGGTATGAGGATGGAGCATTGAGGATTCAAGATTGAGGACTAGGGATTGAGGACTGAAGATTGAGGATTAAGGATTGAGGATTGGTGATTGAGGATCTAGGACTGAATATTGATTATTGAGGATCAAAGATTGAGGATTGAGGATTGAGGATTGAGAATTGAGAATTGAGAATAAGGACTGAGGGTTGAGGATTGAGGTTTGAGGAATGAGGATTGAGGATTGAGGATTGAGGATTGAAGATTGGGGATTGAGGATTGAGGGTAGTGGATTGAGGACGAGGACTGAGGGTTGAGTATTGATGTTTGAGGTCTGAGGATTGAGGATTGAGGATTGAGAATTGAGGATTGAAGATTGAGTATTGAGGATAGAAGGTTGAGGATTGAGGGTTGAGGATTGAAGATTGAGGACTTAGTGTTGAGGGTTGAGTGATGGGAATTGATGTTTGTGGATTGAGATTTGAAGATTGAAGAATGGGGATTGAGTATTGAAAACTGTGAATTGAGGATATTCTATTGTGGATTGAGTATTGACAATTGATTGTTGAGGACTGAGGGCTAAAGATTGAGGATTCAGGATTGAGGATTCGGGATTGAGGTTTAAGGACAGAGGATTGAGGGTTGAGGATTGAGGATTGAGGATTGAGCATTGAAGGCTGAGGATTGATGATTGATGATTGGGGACTGATGATTGAGGATTGAGGATTGAGTATTGCGGACTGAGGATTGAAGATTGAGGATTGAGGATTGAGGATTAAAGATTGAGTATTGAGGATTGAAGATTGCGAATTGAGGATTGAGGATGGAACATTGAGAACTGAGTGTTGAGGGTTGAGTGATGAGAAGTGATGTTTGTGGATAGAGATTTGAGGATTGCAGATTGAGTATTGTGTATTGAAAACTGTGAATTGAGGATGTTCTATTGAGGATTGAGTATTGTTACCTGATTGTTGAGGACTGAGGGCTGAAGATTGAGGATTCAGTATTGAGGATTCAGAATTGAGGTTTGAGGACTGAGGATTGAGGATGGAGGATCGAAGATTGAGTATTGGGGATTGAAGATTGAGGACTGAGGATTGAGGATTGAGGATTGGGGATGAGGGCTGAGGGTTGAGGATTGAGATTTAAGGACTGAGGACGGAGGATTGAGGATTGAGAATTGAGGATTGAGGATTGAGGATTGAAGATTGAGGATTTGGTATTGAGGACTGAAGAATGAGGATTGAGGATTGAGGATTGAGGATTGAGGATTAAAGATTGAGTATTGAGGATTGAAGATTGACGATTGAGGAATGTGGATTGAAGATTGAGTATTGAACGTTGAGGACTGAGTGTTGAGGGTTCAGCGATGAGAATTGATGTTTGTGGATAGAGGTTTGAAGATTGCAGATTGAGTATTGAGTATTGAAGACTGTGAATGCAGGATATTCTATTGAGGATTGAGGATTGTCAACTGATTGTTGAGCACTGAGGGCTGAAGATTGAGGATTCAGGATTGAGGATTCAGAATTGATGTTTGAGGACTGAGGATTGAGGATTGAAGATTGATTATTGAGGATTGAGGATTGAGAATTGAGGATTGAGGATTGAGGATTGAAGATTGAGGATTGGGTATTGAGAATTGAAGAATGAGTATTGAGGATTGAGGATTGAGTATTGAGGATTGAAGATTGAGTATTGAGGATTGAAGATTGAGGATTGAGGACTGAGGATTGAGGGTTGAGTATTGAGGATTGAGGATTAAAGATTGACTATTGAGGATTGAAGATTGAGGATTGTGGATTGAAGATTGAGTATTGAGGATTGATGATTGAGGATTGAGGATTGAGGATTGAGAACTGAAGATGAGGGCTGAGGGTTGAGGATTGAGTATTGAAGATTGAAGATTGGGGATTGGTAATTGAGGATTGTGGAATGAGGATTCAGGATTGAGGATTGATGATTGGGGATTGAAGATTGAGTATTGAGGATTGAAGATTGAGTATTGATGATTGAAGATTGAGGATTGAGGGTTGAGGGTTGAGGGTTGCGGACGAGGACTGACGGTTGAGGATTGAGGTTTGAGGATTGAGGGTTGAGGACTGAGGACTGAGGATAGAGGATTGAGGATGGAGCATTGAGGATTCAAGATTGAGGACTGGGGATTGAGGACTGAAGATTGAGGATTAAGGATTGAGGATTGGTGATTGAGGATCTAGGACTGAATATTGATCATTGAGGATCAAAGATTGAGGATTGAGGATTGAGGATTGAGAATTGAGGATTGTGGATTGAGGATTGAAGATTGAGGATTGGGTCTTGAGGATTGAAGAATGAGGATTGAGGATTGAGGATTGAGGATTGAGGATTGAAGATTGAGTATTGAGGATTGAAGATTCAGGATTGAAGACTGAGGATTGAGGATTGAGTATTGAAGATTGAGGATTGAGGATTAAAGATTGAGTAATGAGGATTGTAGATTGAGGATTGTGGATTGAAGGTTGAGTATTGAGGATTGAGGGTTGAGGATTGAGGATTGAAGATTGAGAATTGACGATGAGGTTTGAGGACTGAGGACTGAGGATTGAGGATTGAGAATTGAGGATTGAGGATTGAGGATTGAGGATTGAAGATTGAGGATTGGGTATTGAGGATTGAACATTGAGGATTGAGGATTGAGGATCGAGGATTGCGGATTGAGGATTGAAGATTGAATATTGATGATTGAAGATTGAGGATTGAGGAATGAGGGTTGTGGATTGAGGACGAGGACTGAGTGTTGAGTATTGATGTTTGAGGTCTGATGATTGAGGATTGAGGATTGAGAATTGAGGATTGAGGATTGAGGATTGAAGATTGAGGATTGGGTATTGAGGATTGAAGATTGAGTATTGAGGATTGAGGGTTGAGGATTGAGGATTGAAGATTGAGAATTGACGATGAGGTTTGAGGACTGAGGACTGAGGATTGAGGATTGAGAATTGAGGATTGAGGATTGAGGATTGAGGATTGAAGATTGAGGATTGGGTATTGAGGATTGAACATTGAGGATTGCGGATTGAGGATCGAGGATTGCGGATTGAGGATTGAAGATTGAATATTGATGATTGAAGATTGAGGATTGAGGAATGAGGGTTGTGGATTGAGGACGAGGACTGAGTGTTGAGTATTGATGTTTGAGGTCTGATGATTGAGGATTGAGGATTGAGAATTGAGGATTGAGGATTGAGGATTGAAGATTGAGGATTGGGTATTGAGGATTGAAGAATGAGGATCGAGGATTGAGTATTGAGGATTGAGGATTGAAGATTGAGTATTGGGGATTGAAGACTGACGATTGAGGATTTAGGATTGAGGGTTGAGGATTTAGTATTGAGAATTGAGGATTGAGGATTGAGGATTGAATGTTGAGGATTGGGTATTGAGGACTGAGGACTGAGGATTGAGTATTGAGGATTGAGGATTGAGGATTAAAGGTTGAGTATTGAGGATTGAGGATTGAGGATTGAAGTTTGAGTATTGAGGATTGAAGATTGAGGATTGAGGATTGAGGATTGAGGATTGAGGATTGAAGATTGAGGATTGGGGACTGAGTGTTGAGGGTTGAGTAATGAGAATTGATGTTTGTGGATGGAGATTTGAAGATTGAAGATTGAGGATTGAGTATTGAAAGCTGAGAATTCAGGATATTCTATTGAGTATTGAGAATTGTGGATTGATGGTTGAGCATTGAGGATTGATGGTTGAGGGTTGTGTGTTGAATATTGAGGATTGGCGGATTGAGTATTGAAGATTGAGGACTGAGGTCTGAGGATTGAGTATTGAGGATTGAGGATTCAGTATTGAGGATTGAGGATTTAAGAGTATTGATGAGTGAAGATTGCGGATTTATTATTGACGGTTGAGGTTTGAGGACGAGTACTGAGGGTTGTGGATTGAGGTTTGAGGACAGAAGATTGAGGGTTGAGGATTGAGGACGAGGACTGACGGTTGAGGATTGTGGTTTGAGGATTGAGGATTGAGGATTGAGTATTGAGGGTGAGGACTGGGGTTTGAGGATTGAGGTTTGAAGAATGAGGATTGAGGATTGAGGATTGAGGACTGAGGATTGAGGATTGAGTATTGAAGGTTGAGGATTGGTGACTGAGGATTGAGGATTGCGGATTGACGATTGAGGATTGAGGATTGAGCGTTGAAGGTTGAGTGTTGAGGATTGAAGGTTGAGGATTGACGATTGAGGATTGAGGACTGAGGATGATGGCATAGGTTTGAGGTTTGAGGTTTGAGGTTTGAGTATTGAACCCTGAGAATTCAGGATGTTCTATTGAGTATTGAGAATTGAGGATTGATGGTTTAGTATTGAGGATTCAGGATTGAGGATTGAGGATTGAGTATTGAAGATTGAGGATTGATGGTTGAGGATTTAGAATTGAGGATTGAGGATTGAGGATTGAAAATTGAGTATTGAGGATTGAAGATTGAGGACTGAGGAATAAAGATTGAGGATTGAGGATGATGGCTGAGGGTTGAGGATTGAGGCTTGAGGACTGAGGACTGAGGATTGAGGATTGAGAATTGAGGATAGAGGATTGAGGATTGAAGATTGAGGATTGGGTATTGAGGATTGAAGAATGAGGATTGAGGATTGAGGATTGAGGATTGAGGATTGAAGATTGAGTATTGAGGATTGAAGATTGTGTATTGAGGATTGAGGATTGAGGATTGAGGACTTAGGATTGAGGATTGAGGATTGAGAATTGAAGATTGAGGAATGAGGACTGGGGATTGAGTATTGAGGATTGAGGATTCAGTATTGAGGATTGATGATTGAAGATTGAGTATTGATGATTGAAGAATGCGGATTGATTATTGAGGGTTGAGGATTGATGACGAGGACTGAGCGTTGAGGATTGAGGACTGAGGATTGAGGATGGAGGATTGGGAATTGAGGATTGAAGATTGAGGATTGAGGATTGAGGATTGAGGATTGAGGATTGAGGATTGAGGATTGAGGATTGAGGATTGAGGATTGAGGATAGAGTATTGAAGATTGAGGTCTGAGGACTGGGGATTGAGTATAGAGGATTGAGTATTCAGTATTGAGGATTGAGGATTGAAGATCGAGTATTGATGATTGAAGATTGCGGATTGATTATTGAGGGTTGAGGATTGATGACGAGGTCTGAGGGTTGAGGATTGAGTCCTGAGGATTGAGGATGGAGGTTTGGGCATTGAGGATTGAAGATTGAGGACTGGAGATTGAGGATTGAATATTGAGGATTAAGGATTGAGGATTGGGGACAGGGGATCTAGGATTGGAGATTGATTATTGAGGATTGAAGGTTGAGTGTTGAGGATTGAGGATTGAGAATTGATGATAATGACTGAGGGTTGAGGATTGAGGTTTGAGGACAGAAGATTGATGATTGAGGATTGAGGATTGAGGATTGAGGATTGAGTATTGAGGACTGAGGGTTGAAGATTGAGGATTGATGATTGAGGATTAAAGATTGAGTATTGAGGATTGAAGATTGAGAATTGAGGATTGAGGATTGAACATTGAGGACTGAGCGTTGAGGGTTGAGTGATGAGAATTGATGTTTGTGGATAGAGATTTGAAGATTGCAGATTGAGTATTGTGTATTGTAAACTGTGAATTGAGGATATTTTATTGAGGATTGAGGATTGTCACCTGATTGTTGAGGACTGAGGGCTGAAGATTGAGGATTCAGGATTGAGGATTCTGAATTGAGGTTTGAGGACTGAGGATTGAGGATTGAAGATTGATTATTGAGGATTGAGGATTGAGAATTGAGGATTGTGGATTGAGGATTGAAGTTTGAGGATTGGGTCTTGAGGATTGAAGAATGAGGATTGAGGATTGAGGATTGAGGATTGAGGATTGAAGATTGAGTATTGAGGATTGAAAATTGAGGACTGAAGACTGAGGATTGAGGATTGATTATTGAGGATTGAGGAATGAGGATTAAAGATTGAGTATTGAGGATTGAAGATTGAGGATTGTGGATTGAAGATTGAGTATTGAGGATTGAGGGTTGAGGATTGAGGATTTAAGATTGAGAATTGACGATGAGGTTTGAGGACTGAGGACTGAGGATTGAGGATTTTAGAATTGAGGATTGAGGATTGAGGATTGAGGATTGAAGATTGAGGGTTGGGTATTGAGGATTGAACATTGAGGATTGAGGATTGAGGATCGAGGATTGCGGATTGAGGGTTGAAGATTGAATATTGATGATTGAAGATTGAGGATTGAGGATTGAGGGTTGTGGATTGAGGACGAGGCCTGAGTGTTGAGTATTGATGTTTGAGGTCTGATGATTGAGGATTGAGGATTGAGAATTGAGGATTGAGGATTGAGGATTGAAGATTGAGGATTGAGGATTGAGGATTGAGGATTGAGGATTGAAGATTGAGGATTGGGGACTGAGTGTTGAGGGTTGAGTAATGAGAATTTATGTTTGTGGATGGAGATTTGAAGATTGAAGATTGAGGATTGAGTATTGAAAGCTGAGAATTCAGGATATTCTATTGAGTATTGAGAATTTTGGATTGATGGTTGAGTATTGAGGATTGATGGTTGAGGGTTGTGTGTTGAATATTGAGGATTGGCGGATTGAGTATTGAAGATTGAGGACTGAGGACTGAGGATTGAGTATTGAGGATTGAGGATTCAGTATTGAGGATTGAGGATTTAAGAGTATTGATGAGTGAAGATTGCGGATTTATTATTGAGGGTTGATGTTTGAGGACGGGGACTGAGGGTTGTGGATTGAGGTTTGAGGACAGAAGATTGAGAATTGAGGATTGAGAATTGATAACTGAAGATTGAGGATTGAAAATTTAGGATTGGGTATTGAGGATTGAGGATTGGGGATTGAGGATTTAGTATTGGAGGTTGATTATTTAGGATTGAAGATAGAGGGTTGAGGATTGAGGATTGAGGATTGAGAATTGAGAATTGAGGATGATGACTGAGGTTTGAGGATTGAGGTTTGAGGAATGAGGATTGAGGATTGAGGATTGAGGATTGAGGATTGATGATTGAGTATTGAAGGTTGAAGATTGATGACTGAGGATTGAGGATTGAGGATTGAGGATTGAGGATTGAGGATTGAAGATTGAGTGTTGAGGATTGAGTGTTGAGTAGTGAGGATTGAGTGTTGAGGATTGAGGATGAGGGCTGAGGTTTGAGGTTTGAGGTTTGTGTATTGAATCCTGAGAATTCAGGATACTCTATTGAGTATTGAGAATTGAGGATTGATGGTTGAGTATTGAGTATTGAGGATTGAGGATTGACGCTTGAGGATTGAATGTTGAGGATGGAGGATTGAAAAGAGTGGACTGAGTGTTGAGGATTGAGTGTTGAGAATTGATGTTTGAGGAATGAGATTTGATTATTGAATATTGTGGATTGAGTATTGAACCATGAGAATTCAGGATACTCTATTGAGTATTAGGAATTGAGGATTGATGGTTGAGTATTGAGGATTGGTGGTTGAGGGTTGTGTGTTGAATATTGAGGATTGAGGATTGAGGATTGAAGATTGACGATTGAATATTGAGTCTTGATGATTGATGATTGAGGATTGAGGATTGAGTGTTGAGGATTGAGGACGAGGACTGACGGTTGAGGATTAAGGTTTGAGGTTTGAGGATTGAGGATTGAGGACTGACGATTGAGGATTGAGGATTGAGCATTGAGGATTGAAGATTGAGGACTGGGGATTGAGGATTGAAGATTGACGATTGAGGATTGTGGATTGAGGATTGAGGGTTGAGGATTAAAGATTGAATATTGATGATTGAAGATTGAGGATTGAGGATTGAGGGTTGTGGATTGAGGACGAGGACTGAGTTTTGAGAATTGATGTTTGAGGTCTGAGGATTGAGGATTGAGGATTGAGAATTGAGGATTGAGGATTGAGGATTGAAGATTGAGGATTGGGTATTGAGGATTGAAGGATGAGGACTGAGGATTTAGGATTGAGGATCGAGGATTGAAGATTGAGTATTGGTGATTGAATATTGAGGATTGAGGATTATGGATGGAGGATTGAGGATTGAGTATTCAGGATTGAGGATTGAGGATTGTAGATTGAGGATTGAGGATTGATGATTAAAGATTGAGTGTTGAGGATTGAAGATTGAGGATTGACGATTGGGGATTGAGGATTGAGGATTGAGGATTGAGGATTGAGCATTGAAGGCTGATGATTGATGATTGAGGATTGAGGATTGAGGATCTAGGACTGAGTATTGAGGACTGAGGGTTGAAGATTGAGGATTGATGATTGAGGATTGAGAATTGAAGGTTGAGGACTGAGGACTGGGGATTAAAGATTGAGTGTTGAGGATTGAAGATTGAGGATTGATGGTTTAGTATTGAGGATTCAGGATTGAGGATTGAGGCTTGAGTATTGAAGATTGAGGATTGATGGTTGAGGATTTAGAATTGAGGATTGAGGTTTGAGGATTGAGGATTGAAAATTGAGTATTGAGTATTGAATATTGAGGACTGAGGAATAAAGATTGAGGATTGAGGATGAGGGCTGAGGGTTGAGGATTGAGGCTTGAGGACTGAGGACTGAGGATTGAGGATTGAGAATTGAGGATAGAGGATTGAGGATTGAAGATTGAGGATTGGGTATTGAGGATTGAAGAATGAGGATTGAGGATTGAGTATTGAGGATTGAGGATTGATGATTGAGTATTGAGGATTGAAGATTGAGTATTGAGGATTGAGGATTGAGGATTCAGGACTGAGGATTGAGGATTGAGAATTGAGAATTGAAGATTGAGGACTGAGGTCTGGGGATTAAAGATTGAGTGTTGAGGATTGAGTGTTGAGGATTGAGGATTGAGTGTTGAGAATTGAGGATTGAGGGTTGAGGGTTGAGGGTTGCGGACGAGGACTGACGGTTGAAGATTGAGTATTGAGGATTGAAGATTGAGTATTGAGGATTGAGGATTGAGGATTGAGGACTGAGGATTGAGGATTGAGGATTGAGAATTGAAGATTGAGGACTGAGGACTGAGGATTGAGGATTGAGGATTGAGAATTGAAGGTTGAGGACTGAGGACTGGGGATTAAAGATTGAGTGTTGAGGATTGCAGATTGAGGATTGATGGTTTAGTATTGAGGATTCAGGATTGAGGATTGAGGCTTGAGTATTGAAGATTGAGGATTGATGGTTGAGGATTTAGAATTGAGGATTGAGGTTTGAGGATTGAGGATTGAAAATTGAGTATTGAGTATTGAATATTGAGGACTGAGGAATAAAGATTGAGGATTGAGGATGAGAGCTGAGGGTTGAGGATTGAGGCTTGAGGACTGAGGACTGAGGATTGAGGATTGAGAATTGAGGATAGAGGATTGAGGATTGGGGATTGAGGATTGAGGATTGAAGATTGAGTATTGAGGATTGAAGATTCAGGATTGAAGACTGAGGATTGAGGATTGAGTATTGAAGATTGAGGATTGAGGATTAAAGATTGAGTATTGAGGATTGAAGATTGAGGATTGTGGACTGAAGATTGAGTATTGAGGATTGAGGGTTGAGGATTGAGGATTGAAGATTGAGAATTGACGATGAGGTTTGAGGACTGAGGACTGAGGATTGAGGATTGAGAATTGAGGATTGAGGATTGAGGATTGAGGATTGAAGATTGAGGATTGGGTATTGAGGATTGAACATTGAGGATTGAGGATTGAGGATCGAGGATTGCGGATTGAGGATTGAAGATTGAATATTGATGATTGAAGATTGAGGATTGAGGAATTAGGGTTGTGGATTGAGGACGAGGACTGAGTGTTGAGTATTGATGTTTGAGGTCTGATGATTGAGGATTGAGGATTGAGAATTGAGGATTGAGGATTGAGGATTGAAGATTGAGGATTGGGTATTGAGGATTGAAGAATGAGGATCGAGGATTGAGTATTGAGGATTGAGGATTGAAGATTGAGTATTGGGGATTGAAGACTGACGATTGAGGATTTAGGATTGAGGGTTGAGGATTTAGTATTGAGAATTGAGGATTGAGGATTGAGGATTGAATGTTGAGGATTGGGTATTGAGGACTGAGGACTGAGGATTGAGTATTGAGGATTGAGGATTGAGGATTAAAGGTTGAGTATTGAGGATTGAGGATTGAGGATTGAAGTTTGAGTATTGAGGATTGAAGATTGAGGATTGAGGATTGAGGATTGAGGATTGAGGATTGAAGATTGAGGATTGGGGACTGAGTGTTGAGGGTTGAGTAATGAGAATTGATGTTTGTGGATGGAGATTTGAAGATTGAAGATTGAGGATTGAGTATTGAAAGCTGAGAATTCAGGATATTCTATTGAGTATTGAGAATTGTGGATTGATGGTTGAGCGTTGAGGATTGATGGTTGAGGGTTGTGTGTTGAATATTGAGGATTGGCGGATTGAGTATTGAAGATTGAGGACTGAGGTCTGAGGATTGAGTATTGAGGATTGAGGATTCAGTATTGAGGATTGAGGATTTAAGAGTATTGATGAGTGAATATTGCGGATTTATTATTGAGGGTTGATGTTTGAGGACGGGGACTGAGGGTTGTGGATTGAGGTTTGAGGACAGAAGATTGAGAATTGAGGATTGAGAATTGATAATTGAAGATTGAGGATTGAAAATTTAGGATTGGGTATTGAGGATTGAGGATTGGGGATTGAGGATTTAGTATTGGAGGTTGATTATTTAGGATTGAAGATAGAGGGTTGAGGATTGAGGATTGAGGATTGAGAATTGAGAATTGAGGATGATGACTGAGGTTTGAGGATTGAGGTTTGAGGAATGAGGATTGAGGATTGAGGATTGAGGATTGAGGATTGATGATTGAGTATTGAAGGTTGAAGATTGATGACTGAGGATTGAGGATTGAGGATTGAGAATTGAGGATTGAGGATTGAAGATTGAGTGTTGAGGATTGAGTGTTGAGTAGTGAGGATTGAGTGTTGAGGATTGAGGATGAGGGCTGAGGTTTGAGGTTTGAGGTTTGTGTATTGAATCCTGAGAATTCAGGATATTCTATTGAGTATTGAGAATTGAGGATTGATGGTTGAGTATTGAGTATTGAGGATTGAGGATTGAGGATTGAGGATTGAGTATTGAAGATTGAGGATTGATGATTGAGGATTGAGGATTGAGTATTGAAGATTGAGAATTGAGGATTGAAGGTTGAGGATTGAGGAATGAGGTTTGAGGATTGAGGACGATGGCTGATGGTTGAGGGTTGAGGTTTTAGGACTGAGGACTGACGATTGAGGTTTGAGAATTGAGGATTGAGCATTGAGGATTGAGGATTGAGGATTGAGGATTGAAGATTGAGGATTGGATATTGAGAATTGAAGAATGAGGATTGAGGATTGAGTATTGAGTATTGAAGATTGAGTATTGAGGATTGAAGATTGAGGATTGAGGACTGAGAATTGAGGGTTGAGTATTGAGGATTGAGGATTGAGGATTAAAGATTGACTATTGAGGATTGAAGATTGAGGATTGTGGATTGAAGATTGAGTATTGAGGATTGAAGATTGAGGATTGAGGATTGAGGATTGAGAATTGAAGATGAGGGCTGAGGGTTGAGGATTGAGGTTTGATGACTGCGGACTGAGGATTGAGGATTGAGAATGGAGGAATGAGGATTGAGGATTGAGGATTCAAGATTGGGGATTGAGGATTGAGGGTTGTGGATTGAGGACGAGGACTGAGGGTTGAGTATTGATGTTTGAGGTCTGAGGATTGAGGAATGAGGATTGAGAATTGAGGATTGAAGATTGAGTATTGAAGATTGAAGGTTGAGGATTGAGGGTTGAGGATTGAAGATTGAGTACTTAGTGTTGAGGGTTGAGCGATGGGAATTGATGTTTGTGGATTGAGATTTGAAGATTGAAGAATGGGGACTGAGTATTGAAAACTGTGAATTGAGGATATTCTATTGAGGATTGAGAATTGACAATTGATTGTTGAGGACTGAGGGCTAAAGATTGAGGATTCAGGATTCAGGATTCGGGATTGAGGTTTAAGGACAGAGGATTGAGGGTTGAGTATTGAGGATTGAGGATTGACGCTTGAGGATTGAATGTTGAGGATGGAGGATTGAAAAGAGTGGACTGAGTGTTGAGGATTGAGTGTTGAGAATTGATGTTTGAGGAATGAGATTTGATTATTGAATATTGTGGATTGAGTATTGAACCATGAGAATTCAGGATACTCTATTGAGTATTAGGAATTGAGGATTGATGGTTGAGTATTGAGGATTGGTGGTTGAGGGTTGTGTGTTGAATATTGAGGATTGAGGATTCAGGATTGAAGATTGAGGATTGAATATTGAGTCTTGATGATTGATGATTGAGGATTGAGGATTGAGTGTTGAGGATTGAGGACGAGGACTGACGGTTGAGGATTAAGGTTTGAGGTTTGAGGATTGAGGATTGAGGACTGAGGATTGAGGATTGAGGATTGAGCATTGAGGATTGAAGATTGAGGACTGGGGATTGAGGATTGAAGATTGACGATTGAGGATTGTGGATTGAGGATTGAGGGTTGAGGATTAAAGATTGAATATTGATGATTGAAGATTGAGGATTGAGGATTGAGGGTTGTGGATTGAGGACGAGGACTGAGTTTTGAGAATTGATGTTTGAGGTCTGAGGATTGAGGATTGAGGATTGAGAATTGAGGATTGAGGATTGAGGATTGAAGATTGAGGATTGGGTATTGAGGATTGAAGGATGAGGACTGAGGATTTAGGATTGAGGATCGAGGATTGAAGATTGAGTATTGGTGATTGAATATTGAGGATTGAGGATTATGGATGGAGGATTGAGGATTGAGTATTCAGGATTGAGGATTGAGGATTGTAGATTGAGGATTGAGGATTGATGATTAAAGATTGAGTGTTGAGGATTGAAGATTGAGGATTGACGATTGGGGATTGAGGATTGAGGATTGAGGATTGAGGATTGAGCATTGAAGGCTGATGATTGATGATTGAGGATTGAGGATTGAGGATCTAGGACTGAGTATTGAGGACTGAGGGTTGAAGATTGAGGATTGATGATTGAGGATTGAGAATTGAAGGTTGAGGACTGAGGACTGGGGATTAAAGATTGAGTGTTGAGGATTGAAGATTGAGGATTGATGGTTTAGTATTGAGGATTCAGGATTGAGGATTGAGGCTTGAGTATTGAAGATTGAGGATTGATGGTTGAGGATTTAGAATTGAGGATTGAGGTTTGAGGATTGAGGATTGAAAATTGAGTATTGAGTATTGAATATTGAGGACTGAGGAATAAAGATTGAGGATTGAGGATGAGGGCTGAGGGTTGAGGATTGAGGCTTGAGGACTGAGGACTGAGGATTGAGGATTGAGAATTGAGGATAGAGGATTGAGGATTGAAGATTGAGGATTGGGTATTGAGGATTGAAGAATGAGGATTGAGGATTGAGTATTGAGGATTGAGGATTGATGATTGAGTATTGAGGATTGAAGATTGAGTATTGAGGATTGAGGATTGAGGATTCAGGACTGAGGATTGAGGATTGAGAATTGAGAATTGAAGATTGAGGACTGAGGTCTGGGGATTAAAGATTGAGTGTTGAGGATTGAGTGTTGAGGATTGAGGATTGAGTGTTGAGAATTGAGGATTGAGGGTTGAGGGTTGAGGGTTGCGGACGAGGACTGACGGTTGAAGATTGAGTATTGAGGATTGAAGATTGAGTATTGAGGATTGAGGATTGAGGATTGAGGACTGAGGATTGAGGATTGAGGATTGAGAATTGAAGATTGAGGACTGAGGACTGAGGATTGAGGATTGAGGATTGAGAATTGAAGGTTGAGGACTGAGGACTGGGGATTAAAGATTGAGTGTTGAGGATTGCAGATTGAGGATTGATGGTTTAGTATTGAGGATTCAGGATTGAGGATTGAGGCTTGAGTATTGAAGATTGAGGATTGATGGTTGAGGATTTAGAATTGAGGATTGAGGTTTGAGGATTGAGGATTGAAAATTGAGTATTGAGTATTGAATATTGAGGACTGAGGAATAAAGATTGAGGATTGAGGATGAGAGCTGAGGGTTGAGGATTGAGGCTTGAGGACTGAGGACTGAGGATTGAGGATTGAGAATTGAGGATAGAGGATTGAGGATTGGGGATTGAGGATTGAGGATTGAAGATTGAGTATTGAGGATTGAGGATTGAGAATTGAGGATTGAGGATTGAGGATTGAGTATTGAAGATTGAGGATTGAGGATTAAAGATTGAGTATTGAGGATTGAAGATTGAGGATTGTGGACTGAAGATTGAGTATTGAGGATTGAGGGTTGAGGATTGAGGATTGAAGATTGAGAATTGACGATGAGGTTTGAGGACTGAGGACTGAGGATTGAGGATTGAGAATTGAGGATTGAGGATTGAGGATTGAGGATTGAAGATTGAGGATTGGGTATTGAGGATTGAGGATTGAAGATTGAGGATTGGGTATTGAGGATTGAAGAATGAGGATCGAGGATTGAGTATTGAGGATTGAGGATTGAAGATTGAGTATTGGGGATTGAAGACTGACGATTGAGGATTTAGGATTGAGGGTTGAGGATTTAGTATTGAGAATTGAGGATTGAGGATTGAGGATTGAATGTTGAGGATTGGGTATTGAGGACTGAGGACTGAGGATTGAGTATTGAGGATTGAGGATTGAGGATTAAAGGTTGAGTATTGAGGATTGAGGATTGAGGATTGAAGTTTGAGTATTGAGGATTGAAGATTGAGGATTGAGGATTGAGGATTGAGGATTGAGGATTGAAGATTGAGGATTGGGGACTGAGTGTTGAGGGTTGAGTAATGAGAATTGATGTTTGTGGATGGAGATTTGAAGATTGAAGATTGAGGATTGAGTATTGAAAGCTGAGAATTCAGGATATTCTATTGAGTATTGAGAATTGTGGATTGATGGTTGAGCGTTGAGGATTGATGGTTGAGGGTTGTGTGTTGAATATTGAGGATTGGCGGATTGAGTATTGAAGATTGAGGACTGAGGTCTGAGGATTGAGTATTGAGGATTGAGGATTCAGTATTGAGGATTGAGGATTTAAGAGTATTGATGAGTGAATATTGCGGATTTATTATTGAGGGTTGATGTTTGAGGACGGGGACTGAGGGTTGTGGATTGAGGTTTGAGGACAGAAGATTGAGAATTGAGGATTGAGAATTGATAATTGAAGATTGAGGATTGAAAATTTAGGATTGGGTATTGAGGATTGAGGATTGGGGATTGAGGATTTAGTATTGGAGGTTGATTATTTAGGATTGAAGATAGAGGGTTGAGGATTGAGGATTGAGGATTGAGAATTGAGAATTGAGGATGATGACTGAGGTTTGAGGATTGAGGTTTGAGGAATGAGGATTGAGGATTGAGGATTGAGGATTGAGGATTGATGATTGAGTATTGAAGGTTGAAGATTGATGACTGAGGATTGAGGATTGAGGATTGAGAATTGAGGATTGAGGATTGAAGATTGAGTGTTGAGGATTGAGTGTTGAGTAGTGAGGATTGAGTGTTGAGGATTGAGGATGAGGGCTGAGGTTTGAGGTTTGAGGTTTGTGTATTGAATCCTGAGAATTCAGGATATTCTATTGAGTATTGAGAATTGAGGATTGATGGTTGAGTATTGAGTATTGAGGATTGAGGATTGAGGATTGAGGATTGAGTATTGAAGATTGAGGATTGATGATTGAGGATTGAGGATTGAGTATTGAAGATTGAGAATTGAGGATTGAAGGTTGAGGATTGAGGAATGAGGTTTGAGGATTGAGGACGATGGCTGATGGTTGAGGGTTGAGGTTTTAGGACTGAGGACTGACGATTGAGGTTTGAGAATTGAGGATTGAGCATTGAGGATTGAGGATTGAGGATTGAGGATTGAAGATTGAGGATTGGATATTGAGAATTGAAGAATGAGGATTGAGGATTGAGTATTGAGTATTGAAGATTGAGTATTGAGGATTGAAGATTGAGGATTGAGGACTGAGAATTGAGGGTTGAGTATTGAGGATTGAGGATTGAGGATTAAAGATTGACTATTGAGGATTGAAGATTGAGGATTGTGGATTGAAGATTGAGTATTGAGGATTGAAGATTGAGGATTGAGGATTGAGGATTGAGAATTGAAGATGAGGGCTGAGGGTTGAGGATTGAGGTTTGATGACTGCGGACTGAGGATTGAGGATTGAGAATGGAGGAATGAGGATTGAGGATTGAGGATTCAAGATTGGGGATTGAGGATTGAGGGTTGTGGATTGAGGACGAGGACTGAGGGTTGAGTATTGATGTTTGAGGTCTGAGGATTGAGGAATGAGGATTGAGAATTGAGGATTGAAGATTGAGTATTGAAGATTGAAGGTTGAGGACTGGGGATTGAGGATTGAAGATTGACGATTGAGGATTGTGGATTGAGGATTGAGGGCTGAGGATTAAAGATTGAATATTGATGATTGAAGATTGAGGATTGAGGATTGAGGGTTGTGGATTGAGGACGAGGACTGAGTTTTGAGAATTGATGTTTGAGGTCTGAGGATTGAGGATTGAGGATTGAGAATTGAGGATTGAGGATTGAGGATTGAAGATTGAGGATTGGGTATTGAGGATTGAAGGATGAGGACTGAGGATTTAGGATTGAGGATCGAGGATTGAAGATTGAGTATTGGTGATTGAATATTGAGGATTGAGGATTATGGATGGAGGATTGAGGATTGAGTATTCAGGATTGAGGATTGAGGATTGTAGATTGAGGATTGAGGATTGATGATTAAAGATTGAGTGTTGAGGATTGAAGATTGAGGATTGACGATTGGGGATTGAGGATTGAGGATTGAGGATTGAGGATTGAGTATTGAAGGCTGAGGATTGATGATTGAGGATTGTGGATTGAGGATCTAGGATTGAGTATTGAGGACTGAGGGTTGAAGATTGAGGATTGATGATTGAGGATTAAAGATTGAGTATTGAGGATTGAAGATTGAGAATTGAGGATTGAGGATTGAACATTGAGGACTGAGTGTTGAGGGTTGATTGATGAGAATTGATGTTTGTGGATAGAGATTTGAAGATTGCAGATTGAGTATTGTGTATTGTAAACTGTGAATTGAGGATATTTTATTGAGGATAGAGGATTGTCACCTGATTGTTGAGGACTGAGGGCTGAAGATTGAGGATTCAGGATTGAGGATTCAGAATTGAGGTTTGAGGACTGAGGATTGAGGATTGAAGATTGATTATTGAGGATCGAGGATTGAGAATTGAGGATTGTGGATTGAGGATTGAAGATTGAGGATTGGGTCTTGAGGATTGAAGAATGAGGATTGAGGATTGAGGATTGAGGATTGAGGATTGAAGATTGAGTATTGAGGATTGAAGATTGAGGATTGAAGACTGAGGATTGAGGATTGAGTATTGAGGATTGAGGATTGAGGATTAAAGATTGAGTATTGAGGATTGAAGATTGAGGATTGTGGATTGAAGATTGAGTATTGAGGATTGAGGGTTGAGGATTGAGGATTGAAGATTGAGGATTGACGATGAGGTTTGAGGACTGAGGACTGAGGACTGAGGATTGAGGATTGAGGATTGAGAATTGAAGGTTGAGGACTGAGGACTGGGGATTAAAGATTGAGTGTTGAGGATTGAAGATTGAGGATTGATGGTTTAGTATTGAGGATTCAGGATTGAGGATTGAGGCTTGAGTATTGAAGATTGAGGATTGATGGTTGTGGATTTAGAATTGAGGATTGAGGTTTGAGGATTGAGGATTGAAAATTGAGTATTGAGTATTGAATATTGAGGACTGAGGAATAAAGATTGAGGATTGAGGATGAGGGCTGAGGGTTGAGGATTGAGGCTTGAGGACTGAGGACTGAGGATTGAGGATTGAGGATTGAGGATAGAGGATTGAGGATTGAAGATTGAGGATTGGGTATTGAGGATTGAAGAATGAGGATTGAGGATTGAGTATTGAGGATTGAGGATTGATGATTGAGTATTGAGGATTGAAAATTGAGTATTGAGGATTGAGGATTGAGGATTGAGGACTGAGGATTGAGGATTGAGAATTGAGAATTGAAGATTGAGGACTGAGGTCTGGGGATTAAAGATTGAGTGTTGAGGATTGAATATTGAGGATTGATGATTGGGGATTGAGGATTGAGGATTGAGGATTGAGGATTGAGTATTGAAGGCTGAGGAATGATGATTGAGGATTGAGGATTGAGGATTGAGGATTGAGTATTGAGGACTGAGGGTTGAAGATTGAGGATTGATGATTGAGGATTAAAGATTGAGTATTGAGGATTGAAGATTGAGAATTGAGGATTGAGGATTGAACATTGAGGACTGAGTGTTGAGGGTTGAGTGATGAGAACTGATGTTTGTGGATAGAGATTTGAAGATTGCAGATTGAGTATTGTGTATTGAAAACTGTGAATTGAGGATATTCTATTGAGGATTGAGGATTGTCACCTGATTGTTGAGGACTGAGGGCTGAAGATTGAGGATTCAGGATTGAGGATTCAGAATTGAGGTTTGAGGACTGAGGATTGAGGATTGAGGATTGAAGATTGAGTATTGAGGATTGAAGATTGAGGATTGAGGACTGAGAATTGAGGATTGAGGATGAGGGCAGAGGGTTGAGGATTGAGGTTTAAGGACTGAGGACTGAGGATTGAGGATTGAGAATTGAGGATTGAGGATTGAGGATTGAAGATTGAGGATTGGGTATTGAGGATTGAAGAATGAGGATTGAGGATTGAGGATTGAGGATAGAGGATTGAAGTTTGAGTATTGAGGATTGAAGATTGACGATTGGCGATTGTGGATTGAAGATTGAGTATTGAACATTGAGGACTGAGTGTTGAGGGTTCAGTGATGAGAATTGATGTTTGTGGATAGAGGTTTGAAGATTGCAGATTGAGTATTGAGTATTGAAAGCTGTGAATTGAGGATATTCTATTGAGGATTGAGGATTGTCACCTGATTGTTGAGGACTGAGGGCTGAAGATTGAGGATTCAGGATTGAGGATTCAGAATTGAGGTTTGAGGACTGAGGATTGAGGATTGAGGATTGAAGATTGAGTATTGAGGATTGAAGATTGAGGATTGAGGATTGAGAATTGAGGATTGAGGATGAGGGCAGAGGGTTGAGGATTGAGGTTTAAGGACTGAGGACTGAGGATTGAGGATTGAGAATTGAGGATTGAGGATTGAGGATTGAAGATTGAGGATTGGGTATTGAGGATTGAAGAATGAGGATTGAGGATTGAGGATTGAGGATAGAGGATTGAAGATTGAGTATTGAGGATTGAAGATTGACGATTGAGGATTGTGGATTCAAGATTGAGTATTGAACATTGAGGACTGAGTGTTGAGGGTTCAGTGATGAGAATTGATGTTTGTGGATAGAGGTTTGAAGATTGCAGATTGAGTATTGAGTATTGAAAGCTGTGAATTGAGGATATTCTATTGAGGATTGAGGATTGTCAACTGATTGTTGAGGACTGAGGGCTGACGATTGAGGATTCATGATTGAGGATTCAGAATTGAGGTTTGAGGACTGAGGATTGAGGATTGAAGATTGATTATTGAGGATTGAGGATTGAGAATTGAGGATTGTGGATTGAGGATTGAAGATTGAGGATTGGGTTTTGAGGATTGAAGAATGAGGATTGAGGATTGAGGATTGAGGATTGAGGATTGAAGATTGAGTATTGAGGATTGAAGATTGAGGATTGAGGACTGAGGATTGAGGATTGAGTATTGAGGATTGAGGATTGAGGATTAAAGATTGAGTATTGAGGATTGAAGATTGAGGATTGTGGATTGAAGATTGAGTATTGAGGATTGAAGATTGAGGATTGAGGATTGAGGATTGAGAATTGGCGATGAGGTCTGAGGGTGGAGGATTGAGGTTTGAGGACTGAGGACTGAGGATTGAGGATTGAGAATTGAGGATTGAGGATTGAGGATTGAGGATTGAAGATTGAGGATTGGGTATTGAGGATTGAACATTGAGGATTGAGGATTGAGGATCGAGGATTGAGGATTGAGGATTGAAGATTGAAGATTGAATATTGATGATTGAAGATTGAGGATTGAGGATTGAGGGTTGTGGACTGAGGACGAGGACTGAGTGTTCAGTATTGATGTTTGAGGTCTGATGATTGAGGATTGAGGATTGAGAATTGAGGATTGAGGATTGAGGATTGAAGATTGAGGATTGGGTATTGAGGATTGAAGAATGAGTATTGAGGATTGAGTATTGAGGATTGTGGATTGAAGATTGAGTATTGGGGATTGAAGACTGACGATTGAGGATTGAGGATTGAGGGTTGAGGATTTAGTATTGAGAATTGAGGATTGAGGATTGAGGATTGAAGATTGAGGATTGGGTATTGAGGACTGAGGACTGAGGATTGAGTATTGAGGATTGAGGATTGAGGATTAAAGATTGAGTATTGAGGATTGAGGATTGAGGATTGAAGTTTGAGTATTGAGGATTGAAGATTGAGGGTTCAGGTTTGAGGACGAGGACTGAGGGTTGTGGATTGTGGTTTGAGGACAGAAGATTGAGGATTGAGGATTGAGAATTGATAATTGAATATTAAGGATTGAAAATTTAGGATTGGGTATTGAGGATCGAGGATTGGGTATTGAGGATTTAGTATTGGAGATTGATTATTTAGGATTGAAGATAGAGGGTTGAGGATTGAGGATTATGGATTGAGAATTGAGAATTGAGGACGATGACTGAGGTTTGAGGATTGGGGTTTGAGGAATGAGGATTGAGGATTGAGGATTGAGGTTTGAGGATTGATGATTGAGTATTTAAGGTTGAGGATTGATGACTGAGGATTGAGGATTGAGGATTGAGGATTGAGGATTGAGGATTGAAGATTGAGTGTTGAGGATTGAGTGTTCAGGAGTGAGGATTGAGTGTTGAGGATTGAGGATGAGGGCTGAGGTTTGAGGTTTGAGGTTTGAGTATTGAATCCTGAGAATTCAGGATATTCTGTTGAGTATTGAGAATTCAGGATTGATGGTTGCGTATTGAGGATTGAGGATTGAGGATTGAGGATTGAGTATTGAAGATTGAGGATTGATGATTGAGGATTGAGGATTGAGGATAGAGGAATGAGGTTTGAGGATTGAGAACGATGGCTGATGGTTGAGGGTTGAGGTTTTAGGACTGAGGACTGAGGATTGAGGATTGAGAATTGAGGATTGAGGATTGAGGATTGAAGATTGGGGATTGGTAATTGAGGATTGAAGAATGAGGATTCAGGATTGAGGATTGATGATTGGGGATTGAAGATTGAGTATTGAGGATTGAAGATTGAGTATTGATGATTGAAGATTGAGGATTGAGGGTTGAGGGTTGAGGTTTGCGTACGAGGACTGACGGTTGAGGATTGAGGTGTGAGGATTGAGGGTTGAGGACTGAGGACAGAGGATAGAGGATTGAGGATGGAGCATTGAGGATCTAGGGTTGAATATTGATTATTGAGGATTAAAGATTGAGGATTGAGGATTGAGGATTGAGAATTGAGAATTGAGGATAAGGAATGAGGGTTGAGGATTGAGGTTTGAGGCATGAGGATTGAGGTTTGAGGATTGAGGATTGATGATTGAGTATTGATGATTGAAGATTGAGGATTGAGGATTGAGGGTTGAGGATTGAGGACGATGACTGACGGTTGAGGATTGTGGTTTGAGGATTGAGGATTGAGGATTGAGTATTGAGGATGAGGACTTGGGTTTGAGGATTGAGGTTTGAGGAGTGAGGATTGAGGATTGAGGATTGAGAATTGAGGATTGAGGATTGAGGATTGAAGATTGAGGATTTGGTATTAAGGATTGAAGAATGAGGATTGAGGATTGAGGATTCAGAATTGATGTTTGAGGACTGAGGATTGAGGATTGAAGATTGATTATTGAGGATTGAGGATTGAGAATTGAGGATTGAAGATTGAGGATTGAAGATTGAGGATTGGGTATTGAGAATTGAAGAATGAGGATTGAGGATTGAGGATTGAGTATTGAGGATTGAAGATTGAGTATTGAGGATTGAAGATTGAGGATTGAGGACTGAGGATTGAGGGTTGAGTATTGAGGATTGAGGATTGAGGATTAAAGATTGACTATTGAGGATTGAAGATTGAGGATTGTGGATTGAAGATTGAGTATTGAGGATTGAAGATTGAGAATTGAGGATTGAGGATTGAACATTGAGGACTGAGAGTTGACGGTTGAATGATGAGAATTGATGTTTGTGGATAGAGATTTGAAGATTGCAGATTGAGTATTGTGTATTGAAAACTGTGAATTGAGAATATTCTATTGAGGATTGAGGATTGTCACCTGATTGTTGAGGACTGAGGGCTGAAGATTGAGGATTCAGTATTGAGGATACGGAATTGAGGTTTGAGGATTGAGGATTGAGTATTGAGGATGAGGACTGGCGTTTGAGGATTGAGGTTTGAGGAATGAGGATTGAGGATTGAGGATTGAGAATTGAGGATTGAGGATTGAGGATTGAAGATTGAGGATTTGGTATTAAGGATTGAAGAAAGAGGATTGAGGATTGAGGATTGAGTATTCAGAATTGATGTTTGAGGACTGAGGATTGAGGATTGAAGATTGATTATTGAGGATTGAGGATTGAGAATTGAGGATTGAAGATTGAGGATTGAGGATTGAGGATTGAGGATTGAGGATTGAAGATTGGGGATTGAGGATTGAGGGTTGTGGATTGAGGACGAGGACTGAGGGTTGAGTATTGAGGATTGAGGATTGAGGATTGAAGCTTGAGTATTGAGGATTGAAGATTGAGGATTGAGGATTGAGGATTGAGGATAGAGGATTGAAGATTGAGGATTGGGGACTGAGTGTTGAGGGTTGAGTAATGAGAATTGATGTTTGTGGATGGAGATTTGAAAATTGAAGATTGAGGGTTGAGTATTGAAAGCTGAGAATTCAAGATACTCTATTGAGTATTGAGAATTTTGGATTGATGGTTGAGTATTGAGGATTGATGGTTGAGGTTTGTGTGTTGAATATTGAGGATTGGCGGATTGAGTATTGAAGATTGAGGACTGAGGGCTGAGGATTGAGTATTGAGGATTGAGGATTCAGTATTGAGGGTTGAGGATTTAAGAGTATTGATGAGTGAAGATTGCGGATTTATTATTGAGGGTTGAGGTTTGAGGACGAGGACTGAGGGTTGTGGATTGAGGTTTGAGGACAGAAGATTGAGGATTGAGGATTGAGAATTGATAATTGAAGATTGAGGATTGAAAATTTAGGATTGGGTATTGAGGATTGAGGATTGGGGATTGAGGATTTAGTATTGGAGATTGATTATTTAGGATTGAAGATAGAGGGTTGAGGATTGAGGATTGAGGATTGAGAATTGAGAATTGAGGATGATGACTGAGGTTTGAGGATTGAGGTTTGAGGAATGAGGATTGAGGATTGAAGATTGGGGATTGGTAATTGAGGATTGAAGAATGAGGATTCAGGATTGAGGATTGATGATTGGGGATTGAAGATTGAGTATTGAGGATTGAAGATTGAGTATTGATGATTGAAGATTGAGGATTGAGGGTTAAGGGTTGAGGGTTGCGGACGAGGACTGACGGTTGAGGATTGAGGTGTGAGGATTGAGGGTTGAGGACTGAGGACTGAGGATAGAGGATTGAGGATGGAGCATTGTGGATTGAAGATTGAGGACTGGGGATTGAGGACTGAAGATTGAGGATTAAGGATTGAGGATTGGTGATTGAGGATCTAGGGTTGAATATTGATTATTGAGGATTAAAGATTGAGGATTGAGGATTGAGGATTGAGAATTGAGAATTGAGGATTGAGGATTGAGGATTGAAGTTTGAGTATTGAGGATTGAAGATTGAGGATTGAGGATTGAGGACTGAGGACTGAGGATTGAGTATTGAGGATTGAGGATTCAGTATTGAGTATTGAGGATTTAAGAGTATTGATGAGTGAAGATTGCGGATTTATTATTGAGGGTTGAGGTTTGAGGACGAGGACTGAGGTTTGTGGATTGAGGTTTGAGGACAGAAGATTGAGAATTGAGGATTGAGAATTGATAATTGAAGATTGAGGATTGAAAATTTAGGATTGGGTATTGAGGATTGAGGATTGGGGATTGAGGATTTAGTATTGGAGGTTGATTATTTAGGATTGAAGATAGAGGGTTGAGGATTGAGGATTGAGGATTGAGAATTGAGAATTGAGGATGATGTCTGAGGTTTGAGGATTGAGGTTTGAGGAATGAGGATTGAGGATTGAGGATTGAGGATTGAGGATTGATGATTGAGTATTGAAGGTTGAGGATTGGTGACTGAGGATTGACGATTGAGGATTGAGGATTGAGCATTGAGGATTGAGGACTGAGTGTTGAGGATTGAGTGTTGAGTAGTGAGGATTGAGTGTTGAGGATTGAGGATGAGGGCTGAGGTTTGAGGTTTGAGGTTTGAGTATTGAATCCTGAGAATTCAGGATATTCTATTGAGTATTGAGAATTGAGGATTGATGGTTGAGTATTGAGGATTGAGGATTGAGGATTGAGGTTTGAGTATTGAAGATTGAGGATTGATGATTGAGGATTGAGGATTGAGGATTGAGGATTGAGGATTGAGTATTCAAGATTGACAATTGAGGATTGAAGGTTGAGGATTGAGGGTTGAGGATTGAAGATTGAGGACTTAGTGTTGAGGGTTGAGCGATGGGAATTGATGTTTGTGGATTGAGATTTGAAGATTGAAGAATGGGGACTGAGTATTGAAAACTGTGAATTGAGGATATTCTATTGAGGATTGAGAATTGACAATTGATTGTTGAGGACTGAGGGCTAAAGATTGAGGATTCAGGATTCAGGATTCGGGATTGAGGTTTAAGGACAGAGGATTGAGGGTTGAGGATTGAGGATTGGGGATTGACGCTTGAGGATTGAAGGTTGAGGATGGAGGATTGAAAAGAGTGGACTGAGTGTTGAGGATTGAGTGTTGAGAATTGATGTTTGAGGAATGAGATTTGATTATTGAATATTGTGGATTGAGTATTGAACCATGATAATTCAGGATACTCTATTGAGTATTAGGAATTGAGGATTGATGGTTGAGTATTGAGGATTGGTGGTTGAGGGTTCTGTGTTGAATATTGAGGATTGAGGATTGAGGATTGAGGATTGAAGATTGAGGATTGAATATTGAGTCTTGATGATTGGTGATTGAGGATTGAGTATTGAGTGTTGAGGATTGAGGACGAGGACTGACGGTTGAGGATTGAGGTTTGAGGTTTGAGGATTGAGGATTGAGGACTGAGGATTGAGGATTGAGGATTGAGCATTGAGGATTGACGATTGAGGACTGGGGATTGAGGATTGAAGATTGACGATTGAGGATTGTGGATTGAGGATTGAGGGTTGAGGATTAAAGATTGAATATTGATGATTGAAGATTGAGGATTGAGGATTGAGGGTTGTGGATTGAGGACGAGGACTGAGTGTTGAGAATTGATGTTTGAGGTCTGAGGATTGAGGATTGAGGATTGTGAATTGAGGATTGAGGATTGAGGATTGAAGATTGAGGATTGGGTATTGAGGATTGAAGGATGAGGACTGAGAATTTAGGATTGAGGATCGAGGATTGAAGATTGAGTATTGGGGATTGAAGATTGAGGATTGAGGATTATAGATGGAGGATTGAGGATTGAGTATTCAGGATTGAGGATTGAGGATTGTAGATTGAGGATTGAGGATTGATGATTAAAGATTGAGTGTTGAGGATTGAAGATTGAGGATTGATGATTGGGGATTGAGGATTGAGGATTGAGGATTGAGGATTGAGTATTGAAGGCTGAGGATTGATGATTGAGGATTGAGGATTGAGGATCTAGGATTGAGTATTGAGGACTGAGGGTTGAAGATTGAGGATTGATGATTGAGGATTAAAGATTGAGTATTGAGGATTGAAGATTGAGAATTGAGGATTGAGGATTGAACATTGAGGACTGAGTGTTGAGGGTTGAATGATGAGAATTGATGTTTGTGGATAGAGATTTGAAGATTGCAGATTGAGTGTTGTGTATTGTAAACTGTGAATTGAGGATATTTTATTGAGGATTGAGGATTGTCACCTGATTGTTGAGGACTGAGGGCTGAAGATTGAGGATTCAGGATTGAGGATTCAGAATTGAGGTTTGAGGACTGAGGATTGAGGATTGAAGATTGATTATTGAGGATTGAGGATTGAGAATTGAGGATTGTGGATTGAGGATTGAAGATTGAGGATTGGGTCTTGAGGATTGAAGAATGAGGATTGAGGATTGAGGATTGAGGATTGAGGATTGAAGATTGAGTATTGAGGATTGAAGATTGAGGATTGAAGACTGAGGATTGAGGATTGAGTATTGAGGATTGAGGATTAAAGATTGAGTATTGAGGATTGAAGATTGAGGATTGTGGATTGAAGATTGAGTATTGAGGATTGAGGGTTGAGGATTGAGGATTGAAGATTGCGAATTGACGATGAGGTTTGAGGACTGAGGACTGAGGATTGGGGATTGAGAATTGAGGATTGAGGATTGAGGATTGAGGATTGAAGATTGAGGATTGGGTATTGAGGATTGAACATTGAGGATTGAGGATTGAGGATCGAGGATTGCGGATTGAGGATTGAAGATTGAATATTGATGATTGAAGATTGAGGATTGAGGATTGAGGGTTGTGGATTGAGGACGAGGACTGAGTGTTGAGTATAGATGTTTGAGGTCTGATGATTGAGGATTGAGGATTGAGAATTGAGGATTGAGGATTGAGGATTGAAGATTGAGGATTGGGTATTGAGGATTGAAGAATGAGGTTTGAGGATTGAGTATTGAGGATTGAGGATTGAAGATTGAGTATTGGGGATTGAAGACTGACGATTGAGGATTTAGGATTGAGGGTTGAGGATTTAGTATTGAGAATTGAGGATTGAGGACTGAGGATTGAAGATTGAGGATTGGATATTGAGGACTGAGGACTGAGGATTGAGTATTGAGGATTGAGGATTGAGGATTAAAGATTGAGTATTGAGGATTGAGGATTGAGGATTGAAGTTTGAGTATTGAGGATTGAAGATTGAGGATTGAGGATTGAGGATTGAGGATTGAGGATTGAAGATTGAGGATTGGGGACTGAGTGTTGAGGGTTGAGTAATGAGAATTGATGTTTGTGGATGGAGATTTGAAGATTGAAGATTGAGGATTGAGTATTGAAAGCTGAGAATTCAGGATATTCTATTGAGTATTGAGAATTTTGGATTGATGGTTGAGTATTGAGGATTGATGGTTGAGGGTTGTGTGTTGAATATTGAGGATTGGCGGATTGAGTATTGAAGATTGAGGACAGAGGACTGAGGATTGAGTATTGAGGATTGAGGATTCAGTATTGAGGATTGAGGATTTAAGAGTATTGATGAGTGAAGATTGCGGATTTATTATTGAGGGTTGAGGTTTGAGGACGAGGACTGAGGGTTGTGGATTGAGGTTTGAGGACAGAAGATTGAGGATTGAGGATTGAGAATTGATAATTGAAGATTGAGGATTGAAAATTTAGGATTGGGTATTGAGGATTGAGGATTGGGTATTGAGGATTTAGTATTGGAGATTGATTATTTAGGATTGAAGATAGAGGGTTGAGGATTGAGGATTATGGATTGAGAATTGAGAATTGAGGATGATGACTGAGGTTTGAGGATTGAGGTTTGAGGAATGAGGATTGAGGATTGAGGATTGAGGATTGAGGATTGAGGATTGAGGATTGATGATTAAGTATTGAATGTTGAGAATTGATGACTGAGGATTGAGGATCGAGGATTGAGGATTGAGGATTGAGGATTGAACATTGAGTGTTGAGGATTGAGTGTTGAGGAGTGAGGATTGAGTGTTGAGGATTGAGGATGAGGGCTGAGGTTTGAGGTTTGAGGTTTGAGGTCTGATGATTGAGGATTGAGGATTGAGAATTGAGGATTGAGGATTGAGGATTGAAGATTGAGGATTGGGTATTGAGGATTGAAGAATGAGGTTTGAGGATTGAGTATTGAGGATTGAGGATTGAAGATTGAGTATTGGGGATTGAAGACTGACGATTGAGGATTTAGGATTGAGGGTTGAGGATTTAGTATTGAGAATTGAGGATTGAGGACTGAGGATTGAAGATTGAGGATTGGATATTGAGGACTGAGGACTGAGGATTGAGTATTGAGGATTGAGGATTGAGGATTAAAGATTGAGTATTGAGGATTGAGGATTGAGGATTGAAGTTTGAGTATTGAGGATTGAAGATTGAGGATTGAGGATTGAGGATTGAGGATTGAGGATTGAAGATTGAGGATTGGGGACTGAGTGTTGAGGGTTGAGTAATGAGAATTGATGTTTGTGGATGGAGATTTGAAGATTGAAGATTGAGGATTGAGTATTGAAAGCTGAGAATTCAGGATATTCTATTGAGTATTGAGAATTTTGGATTGATGGTTGAGTATTGAGGATTGATGGTTGAGGGTTGTGTGTTGAATATTGAGGATTGGCGGATTGAGTATTGAAGATTGAGGACTGAGGACTGAGGATTGAGTATTGAGGATTGAGGATTCAGTATTGAGGATTGAGGATTTAAGAGTATTGATGAGTGAAGATTGCGGATTTATTATTGAGGGTTGAGGTTTGAGGACGAGGACTGAGGGTTGTGGATTGAGGTTTGAGGACAGAAGATTGAGGATTGAGGATTGAGAATTGATAATTGAAGATTGAGGATTGAAAATTTAGGATTGGGTATTGAGGATTGAGGATTGGGTATTGAGGATTTAGTATTGGAGATTGATTATTTAGGATTGAAGATAGAGGGTTGAGGATTGAGGATTATGGATTGAGAATTGAGAATTGAGGATGATGACTGAGGTTTGAGGATTGAGGTTTGAGGAATGAGGATTGAGGATTGAGGATTGAGGATTGAGGATTGAGGATTGATGATTGAGTATTGAATGTTGAGGATTGATGACTGAGGATTGAGGATCGAGGATTGAGGATTGAGGATTGAGGATTGAACATTGAGTGTTGAGGATTGAGTGTTGAGGAGTGAGGATTGAGTGTTGAGGATTGAGGATGAGGGCTGAGGTTTGAGGTTTGAGGTTTGAGTATTGAATCCTGAGAATTCAGGATATTCTATTGAGTATTGAGAATTGAGGATTGATGGTTGAGTATTGAGGATTGAGGATTGAGGATTGAGGATTGAGTATTGAAGATCGAGGATTGATGATTCAGGATTGAGGATTGAGTATTGAGGATTGAGGATTGAGTATTGAAGATTGAGAATTGAGGATTGAAGGTTGAGGATTGAGGAATGAGGTTTGAGGATCGAGGACGATGGCTGATGGTTGAAGGTTGAGGTTTTAGGACTGAGGACTGAGGATTGAGGATTGAGAATTGAGGATTGAGGATTGAGGATTGAAGATTGGGGATTGGTAATTGAGGATTGAAGAATGAGGATTCAGGATTGAGGATTGGTGATTGAGGATCTAGGACTGAATATTGATTATTGAGGATTAAAGATTGAGGATTGAGGATTGAGGATTGAGAATTGAGAATTGAGGATAAGGACTGAGGGTTGAGGATTGAGGTTTGAGGAATGAGGATTGAGGATTGAGGATTGAGGATTGAGGATTGAGGATTGAGTATTGAAGGTTGAGGATTGATGACTGAGGATTGAGGATTGCGGATTGACGATTGAGGATTCAGGATTGAGGTTTGAAGGTTGAGTGTTGAGGATTGAAGGTTGAGGATTGACGATTGAGGATTGAGGATTGAGGATGAAGGCTGAGGTTTGAGGTTTGAGTATTGAATCCTGAGAATTCAGGATGTTCTATTGAGTATTGAGAATTGAGGATTGATGGTTTAGTATTGAGGATTCAGGATTGAGGATTGAGGATTGAGTATTGAAGATTGAGGGTTGATGGTTGAGGATTTAGAATTGAGGATTGAGGATTGAGGATTGAGGATTGAAAATTGAGTATTGAGGATTGAAGATTGAGGACTGAGGAATAAAGATTGAGGATTGAGGATGAGGGCTGAGGGTTGAGGATTGAGGCTTGAGGACTGAGGACTGAGGATTGAGGATTGAGAATTGAGGATAGAGGATTGAGGATTGAAGATTGAGGATTGGGTATTGAGGATTGAAGAATGAGGATTGAGGATTGAGGATTGAGGATTGAGGATTGAAGATTGAGTATTGAGGATTGAAGATTGAGTATTGAGGATTGAGGATTGAGGATTGAGGACTGAGGATTGAGGATTGAGGATTGAGAATTGAAGATTGAGGACTGAGGACTGGGGATTAAAGATTGAGTGTTGAGGATTGAAGATTGAGGATTGATGATTGGGGATTGAGGATTGAGGATTGAGGATTGAGGATTGAGTATTGAAGGCTGAGGATTGATGATTGAGGATTGAGGATTGAGGATTGAGGATTGAGTATTGAGGACTGAGGGTTGAAGATTGAGGATTGATGATTGAGGATTAAAGATTGAGTATTGAGGATTGAAGATTGAGAATTGAGGATTGAGGATTGAACATTGAGGACTGAGTGTTGAGTGTTGAGTGATGAGAACTGATGTTTCTGGATAGAGATTTGAAGATTGCAGATTGAGTATTGTGTATTGAAAACTGTGAATTGAGGATATTCTATTGAGGATTGAGGATTGTCACCTGATTGTTGAGGACTGAGGGCTGAAGATTGAGGATTCAGGATTGAGGATTCAGAATTGAGGTTTGAGGACTGAGGATTGAGGATTGAGGATTGAAGATTGAGTATTGAGGATTGAAGATTGAGGATTGAGGACTGAGAATTGAGGATTGAGGATGAGGGCAGAGGGTTGAGGATTGAGGTTTAAGGACTGAGGACTGAGGATTGAGGATTGAGAATTGAGGATTGAGGATTGAGGATTGAAGATTGAGGATTGGGTATTGAGGATTGAAGAATGAGGATTGAGGATTGAGGATTGAGGATAGAGGATTGAGGATTGAAGATTGAGGATTGGGTTTTGAGGATTGAGGATTGAGGATTGAGTATTGAAGGCTGAGGATTGATGATTGAGGATTGAGGATTGAGGATTGAGGATTGAGTATTGAGGACTGAGGGTTGAAGATTGAGGATTGATGATTGAGGATTAAAGATTGAGTATTGAGGATTGAAGATTGAGAATTGAGGATTGAGGATTGAACATTGAGGACTGAGTGTTGAGGGTTGAGTGATGAGAATGGATGTTTGAGGATAGAGATTTGAAGATTGCAGATTGAGTATTGTGTATTGAAAACTGTGAATTGAGGATATTCTATTGAGGATTGAGGATTGTCACCTGATTGTTGAGGACTGAGGGCTGAAGATTGAGGATTCAGGATTGAGGATTCAGAATTGAGGTTTGAGGACTGAGGATTGAGTATTGAGGATTGAAGATTGAGTATTGAGGATTGAAGATTGAGGATTGAGGATTGAGGATTGAGGATTGAGGATGAGGGCCGAGGGTTGAGGATTGAGGTTTAAGGACTGAGGACTGAGGATTGAGGATTGAGAATTGAGGATTGAGGATTGAGGATTGAAGATTGAGGATTGGGTATTGAGGATTGAAGGATGAGGATTGAGGATTGAGGATTGAGGATAGAGGATTGAAGATTGAGTGTTGAGGATTGAAGATTGACGATTGAGGATTGTGGATTGAAGATTGAGTATTGAACATTGAGGACTGAGTGTTGAGTGTTCAGTGATGAGGATTGATGTTTGTGGATAGAGGTTTGAAGACTGCAGATTGAGTATTGAGCATTGAAAACTGTGAATTGAGGATATTCTATTGAGGATTGAGGATTGTCAACTGATTGGTGAGGACTGAGGGCTGACGATTGAGGATTCAGGATTGAGGATTCAGAATTGAGGTTTGAGGACTGAGGATTGAGGATTGAAGATTGATTATTGAGGATTGAGGATTGAGAATTGAGGATTGTGGATTGAAGATTGAAGATTGAGGATTGGGTTTTGAGGAATGAAGAATGAGGATTGAGGATTGAGGATTGAGGATTGAGGATTGAAGATTGAGTATTGAGGATTGAAGATTGACTATTGAGGATTGAAGATTGAGGACTGGGGATTAAAGATTGAGTGTTGAGGATTGAAGATTGAGGATTGATGATTGGGGATTGAGGATTGAGGATTGAGGATTGAGGATTGAGTATTGAAGGCTGAGGATTGATGATTGAGGATTGAGGATTGAGGATTGAGTATTGAGGACTGAGGGTTGAAGATTGAGGATTGATGATTGAGGATTAAAGATTGAGTATTGAGGATTGAAGATTGAGAATTGAGGATTGAGGATTGAACATTGAGGACTGAGTGTTGAGTGTTGAGTGATGAGAACTGATGTTTCTGGATAGAGATTTGAAGATTGCAGATTGAGTATTGTGTATTGAAAACTGTGAATTGAGGATATTCTATTGAGGATTGAGGATTGTCACCTGATTGTTGAGGACTGAGGGCTGAAGATTGAGGATTCAGGATTGAGGATTCAGAATTGAGGTTTGAGGACTGAGGATTGAGGATTGAGGATTGAAGATTGAGTCTTGAGGATTGAAGATTGAGGATTGAGGACTGAGAATTGAGGATTGAGGATGAGGGCAGAGGGTTGAGGATTGAGGTTTAAGGACTGAGGACTGAGGATTGAGGATTGAGAATTGAGGATTGAGGATTGAGGATTGAAGATTGAGGATTGGGTATTGAGGATTGAAGAATGAGGATTGAGGATTGAGGATTGAGGATAGAGGATTGAGGATTGAAGATTGAGGATTGGGTTTTGAGGATTGAGGATTGAGGATTGAGTATTGAAGGCTGAGGATTGATGATTGAGGATTGAGGATTGAGGATTGAGGATTGAGGATTGAGTATTGAGGACTGAGGGTTGAAGATTGAGGATTGATGATTGAGGATTAAAGATTGAGTATTGAGGATTGAAGATTGAGAATTGAGGATTGAGGATTGAACATTGAGGACTGAGTGTTGAGGGTTGAGTGATGAGAATGGATGTTTGAGGATAGGGATTTGAAGATTGCAGATTGAGTATTGTGTATTGAAAACTGTGAATTGAGGATATTCTATTGAGGATTGAGGATTGTCACCTGATTGTTGAGGACTGAGGGCTGAAGATTGAGGATTCAGGATTGAGGATTCAGAATTGAGGTTTGAGGACTGAGGATTGAGTATTGAGGATTGAAGATTGAGTATTGAGGATTGAAGATTGAGGATTGAGGATTGAGGATTGAGGATTGAGGATGAGGGCCGAGGGTTGAGGATTGAGGTTTAACGACTGAGGACTGAGGATTGAGGATTGAGAATTGAGGATTGAGGATTGAGGATTGAAGATTGAGGATTGGGTATTGAGGATTGAAGGATGAGGATTGAGGATTGAGGATTGAGGATAGAGGATTGAAGATTGAGTATTGAGGATTGAAGATTGACGATTGAGGATTGTGGATTGAAGATTGAGTATTGAACATTGAGGACTGAGTGTTGAGTGTTCAGTGATGAGGATTGATGTTTGTGGATAGAGGTTTGAAGACTGCAGATTGAGTATTGAGCATTGAAAACTGTGAATTGAGGATATTCTATTGAGGATTGAGGATTGTCAACTGATTGGTGAGGACTGAGGGCTGACGATTGAGGATTCAGGATTGAGGATTCAGAATTGAGGTTTGAGGACTGAGGATTGAGGATTGAAGATTGATTATTGAGGATTGAGGATTGAGAATTGAGGATTGTGGATTGAAGATTGAAGATTGAGGATTGGGTTTTGAGGAATGAAGAATGAGGATTGAGGATTGAGGATTGAGGATTGAGGATTGAAGATTGAGTATTGAGGATTGAAGATTGACTATTGAGGTTTGAAGATTGAGGATTGTGGATTGAAGATTGAGTATTGAGGATTGAAGATTGAGGATTGAGGATTGAGGATTGAGAATTGAAGATGAGGGCTGAGGGTTGAGGATTGAGGTTTGAGGACTGCGGACTGAGGATTGAGGATTGAGAATTGAGGAATGAGGATTGATGATTGAGGATTGAAGATTGGGGATTGAGGATTGAGGGTTGTGGATTGAGGACGAGGACTGAGGGTAGAGTATTGATGTTTGAGGTCTGAGGATTGAGGATTGAGGATTGACAATTGAGGATTGAAGATTGAGTATTGAGGATTGAAGGTTGAGGATTGAGGGTTGAGGATTGAAGATTGAGGACTTAGTGTTGAGGGTTGAGTGATGGGAATTGATGTTTGTGGATTGAGATTTGAAGATTGAAGAATGGGGATTGAGTATTGAAAACTGTGAATTGAGGATATTCTATTGAGGATTGAGTATTCACAATTGATTGTTGAGGACTGAGGGCTAAAGATTGAGGATTCAGGATTCAGGATTCGGGATTGAGGTTTAAGGACAGAGGATTGAGGGTTGAGGATTGAGGATTGAGGATTGACGCTTGAGGATTGAAGGTTGAGGATGGAGGATTGAAAAGAGTGGACTGAGTGTTGAGGATTGAGTGTTGAGAATTCATGTTTGAGGATTGAGATTTGATTATTGAATATTGTGGATTGAGTATTGAACCATGAGAATTCAGGATACTCTATTGAGTATTAGGAATTGAGGATTGATTGTTGAGTATTGAAGATTGGTGGTTGAGGGTTGTGTGTTGAATATTGAGGATTGAGGATTGAGGATTGAGGATTGAAGATTGAGGATTGAATATTGAGTCTTGATGATTGATGATTGAGGATTGAGGATTGAGTGTTGTGGATTGAGGACGAGGACTGACGGTTGAGGATTGAGGTTTGAGGTTTGAGGATTGAGGATTGAGGACTGAGGATTGAGGATTGAGGATTGAGCATTGAGGATTGAAGATTGAGGACTGGGGATTGAGGATTGAAGATTGACGATTGAGGATTGTGGATTGAGGATTGAGGGTTGAGGATTAAAGAATGAATATTGACGAATGAAGATTGAGGATTGAGGATTGAGGGTTGTGGATTGAGGACGAGGATTGAGTGTTGAGAATTGATGTTTGAGGTCTGAGGATTGAGGATTGAGGATTGAGAATTGTGGATTGAGGATTGAGGATTGAAGATTGAGGATTGGGTATTGAGGATTGAAGAATGAGGACTGAGGATTTAGGATTGAGGATCGAGGAATGAAGATTGAGTATTGGGGATTGAAGACTGAGGATTGAGGATTGTGGATTGAGGTTTGAGGATTGAGTATTCAGGATTGAGGATTGAGGATTGTAGATATAGGGTTGAGGATTGGTGATTAAAGATTGAGTGTTGAGGATTGAAGATTGAGGATTGATGATTGGGGATTGAGTATTGAAGATGAGGGCTGAGGGTTGAGGATTGAGGTTTGAGGACTGCGGACTGAGGATTGAGGATTGAGAATTGAGGAATGAGGATTGAGGATTGAGGATTGAAGATTGGGGATTGAGGATTGAGGGTTGTGGATTGAGGACGAGGACTGAGGGTTGAGTATTGATGTTTGAGGTCTGAGGATTGAGGATTGAGGATTGAGAATTGTGGATTGAGGATTGAGGATTGAAGATTGAGGATTGGGTATTGAGGATTGAAGAATGAGGACTGAGGATTTAGGATTGAGGATCGAGGAATGAAGATTGAGTATTGGGGATTGAGAATTGAAGATTGAGGACTGAGGACTGGGGATTAAAGATTGAGTGTTGAGGATTGAAGATTGAGGATTGATGATTGGGGATTGAGGATTGAGGATTGAGGATTGAGGATTGAGTATTGAAGGCTGAGGATTGATGATTGAGGATTGAGGATTGAGGATTGAGGATTGAGTATTGAGGACTGAGGGTTGAAGATTGAGGATTGATGATTGAGGATTAAAGATTGAGTATTGAGGATTGAAGATTGAGAATTGAGGATTGAGGATTGAACATTGAGGACTGAGTGTTGAGTGTTGAGTGATGAGAACTGATGTTTCTGGATAGAGATTTGAAGATTGCAGATTGAGTATTGTGTATTGAAAACTGTGAATTGAGGATATTCTATTGAGGATTGAGGATTGTCACCTGATTGTTGAGGACTGAGGGCTGAAGATTGAGGATTCAGGATTGAGGATTCAGAATTGAGGTTTGAGGACTGAGGATTGAGGATTGAGGATTGAAGATTGAGTATTGAGGATTGAAGATTGAGGATTGAGGACTGAGAATTGAGGATTGAGGATGAGGGCAGAGGGTTGAGGATTGAGGTTTAAGGACTGAGGACTGAGGATTGAGGATTGAGAATTGAGGATTGAGGATTGAGGATTGAAGATTGAGGATTGGGTATTGAGGATTGAAGAATGAGGATTGAGGATTGAGGATTGAGGATAGAGGATTGAGGATTGAAGATTGAGGATTGGGTTTTGAGGATTGAGGATTGAGGATTGAGTATTGAAGGCTGAGGATTGATGATTGAGGATTGAGGATTGAGGATTGAGGATTGAGTATTGAGGACTGAGGGTTGAAGATTGAGGATTGATGATTGAGGATTAAAGATTGAGTATTGAGGATTGAAGATTGAGAATTGAGGATTGAGGATTGAACATTGAGGACTGAGTGTTGAGGGTTGAGTGATGAGAATGGATGTTTGAGGATAGAGATTTGAAGATTGCAGATTGAGTATTGTGTATTGAAAACTGTGAATTGAGGATATTCTATTGAGGATTGAGGATTGTCACCTGATTGTTGAGGACTGAGGGCTGAAGATTGAGGATTCAGGATTGAGGATTCAGAATTGAGGTTTGAGGACTGAGGATTGAGTATTGAGGATTGAAGATTGAGTATTGAGGATTGAAGATTGAGGATTGAGGATTGAGGATTGAGGATTGAGGATGAGGGCCGAGGGTTGAGGATTGAGGTTTAAGGACTGAGGACTGAGGATTGAGGATTGAGAATTGAGGATTGAGGATTGAGGATTGAAGATTGAGGATTGGGTATTGAGGATTGAAGGATGAGGATTGAGGATTGAGGATTGAGGATAGAGGATTGAAGATTGAGTGTTGAGGATTGAAGATTGACGATTGAGGATTGTGGATTGAAGATTGAGTATTGAACATTGAGGACTGAGTGTTGAGTGTTCAGTGATGAGGATTGATGTTTGTGGATAGAGGTTTGAAGACTGCAGATTGAGTATTGAGCATTGAAAACTGTGAATTGAGGATATTCTATTGAGGATTGAGGATTGTCAACTGATTGGTGAGGACTGAGGGCTGACGATTGAGGATTCAGGATTGAGGATTCAGAATTGAGGTTTGAGGACTGAGGATTGAGGATTGAAGATTGATTATTGAGGATTGAGGATTGAGAATTGAGGATTGTGGATTGAAGATTGAAGATTGAGGATTGGGTTTTGAGGAATGAAGAATGAGGATTGAGGATTGAGGATTGAGGATTGAGGATTGAAGATTGAGTATTGAGGATTGAAGATTGACTATTGAGGATTGAAGATTGAGGACTGGGGATTAAAGATTGAGTGTTGAGGATTGAAGATTGAGGATTGATGATTGGGGATTGAGGATTGAGGATTGAGGATTGAGGATTGAGTATTGAAGGCTGAGGATTGATGATTGAGGATTGAGGATTGAGGATTGAGGATTGAGTATTGAGGACTGAGGGTTGAAGATTGAGGATTGATGATTGAGGATTAAAGATTGAGTATTGAGGATTGAAGATTGAGAATTGAGGATTGAGGATTGAACATTGAGGACTGAGTGTTGAGTGTTGAGTGATGAGAACTGATGTTTCTGGATAGAGATTTGAAGATTGCAGATTGAGTATTGTGTATTGAAAACTGTGAATTGAGGATATTCTATTGAGGATTGAGGATTGTCACCTGATTGTTGAGGACTGAGGGCTGAAGATTGAGGATTCAGGATTGAGGATTCAGAATTGAGGTTTGAGGACTGAGGATTGAGGATTGAGGATTGAAGATTGAGTCTTGAGGATTGAAGATTGAGGATTGAGGACTGAGAATTGAGGATTGAGGATGAGGGCAGAGGGTTGAGGATTGAGGTTTAAGGACTGAGGACTGAGGATTGAGGATTGAGAATTGAGGATTGAGGATTGAGGATTGAAGATTGAGGATTGGGTATTGAGGATTGAAGAATGAGGATTGAGGATTGAGGATTGAGGATAGAGGATTGAGGATTGAAGATTGAGGATTGGGTTTTGAGGATTGAGGATTGAGGATTGAGTATTGAAGGCTGAGGATTGATGATTGAGGATTGAGGATTGAGGATTGAGGATTGAGTATTGAGGACTGAGGGTTGAAGATTGAGGATTGATGATTGAGGATTAAAGATTGAGTATTGAGGATTGAAGATTGAGAATTGAGGATTGAGGATTGAACATTGAGGACTGAGTGTTGAGGGTTGAGTGATGAGAATGGATGTTTGAGGATAGGGATTTGAAGATTGCAGATTGAGTATTGTGTATTGAAAACTGTGAATTGAGGATATTCTATTGAGGATTGAGGATTGTCACCTGATTGTTGAGGACTGAGGGCTGAAGATTGAGGATTCAGGATTGAGGATTCAGAATTGAGGTTTGAGGACTGAGGATTGAGTATTGAGGATTGAAGATTGAGTATTGAGGATTGAAGATTGAGGATTGAGGATTGAGGATTGAGGATTGAGGATGAGGGCCGAGGGTTGAGGATTGAGGTTTAACGACTGAGGACTGAGGATTGAGGATTGAGAATTGAGGATTGAGGATTGAGGATTGAAGATTGAGGATTGGGTATTGAGGATTGAAGGATGAGGATTGAGGATTGAGGATTGAGGATAGAGGATTGAAGATTGAGTATTGAGGATTGAAGATTGACGATTGAGGATTGTGGATTGAAGATTGAGTATTGAACATTGAGGACTGAGTGTTGAGTGTTCAGTGATGAGGATTGATGTTTGTGGATAGAGGTTTGAAGACTGCAGATTGAGTATTGAGCATTGAAAACTGTGAATTGAGGATATTCTATTGAGGATTGAGGATTGTCAACTGATTGGTGAGGACTGAGGGCTGACGATTGAGGATTCAGGATTGAGGATTCAGAATTGAGGTTTGAGGACTGAGGATTGAGGATTGAAGATTGATTATTGAGGATTGAGGATTGAGAATTGAGGATTGTGGATTGAAGATTGAAGATTGAGGATTGGGTTTTGAGGAATGAAGAATGAGGATTGAGGATTGAGGATTGAGGATTGAGGATTGAAGATTGAGTATTGAGGATTGAAGATTGACTATTGAGGATTGAAGATTGAGGATTGTGAATTGAAGATTGAGTATTGAGGATTGAAGATTGAGGATTGAGGATTGAGGATTGAGAATTGAAGATGAGGGCTGAGGGTTGAGGATTGAGGTTTGAGGACTGCGGACTGAGGATTGAGGATTGAGAATTGAGGAATGAGGATTGATGATTGAGGATTGAAGATTGGGGATTGAGGATTGAGGGTTGTGGATTGAGGACGAGGACTGAGGGTAGAGTATTGATGTTTGAGGTCTGAGGATTGAGGATTGAGGATTGACAATTGAGGATTGAAGATTGAGTATTGAGGATTGAAGGTTGAGGATTGAGGGTTGAGGATTGAAGATTGAGGACTTAGTGTTGAGGGTTGAGTGATGGGAATTGATGTTTGTGGATTGAGATTTGAAGATTGAAGAATGGGGATTGAGTATTGAAAACTGTGAATTGAGGATATTCTATTGAGGATTGAGTATTCACAATTGATTGTTGAGGACTGAGGGCTAAAGATTGAGGATTCAGGATTCAGGATTCGGGATTGAGGTTTAAGGACAGAGGATTGAGGGTTGAGGATTGAGGATTGAGGATTGACGCTTGAGGATTGAAGGTTGAGGATGGAGGATTGAAAAGAGTGGACTGAGTGTTGAGGATTGAGTGTTGAGAATTCATGTTTGAGGATTGAGATTTGATTATTGAATATTGTGGATTGAGTATTGAACCATGAGAATTCAGGATACTCTATTGAGTATTAGGAATTGAGGATTGATTGTTGAGTATTGAAGATTGGTGGTTGAGGGTTGTGTGTTGAATATTGAGGATTGAGGATTGAGGATTGAGGATTGAAGATTGAGGATTGAATATTGAGTCTTGATGATTGATGATTGAGGATTGAGGATTGAGTGTTGTGGATTGAGGACGAGGACTGACGGTTGAGGATTGAGGTTTGAGGTTTGAGGATTGAGGATTGAGGACTGAGGATTGAGGATTGAGGATTGAGCATTGAGGATTGAAGATTGAGGACTGGGGATTGAGGATTGAAGATTGACGATTGAGGATTGTGGATTGAGGATTGAGGGTTGAGGATTAAAGAATGAATATTGACGAATGAAGATTGAGGATTGAGGATTGAGGGTTGTGGATTGAGGACGAGGATTGAGTGTTGAGAATTGATGTTTGTGGTCTGAGGATTGAGGATTGAGGATTGAGAATTGTGGATTGAGGATTGAGGATTGAAGATTGAGGATTGGGTATTGAGGATTGAAGAATGAGGACTGAGGATTTAGGATTGAGGATCGAGGAATGAAGATTGAGTATTGGGGATTGAAGACTGAGGATTGAGGATTGTGGATTGAGGTTTGAGGATTGAGTATTCAGGATTGAGGATTGAGGATTGTAGATAGAGGGTTGAGGATTGGTGATTAAAGATTGAGTGTTAAGGATTGAAGATTGAGGATTGATGATTGGGGATTGAGTATTGAAGATGAGGGCTGAGGGTTGAGGATTGAGGTTTGAGGACTGCGGACTGAGGATTGAGGATTGAGAATTGAGGAATGAGGATTGAGGATTGAGGATTGAAGATTGGGGATTGAGGATTGAGGGTTGTGGATTGAGGACGAGGACTGAGGGTTGAGTATTGATGTTTGAGGTCTGAGGATTGAGGATTGAGGATTGAGAATTGTGGATTGAGGATTGAGGATTGAAGATTGAGGATTGGGTATTGAGGATTGAAGAATGAGGACTGAGGATTTAGGATTGAGGATCGAGGAATGAAGATTGAGTATTGGGGATTGAAGATTGAGGATTGAGGATTGTGGATTGAGGATTGAGGATTGAGTATTCAGGATTGAGGATTGAGGATTGTAGATTGAGGATTGAGGATTGGTGATTAAAGATTGAGTGTTGAGGATTGAAGATTGAGGATTGATGATTGGGGATTGAGGATTGAGGATTGAGGATTGAGCATTGAGTATTGAAGGCTGAGAATTGATGATTGAGGATTGAGGATTGAGGATTGAGGATTGAGTATTGAGGACTGAGGGTTGAAGATTGAGGATTGACGATTGAGGTTTAAAGATTGAGTATTGAGGATTGAAGATTGAAGATTGAGAATTGAGGATTGAGGATTGAACATTGAGGACTGAGTGTTGAGGGTTGAGTGATGAGAATTGATGTTTGTGGATAGAGATTTGAAGATTGCAGATTGAGTAATGTGTATTGTAAACTGTGAATTGAGGATATTCTATTGAGGATTGGGGATTGTCACCTGATTGTTGAGGACTGAGGGCTGAAGATTGAGGATTCAGGATTGAGGATTCAGAATTGAGGTTTGAGGACTGAGGATTGAGGATTGAAAATTGATTATTGAGGATTGAGGATTGAGAATTGAGAATTGAGGATTGTGGATTGAGGATTGAAGATTGAGGATTGGGTTTTGAGGATTGAAGAATGAGGATTGAGGATTGAGGATTGAGGATTGAGGATTGAAGGTTGAGTATTGAGGAATGAAGATTGAGGATTGAGGATTGAGGATTGAGAATTGACGATGAGGTCTGAGGGTTTAGGATTGAGGTTTGAGGACTGAGGACTGAGGATTGAGGATTGAGAATTGAGGATTGAGGATTGAGGATTGAGGATTGAAGATTGAGGATTGGGTATTGAGGATTGAATATTGAGGATTGAGGATTGAGGATCGAGGATTGCGGATTGAGGATTGAAGATTGAATATTGATGATTGAAGATTGAGGATTGAGGATTGAGTGTTGTGGATTGAGGACGAGGACTGAGTGTTGAGTATTGATGTTTGAGGTCTGATGATTGAGGATTGAGGATTGAGAATTGAGGATTGAGGATTGAGGGTTGAGGATTGAGGATTGAGGATTGAAGATTGAGGATTGGGTATTGAGGACTGAGGACTGAGGATTGAGTATTGAGGATTGAGGATTGAGGATTAAAGATTGAGTATTGAGGATTGAGGATTGAGGATTGAAGTTTGAGTATTGAGGATTGAAGATTGAGTATTGAGGATTGAGGATTGAGGATAGAGGATTGAAGATTGAGGATTGGGGACTGTGTGTTGAGGGTTGAGTAATGAGAATTGATGTTTGTGGATGGAGATTTGAAAATTGAAGATTGAGGGTTGAGTATTGAAAGCTGAGAATTCAGGATATTCTATTGAGTATTGAGAATTTTGGATTGATGGTTGAGTATTGAGGATTGATGTTTGAGGGTTGTGTGTTGAATATTGAGGATTGGCGGATTGAGTATTGAAGATTGAGGACTGAGGGCTGAGGATTGAGTATTGAGGATTGAGGATTCAGTATTGAGGGTTGAGGATTTAAGAGTATTGATGAGTGAAGATTGCGGATTTATTATTGAGGGTTGAGGTTTGAGGACGAGGACTGAGGGTTGTGGATTGAGGTTTGAGGACAGAAGATTTAGGATTGAGGATTGAGAATTGATAATTGAAGATTGAGGATTGAAAATTTAGGATTGGGTATTGAGGATTGAGGATTGGGGATTGAGGATTTAGTATTGGAGATTGATTATATAGGATTGAAGATAGAGGGTTGAGGATTGAGGATTGAGGATTGAGAATTGAGAATTGAGGATGATGACTGAGGTTTGAGGATTGAGGTTTGAGGAATGAGGATTGAGGATTGAAGATTGGGGATTGGTAACTGAGGATTGAAGAATGAGGATTCAGGATTGAGGATTGATGATTGGGGATTGAAGATTGAGTATTGAGGATTGAAGATTGAGTATTGATGATTGAAGATTGAGGATTGAGGGTTGAGGGTTGAGGGTTGCGGACGAGGACTGACGGTTGAGGATTGAGGTGTGAGGATTGAGGGTTGAGGACTGAGGACTGAGGATAGAGGATTGAGGATGGAGCATTGAGGATTGAAGATTGAGGACTGGGGATTGAGGACTGAAGATTGAGGATTAAGGATTGAGGATTGGTGATTGAGGATCTAGGGTTGAATATTGATTATTGAGGATTAAAGATTGAGGATTGAGGATTGAGGATTGAGAATTGAGAATTGAGGATAAGGAATGAGGGTTGAGGATTGAGGTTTGAGGAATGAGGATTGAGGATTGAGGATTGAGGATTGATGATTGAGTATTGATGATTGAAGATTGAGGATTGAGGATTGAGGGTTGAGGATTGAGGACGATGACTGACGGTTGAGGATTGTGGTTTGAGGATTGAGGATTGAGGATTGAGTATTGAGGATGAGGACTGGGGTTTGAGGATTGAGGTTTGAGGAATGAGGATTGAGGATTGAGGATTGAGAATTGAGGATTGAGGATTGAGGATTGAAGATTGAGGATTTGGTATTAAGGATTGAAGAATGAGGATTGAGGATTGAGGATTCAGAATTGATGTTTGAGGACTGAGGATTGAGGATTGAAGATTGATTATTGAGGCTTGAGGATTGAGAATTGAGGATTGAAGATTGAGGATTGAAGATTGATGATTGGGTATTGAGAATTGATGATTGGGGATTGAGGATTGAGGATTGAGGATTGAGCATTGAGTATTGAAGGCTGAGAATTGATGATTGAGGATTGAGGATTGAGGATTGAGGATTGAGTATTGAGGACTGAGGGATGAAGATTGAGGATTGACGATTGAGGTTTAAAGATTGAGTATTGAGGATTGAAGATTGAAGATTGAGAATTGAGGATTGAGGATTGAACATTGAGGACTGAGTGTTGAGGGTTGAGTGATGAGAATTGATGTTTGTGGATAGAGATTTGAAGATTGCAGATTGAGTAATGTGTATTGTAAACTGTGAATTGAGGATATTCTATTGAGGATTGGGGATTGTCACCTGATTGTTGAGGACTGAGGGCTGAAGATTGAGGATTCAGGATTGAGGATTCAGAATTGAGGTTTGAGGACTGAGGATTGAGGATTGAAAATTGATTATTGAGGATTGAGGATTGAGAATTGAGAATTGAGGATTGTGGATTGAGGATTGAAGATTGAGGATTGAGTGTTGTGGATTGAGGACGAGGACTGAGTGTTGAGTATTGATGTTTGAGGTCTGATGATTGAGGATTGAGGATTGAGAATTGAGGATTGAGGATTGAGGGTTGAGGATTGAGGATTGAGGATTGAAGATTGAGGATTGGGTATTGAGGACTGAGGACTGAGGATTGAGTATTGAGGATTGAGGATTGAGGATTAAAGATTGAGTATTGAGGATTGAGGATTGAGGATTGAAGTTTGAGTATTGAGGATTGAAGATTGAGTATTGAGGATTGAGGATTGAGGATAGAGGATTGAAGATTGAGGATTGGGGACTGTGTGTTGAGGGTTGAGTAATGAGAATTGATGTTTGTGGATGGAGATTTGAAAATTGAAGATTGAGGGTTGAGTATTGAAAGCTGAGAATTCAGGATATTCTATTGAGTATTGAGAATTTTGGATTGATGGTTGAGTATTGAGGATTGATGTTTGAGGGTTGTGTGTTGAATATTGAGGATTGGCGGATTGAGTATTGAAGATTGAGGACTGAGGGCTGAGGATTGAGTATTGAGGATTGAGGATTCAGTATTGAGGGTTGAGGATTTAAGAGTATTGATGAGTGAAGATTGCGGATTTATTATTGAGGGTTGAGGTTTGAGGACGAGGACTGAGGGTTGTGGATTGAGGTTTGAGGACAGAAGATTTAGGATTGAGGATTGAGAATTGATAATTGAAGATTGAGGATTGAAAATTTAGGATTGGGTATTGAGGATTGAGGATTGGGGATTGAGGATTTAGTATTGGAGATTGATTATATAGGATTGAAGATAGAGGGTTGAGGATTGAGGATTGAGGATTGAGAATTGAGAATTGAGGATGATGACTGAGGTTTGAGGATTGAGGTTTGAGGAATGAGGATTGAGGATTGAAGATTGGGGATTGGTAACTGAGGATTGAAGAATGAGGATTCAGGATTGAGGATTGATGATTGGGGATTGAAGATTGAGTATTGAGGATTGAAGATTGAGTATTGATGATTGAAGATTGAGGATTGAGGGTTGAGGGTTGAGGGTTGCGGACGAGGACTGACGGTTGAGGATTGAGGTGTGAGGATTGAGGGTTGAGGACTGAGGACTGAGGATAGAGGATTGAGGATGGAGCATTGAGGATTGAAGATTGAGGACTGGGGATTGAGGACTGAAGATTGAGGATTAAGGATTGAGGATTGGTGATTGAGGATCTAGGGTTGAATATTGATTATTGAGGATTAAAGATTGAGGATTGAGGATTGAGGATTGAGAATTGAGAATTGAGGATAAGGAATGAGGGTTGAGGATTGAGGTTTGAGGAATGAGGATTGAGGATTGAGGATTGAGGATTGATGATTGAGTATTGATGATTGAAGATTGAGGATTGAGGATTGAGGGTTGAGGATTGAGGACGATGACTGACGGTTGAGGATTGTGGTTTGAGGATTGAGGATTGAGGATTGAGTATTGAGGATGAGGACTGGGGTTTGAGGATTGAGGTTTGAGGAATGAGGATTGAGGATTGAGGATTGAGAATTGAGGATTGAGGATTGAGGATTGAAGATTGAGGATTTGGTATTAAGGATTGAAGAATGAGGATTGAGGATTGAGGATTCAGAATTGATGTTTGAGGACTGAGGATTGAGGATTGAAGATTGATTATTGAGGCTTGAGGATTGAGAATTGAGGATTGAAGATTGAGGATTGAAGATTGATGATTGGGTATTGAGAATTGAAGAATGAGGATTGAGGATTGAGGATTGAGTATTGAGGATTGAAGATTGTGTATTGAGGATTGAAGATTGAGGATTGAGGACTGAGGATTGAGGGTTGAGTATTGAGGATTGAGGATTGAGGATTAAAGATTGACTAATGAGGATTGAAGATTGAGGATTGTGGATTGAAGGTTGAGTATTGAGGATTGAAGATTGAGAATTGAGGATTGAGGATTGAACATTGAGGACTGAGAGTTGAGGGTTGAGTGATGAGAATTGATGTTTGTGGATAGAGATTTGAAGATTGCAGATTGAGTATTGTGTATTGAAAACTGTGAATTGAGAATCTTCTATTGAGGATTGAGGATTGTCACCTGATTGTTGAGGACTGAGGGCTGAAGATTGAGGATTCAGTATTGAGGATACAGAATTGAGGTTTGAGGACTGAGGATTGAGGATGGAGGATCGAAGATTGAGTATCGAGGGTTGAAGATTGAGGATTGAGGATTGAGGATGAGGGCTGAGGGTTGAGGATTGAGATTTAAGGACTGAGGACTGAGGATTGAGGATTGAGAATTGAGGATTGAGGATTGAGGATTGAAGATTGAGGATTTGGTATTAAGGATTGAAGAAAGAGGATTGAGGATTGAGGATTGAGTATTCAGAATTGATGTTTGAGGACTGAGGATTGAGGATTGAAGATTGATTATTGAGGATTGAGGATTGAGAATTGAGGATTGAAGATTGAGGATTGAGGATTGAGGATTGAGGATTGAGGATTGAAGATTGGGGATTGAGGATTGAGGGTTGTGGATTGAGGACGAGGACTGAGGGTTGAGTATTGAGGATTGAGGATTGAGGATTGAAGTTTGAGTATTGAGGATTGAAGATTGAGGATTGAGGATTGAGGATTGAGGATAGAGGATTGAAGATTGAGGATTGGGGACTGAGTGTTGAGGGTTGAGTAATGAGAATTGATGTTTGTGGATGGAGATTTGAAAATTGATGATTGAGGGTTGAGTATTGAAAGCTGAGAATTCAGGATATTCTATTGAGTATTGAGAATTTTGGATTGATGGTTGAGTATTGAGGATTGATGGTTGAGGGTTGTGTGTTGAATATTGAGGATTGGCGGATTGACTATTGAAGATTGAGGACTGAGGGCTGAGGATTGAGTATTGAGGATTGAGGATTCAGTGTTGAGGGTTGAGGATTTAAGAGTATTGATGAGTGAAGATTGCGGATTTATTATTGAGGGTTGAGGTTTGAGGACGAGGACTGAGGGTTGTGGATTGAGGTTTGAGGACAGAAGATGGAGGATTGAGGATTGAGAATTGATAATTGAAGATTGAGGATTGAAAATTTAGGATTGGGTATTGAGGATTGAGGATTGGGGATTGAGGATCTAGTATTGGAGATTGATTATTTAGGATTGAAGATAGAGGGTTGAGGATTGAGGATTGAGGATTGAGAATTGAGAGTTGAGGATGATGACTGAGGTTTGAGGATTGAGGTTTGAGGAATGAGGATTGAGGATTGAGGATTGAGGATTGAGGATTGAGGATTGAGTATTGAAGGTTCAGGATTGATGACTGAGGATTGAGGATTGCGGATTGACGATTGAGGATTGAGGATTGAGGGTTGAAGGTTGAGTGTTGAGGATTGAAGGTTGAGGATTGACGATTGAGGATTGAGGATTGTGGATGATGGCTGAGGTTTGAGGTTTGAGGTTTGAGGTTTGAGTATTGAATCCTGAGAATTCAGGATGTTCTATTGAGTATTGAGAAATGAGGATTGATGGTTTAGTATTGAGCATTCAGGATTGAGGATTGAGGATTAAGTATTGAAGATTGAGGATTGATGGTTGAGGATTTAGAATTGAGGATTGAGGATTGAGGATTGAGGATTGAAAATTGAGTATTGAGGGTTGAAGATTGAGGACTGAGGAATAAGTATTGAGGATTGAGGATTGAGGATTGAAGATTGAGGATTGGGTATTGAGGATTGAAGAATGAGGATTGAGGAATGAGGATTGAGGATTGAGGATTGAAGATTGAGTATTGAGGGTTGAAGATTGAGGATTGAGGATTGAGGATTGAGGATTGAGGATTGAGGATTGAGGATTGAAGATTGAGGATTGGGGACTGAGTGTTGAGGGTTGAGCGATGAGGATTAATGTTTGTGGATAGAGATTTGAAGATTGCAGATTGAGTATCGAGTATTGAAAACTGTGAATTGAGGATATTCTATTGAGGAATGAGGATTGACAATTGATTGTCGAGGACTGAGGGCTGAAGATTGAGGATTAAGGATTGAGGATGCAGAATTGAGGTTTGAGGACTGAGGATTGAGGATTGAAGATTGAGTATTGAGGATTGAAGATTGAGGATTGAGGACTGAGGATGGAGGATTGAAGAGAGAGGACTGAGTGTTGAGGATTGAGTGTTGAGAATTGATGTTTGAGGGTTGAGATTTGATTATTAATTTTTGTGGATTGAGTATTGAACGATGAGAATTCAGGGTATTCTATTGAGTATTGAGAATTGAAGATTGATTGTTGAATATTGAGTATTGATGGTTGAGGGTTTTGTGATGAATATTGAGGATTGAGGATTGAGGATTGAGGATTGAGGATTGAGGATTGAGGATTGAAGATTGAGTATTGAGGATTGAAAGTTGAGGATTGAGGATTGAGGATTGAGGATTGAGGATTGAGGATTGAGAATTGAGGATTGAGGATTGAGGATTCAAGATTGAGGATTGGGTATTGAGGATTGTAGAATGAGGATTGTGGATTGAGGATTGAGGATTGAGGATTGAAGGTTGAGTATCTAGGATTGAAGATTGAGGATTGATGATTGAGGATTAAGGATTGGGTATTGAAGGTTGAGGATTGATGATTGGGGACTGATGATTGAGGATTGAGGATTGAGTATTGAGGACTGAGGATTGAAGATTGAGGATTGAGGATTGAGGATTAAAGATTGAGTATTGCGGATTGAAGATTGAGAATTGAGGATTGAGGATTGAACATTGAGGACTGAGTGTTGAGGGTTGAGTGATGAGAAGTGATGTTTGTGGATAGAGATTTGAGGATTGCAGATTGAGTATTGTGTATTGAAAACTGTGAATTGAGGATGTTCTATTGAGGATTGAGGATTGTTACCTGATTGTTGAGGACTGAGGGCTGAAGATTGAGGATTCAGTATTGAGGATTCAGAATTGAGGTTTGAGGACTGAGGATTGAGGATGGAGGATCGAAGATTGAGTATTGAGGATTGAAGATTGAGGACTGAGGATTGAGGATTGAGGATTGGGGATGAGGGCTGAGGGTTGAGGATTGAGATTTAAGGACTGAGGACTGGGGATTGAGCATTGAGAATTGAGGATTGAGGATTGAGGATTGAGGATTGAAGAATGAGGATTGAGGACTGAGGATTGAGGATTGAGGATTGGGGATGAGGGCTGAGGGTTGAGGATTGAGATTTAAGGACTGAGGACTGGGGATTGAGGATTGAGGATTGAGGATTGAACATTGAGGACTGAGTGTTGAGGGTTGAGTGATGAGAATTGATGTTAGTGGATAGAGATTTGAAGATTGCAGATTGAGTAATGTGTATTGTAAACTGTGAATTGAGGATATTCTATTGAGGATTGGGGATTGTCACCTGATTGTTGAGGACTGAGGGCTGAAGATTGAGGATTCAGGATTGAGGATTCAGAATTGAGGTTTGAGGACTGAGGATTGAGGATTGAAAATTGATTATTGAGGATTGAGGATTGAGAATTGAGAATTGAGGATTGTGGATTGAGGATTGAAGATTGAGGATTGGGTTTTGAGGATTGAAGAATGAGGATTGAGGATTGAGGATTGAGGATTGAGGATTGAAGATTGAGTATTGAGGAATGAAGATTGAGGATTGAGGATTGAGGATTGAGAATTGACGATGAGGTCTGAGGGTTGAGGATTGAGGTTTGAGGACTGAGGACTGAGGATTGAGGATTGAGAATTGAGGATTGAGGATTGAGGATTGAGGATTGAAGATTGAGGATTGGGTATTGAGGATTGAATATTGAGGATTGAGGATTGAGGATCGAGGATTGCGGATTGAGGATTGAAGATTGAATATTGATGATTGAAGATTGAGGATTGAGGATTGAGTGTTGTGGATTGAGGACGAGGACTGAGTGTTGAGTATTGATGTTTGAGGTCTGATGATTGAGGATTGAGGATTGAGAATTGAGGATTGAGGATTGAGGGTTGAGGATTGAGGATTGAGGATTGAAGATTGAGGATTGGGTATTGAGGACTGAGGACTGAGGATTGAGTATTGAGGATTGAGGATTGAGGATTAAAGATTGAGTATTGAGGATTGAGGATTGAGGATTGAAGTTTGAGTATTGAGGATTGAAGATTGAGGATTGAGGATTGAGGATTGAGGATAGAGGATTGAAGATTGAGGATTGGGGACTGAGTGTTGAGGGTTGAGTAATAAGAATTGATGTTTGTGGATGGAGATTTGAAAATTGAAGATTGAGGGTTGAGTATTGAAAGCTGAGAATTCAGGATATTCTATTGAGTATTGAGAATTTTGGATTGATGATTGAGTATTGAGGATTGATGGTTGAGGGTTGTGTGTTGAATATTGAGGATTGGCGGATTGAGTATTGAAGATTGAGGACTGAGGGCTGAGGATTGAGTATTGAGGATTGAGGATTCAGTATTGAAGGTTGAGGATTTAAGAGTATTGATGAGTGAAGATTGCGGATTTATTATTGAGGGTTGAGGTTTGAGGACGAGGACTGAGGGTTGTGGATTGAGGTTTGAGGACAGAAGATTGAGGATTGAGGATTGAGAATTGATAATTGAAGATTGAGGATTGAAAATTTAGGATTGGGTATTGAGGATTGAGGATTGGGGATTGAGGATTTAGTATTGGAGATTGATTATTTAGGATTGAAGATAGAGGGTTGAGGATTGTGAATTGAGGATTGAGAATTGAGAATTGAGCATGATGACTGAGGTTTGAGGATTGAGGTTTGAGGAATGAGGATTGAGGATTGAAGATTGGGGATTGGTAACTGAGGATTGAAGAATGAGGATTCAGGATTGAGGATTGATGATTGGGGATTGAAGATTGAGTATTGAGGATTGAAGATTGAGTATTGATGATTGAAGATTGAGGATTGAGGGTTGAGGGTTGAGGGTTGCGGACGAGGACTGACGGTTGAGGATTGAGGTGTGAGGATTGAGGGTTGAGGACTGAGGACTGAGGATAGAGGATTGAGGATGGAGCATTGAGGATTGAAGATTGAGGACTGGGGATTGAGGACTGAAGATTGAGGATTAAGGATTGAGGATTGGTGATTGAGGATCTGGGGTTGAATATTGATTATTGAGGATTAAAGATTGAGGATTGAGGATTGAGGATTGAGAATTGAGAATTGAGGATAAGGAATGAGGGTTGAGGATTGAGGTTTGAGGAATGAGGATTGAGGATTGAGGATTGAGGATTGATGATTGAGTATTTATGATTGAAGATTGAGGATTGAGGATTGAGGGTTGAGGATTGAGGACGATGACTGACGGTTGAGGATTGTGGTTTGAGGATTGAGGATTGTGGATTGAGTATTGAGGATGAGGACTGGGGTTTGAGGATTGGGGTTTGAGGAATGAGGATTGAGGATTGAGGATTGAGAGTTGAGGATTGAGGATTGAGGATTGAAGATTGAGGATTTGGTATTAAGGATTGAAGAATGAGGATTGAGGATTGAGGATTCAGAATTGATGTTTGAGGACTGAGGATTGAGGATTGAAGATTGATTATTGAGGCTTGAGGATTGAGAATTGAGGATTGAAGATTGAGGATTGAAGATTGAGGATTGGGTATTGAGAATTGAGGAATGAGGATTGAGGATTGAGGATTGAGTATTGAGGATTGAAGATTGAGTATTGAGGATTGAAGATTGAGGATTGAGGACTGAGGATTGAGGGTTGAGTATTGAGGATTGAGGATTGAGGATTAAAGATTGACTAATATGGATTGAAGATTGAGGATTGTGGATTGAAGGTTGAGTATTGAGGATTGAAGATTGAGGATTGAGGATTGAACATTGAGGACTGAGAGTTGAGGGTTGAGTGATGAGAATTGATGTTTGTGGATAGAGATTTGAAGATTGCAGATTGAGTATTGTGTATTGAAAACTGTGAATTGAGAATCTTCTATTGAGGATTGAGGATTGTCACCTGATTGTTGAGGACTGAGGGCTGAAGATTGAGGATTCAGTATTGAGGATACAGAATTGAGGTTTGAGGACTGAGGATTGAGGATGGAGGATCGAAGATTGAGTATCGAGGGTTGAAGATTGAGGATTGAGGATTGAGGATGAGGGCTGAGGGTTGAGGATTGAGATTTAAGGACTGAGGACTGAGGATTGAGGATTGAGAATTGAGGATTGAGGATTGAGGATTGAAGATTGAGGATTTGGTATTAAGGATTGAAGAAAGAGGATTGAGGATTGAGGATTGAGTATTCAGAATTGATGTTTGAGGACTGAGGATTGAGGATTGAAGACTGATTATTGAGGATTGAGGATTGAGAATTGAGGATTGAAGATTGAGGATTGAGGATTGAAGATTGAGGATTGAGGACTGAGGATTGAGGGTTGAGTATTGAGGATTGAGGATCGAGGATTAAAGATTGACTATAGAGGATTGAAGATTGAGGATTGTGGATTGAAGATTGAGTATTGAGGATTGAAGATTGAGGATTGAGGATTGAGGATTGAGAATTGAAGATGAGGGCTGAGGGTTGAGGATTGAGGTTTGAGGACTGCGGACTGAGGATTGAGGATTGAGAATTGAGGAATGAGGATTGAGGATTGAGGATTGAAGATTGGGGATTGAGGATTGAGGGTTGCGGATTGAGGACGAGGATTGAGGGTTCAGTATTGATGTTTGAGGTCTGAGGATTGAGGATTGAGGATTGACAATTGAGGATTGAAGATTGAGTATTGAGGATTGAAGGTTGAGGATTGAGGGTTGAGGATTGAAGATTGAGGACTTAGTGTTGAGGGTTGAGTGATGGGAATTGATGTTTGTGGATTGAGATTTGAAGATTGAAGAATGGTGATTGAGTATTGAAAACTGTGAATTGAGGATATTCTATTGAGGATTGAGTATTCACAATTGATTGTTGAGGACTGAGGGCTAAAGATTGAGGATTCAGGATTCAGGATTCGGGATTGAGGTTTAAGGACAGAGGATTGAGGGTTGAGGATTGAGGATTGAGGATTGACGCTTGAGGATTGAAGGTTGAGGATGGAGGATTGAAACGAGTGGACTGAGTGTTGAGGATTGAGTGTTGAGAATTCATGTTTGAGGATTGAAATTTGATTATTGAATATTGTGGATTGAGTATTGAACCATGAGAATTCAGGATACTCTATTGAGTATTAGGAATTGAGGATTGATTGTTGAGTATTGAAGATTGGTGGTTGAGGGTTGTGTGTTGAATATTGAGGATTGAGGATTGAGGATTGAGGATTGAAGATTGAGGATTGAATATTGAGTCTTGATGATTGATGATTGAGGATTGAGGATTGAGTGTTGAGGATTGAGGACGAGGACTGACGGTTGAGGATTGAGGTTTGAGGTTTGAGGATTGAGGATTGAGGACTGAGGATTGAGGATTGAGGATTGAGCATTGAGGATTGAAGATTGAGGACTGGGGATTGAGGATTGAAGATTGACGATTGAGGATTGTGGATTGAGGATTGAGGGTTGAGGATTAAAGATTGAATATTGATGAATGAAGATTGAGGATTGAGGATTGAGGGTTGTGGATTGAGGACGAGGACTGAGTGTTGAGAATTGATGTTTGAGGTCTGAGGATTGAGGATTGAGGATTGAGAATTGTGGATTGAGGATTGAGGATTGAAGATTGAGGATTGGGTATTGAGGATTGAAGAATGAGGACTGAGGATTTAGGATTGAGGATCGAGGAATGAAGATTGAGTATTGGGGATTGAAGACTGAGGATTGAGGATTGTGGATTGAGGTTTGAGGATTGAGTATTCAGGATTGAGGATTGAGGATTGTAGATAGAGGATTGAGGATTGGTGATTAAAGATTGAGTGTTGAGGATTGAAGATTGAGGATTGATGATTGGGGATTGAGAATTGAAGATGAGGGCTGAGGGTTGAGGATTGAGGATTGAGGACTGAGGATTGAGGATTGAGGATTGAGCATTGAGGATTGAAGATTGAGGACTGGGGATTGAGGATTGAAGGTTGACGATTGAGGATTGTGGATTGAGGATTGAGGGTTGAGGATTAAAGATTGAATATTGATGATTGAAGATTGAGGATTGAGGATTGAGGGTTGTGGATTGAGGACGAGGACTGAGTGTTGAGAATTGATGTTTGAGGTCTGAGGATTGAGGATTGAGGATTGAGAATTGAGGATTGAGGATTGAGGATTGAAGATTGAGGATTGGGTATTCAGGATTGAAGAATGAGGACTGAGGATTTAGGATTGAGGATCGAGGAATGAAGATTGAGTATTGGGGATTGAAGATTGAGGATTGAGGATTGTGGATTGAGGATTGAGGATTGAGTATTCATGATTGAGGATTGAGGATTGTAGATTGAGGATTGAGGATTGATGATTAAAGATTGAGTGTTGAGGATTGAAGATTGAGGATTGATGATTGGGGATTGAGGATTGAGGATTGAGGATAGAGGATTGAGTATTGAAGGCCGAGGATTGATGATTGAGGATTGAGGATTGAGTATTGAGGATTGAGTATTGAGGACTGAGGGTTGAAGATTGAGGATTGATGATTGAGGTTTAAAGATTGAGTATTGAGGATTGAAGATTGAAGATTGAGAATTGAGGATTGTGGATTGAACATTGAGGACTGAGTGTTGAGGGTTGAGTCATGAGAATTGATGTTTGTGGATAGAGATTTGAAGATTGCAGATTGAGTATTGTGTATTGTAAACTGTGAATTGAGGATATTCTATTGAGGATTGGGGATTGTCACCTGATTGTTGAGGACTGAGGGCTGAAGATTGAGGATTCAGGATTGAGGATTCAGAATTGAGGTTTGAGGACTGAGGATTGAGGATTGAAAATTGATTATTGAGGATTGGGGATTGAGAATTGAGGATTGTGGATTGAGGATTGAAGATTGAGGATTGGGTTTTGAGGATTGAAGGATGAGGATTGAGGATTGAGGATTGAAGATTGAGTATTGAGGATTGAAGATTGAGGATTGAAGACTGAGGATTGAGGATTGAGTATTGAGGATTGAGGATTGAGGATTAAAGATTGAGTATTGAGGATTGAAGATTGAGGATTGTGGATTGAAGATTGAGTATTGAGGATTGAGGGTTGAGGATTGAGGATTGAAGATTGAGAATTGACGATGAGGTTTGAGGACTGAGGACTGAGGATTGAGGATTGAGAATTGAGGATTGAGGATTGTGGATTGAGGATTGAAGATTGAGGATTGGGTATTGAGGATTGAACATTGAGGATTGAGGATTGAGCATCGAGGATTGCGGATTGAGGATTGAAGATTGAATATTGATGATTGAAGATTGAGGATTGAGGATTGAGGGTTGTGGATTGAGGACGAGGACTGAGTGTTGAGTATTGATGTTTGAGGTCTGATGATTGAGGATTGAGGATTGAGAATTGAGGATTGAGGATTGAGGATTGAAGATTGAGGATTGGGTATTGAGGATTGAAGAATGAGGATCGAGGATTGAGTATTGAGGATTGAGGATTGAAGATTGAGTATTGGGGATTGAAGACTGACGATTGAGGATTTAGGATTGAGGGTTGAGGATTTAGTATTGAGAATTGAGGATTGAGGATTGAGTATTGAAGATTGAGGATTGATGGTTGAGGATTTAGAATTGAGGATTGAGGATTGAGGATTGAAAATTGAGTATTGAGGATTGAAGATTGAGGACTGTGGAACAAAGATTGAGGATTGAGGATGATGGCTGAGGGTTGAGGATTGAGGCTTGAGGACTGAGGACTGAGGATTGAGGATTGAGAATTGAGGATAGAGGATTGAGGATTGAAGATTGAGGATTGGGTATTGAGGGTTGAAGAATGAGGATTGAGGATTGAGGATTGAGGATTGAGGATTGAGGATTGAAGATTGAGTATTGAGGATTGAAGATTGAGTATTGAGGATTGAGGATTGAGGATTGAGTATTGAAGATTGAGGTCTGAGGACTGGGGATTGAGTATAGAGGATTGAGTATTCAGTATTGAGGATTGAGGATTGAAGATCGAGTATTGATGATTGAAGATTGCGGATTGATTATTGAGGGTTGGGGATTGATGACGAGGTCTGAGGGTTGAGGATTGAGTACTGAGGATTGAGGATGGAGGTTTGGGCATTGAGGATTGAAGATTGAGGACTGGGGATTGAGGATTGAATATTGAGGATTAAGGATTGAGGATTGGGGATAGGGGATCTAGGATTGGAGATTGATTATTGAGGATTGAAGATTGAGTGTTGAGGATTGAGGATTGAGAATTGAGAATTGAGGATGAGGACTGAGGGTTGGGGATTGAGGTTTGAGGTACGAGGATTGAGGATTGAGGATTGAGGACTGAGGAATAAAGATTGAGGATTGAGGATGTGGGCTGAGGGTTGAGGATTGAGGCTTGAGGACTGAGGACTGAGGATTGAGGATTGAGAATTGAGGATAGAGGATTGAGGATTGAAGATTGAGGATTGGGTATTGAGGATTGAAGAATGAGGATTGAGGATTGAGGATTGAGGATTGAGGATTGAAGATTGAGTATTGAGGATTGAAGATTGAGTATTGAGGATTGAGGATTGAGGATTGAGGACTGAGGATTGAGGATTCAGGATTGAGAATTGAAGATTGACGAATGAGGACTGGGGATTGAGTATTGAGGATTGAGGATTCAGAATTGAGGATTGATGATTGAAGATTGAGTATTGATGATTGAAGGTTGCGGATTGATTATTGAGGGTTGAGGATTGATGACGAGGACTGAGGGTTGAGGATTGAGGACTGAGGATTGAGGATGGAGGATTGGGCATTGAGGATTGAAGATTGAGGATTGAGGATTGAGGATTGAGTATTGAGGATTGAGGATTGAGGACTGAGGATTGAGGATTGAGTATTGAAGATTGAGGTCTGAGGACTGGGGATTGAGTATAGAGGATTGAGTATTCAGAATTGAGGATTGAGGATTGAAGATCGAGTATAGATGATTGAAGATTGCGGATTGATTATTGAGGGTTGAGGATTGATGACGAGGTCTGAGGGTTGAGGATTGAGTACTCAGGATTGAGGATGGATGTTTGGGCATTGAGGATTGAAGATTGAGGACTGTGGAATAAAGATTGAGGATTGAGGATGATGGCTGAGGGTTGAGGATTGAGGCTTGAGGACTGAGGACTGAGGATTGAGGATTGAGAATTGAGGATAGAGGATTGAGGATTGAAGATTGAGGATTGGGTATTGAGGGTTGAAGAATGAGGATTGAGGATTGAGGATTGAGGATTGAGGATTGAGGATTGAAGATTGAGTATTGAGGATTGAAGATTGAGTATTGAGGATTGAGGATTGAGGATTGAGTATTGAAGATTGAGGTCTGAGGACTGGGGATTGAGTATAGAGGATTGAGTATTCAGTATTGAGGATTGAGGATTGAAGATCGAGTATTGATGATTGAAGATTGCGGATTGATTATTGAGGGTTGGGGATTGATGACGAGGTCTGAGGGTTGAGGATTGAGTACTGAGGATTGAGGATGGAGGTTTGGGCATTGAGGATTGAAGATTGAGGACTGGGGATTGAGGATTGAATATTGAGGATTAAGGATTGAGGATTGGGGATAGGGGATCTAGGATTGGAGATTGATTATTGAGGATTGAAGATTGAGTGTTGAGGATTGAGGATTGAGAATTGAGAATTGAGGATGAGGACTGAGGGTTGGGGATTGAGGTTTGAGGTACGAGGATTGAGGATTGAGGATTGAGGACTGAGGAATAAAGATTGAGGATTGAGGATGAGGGCTGAGGGTTGAGGATTGAGGCTTGAGGACTGAGGACTGAGGATTGAGGATTGAGAATTGAGGATAGAGGATTGAGGATTGAAGATTGAGGATTGGGTATTGAGGATTGAAGAATGAGGATTGAGGATTGAGGATTGAGGATTGAGGATTGAAGATTGAGTATTGAGGATTGAAGATTGAGTATTGAGGATTGAGGATTGAGGATTGAGGACTGAGGATTGAGGATTCAGGATTGAGAATTGAAGATTGACGAATGAGGACTGGGGATTGAGTATTGAGGATTGAGGATTCAGAATTGAGGATTGATGATTGAAGATTGAGTATTGATGATTGAAGGTTGCGGATTGATTATTGAGGGTTGAGGATTGATGACGAGGACTGAGGGTTGAGGATTGAGAACTGAGGATTGAGGATGGAGGATTGGGCATTGAGGATTGAAGATTGAGGATTGAGGATTGAGGATTGAGTATTGAGGATTGAGGATTGAGGATTGAGGATTGAGGATTGAGTATTGAAGATTGAGGTCTGAGGACTGGGGATTGAGTATAGAGGATTGAGTATTCAGAATTGAGGATTGAGGATTGAAGATCGAGTATAGATGATTGAAGATTGCGGATTGATTATTGAGGGTTGAGGACTGATGACGAGGTCTGAGGGTTGAGGATTGAGTACTCAGGATTGAGGATGGATGTTTGGGCATTGAGGATTGAAGATTGAGGACTGGGGATTGAGGATTGAATATTGAGGATTAAGGATTGAGGATTGGGGATAGGGGATCTAGGATTGGAGATTGATTATTGAGGATTGAAGATTGAGTGTTGAGGATTGAGGATTGAGAATTGAGGATAAGGACTGAGGGTTGAGGATTGAGGTTTGAGGAATGAGGATTGGGGATTGAAGATTGAGGGTCGAGGATTGAGGATTGAGAATTGAGAATTGAGGATGAGGGCTGAGGGTTGAAGAATGAGGATTGAGGATTGAGGATTGAGGATTCAGGATTGAGGATTGAAGATTGAGTATTGAGGATTGAAGACTGATGACTGAGGATTGAGGATTGAGGATTGTGGATTGAGAATTGAGGATTGAGAATTGAAGATCGAGTATAGATGATTGAAGATTGCGGATTGACTATTGAGGGTTGAGGATTGATGACGAGGTCTGAGGGTTGAGGATTGAGTACTCAGGATTGAGGATGGATGTTTGGGCATTGAGGATTGAAGATTGAGGACTGTGGAATAAAGATTGAGGATTGAGGATGATGGCTGAGGGTTGAGGATTGAGGCTTGAGGACTGAGGACTGAGGATTGAGGATTGAGAATTGAGGATAGAGGATTGAGGATTGAAGATTGAGGATTGGGTATTGAGGGTTGAAGAATGAGGATTGAGGATTGAGGATTGAGGATTGAGGATTGAGGATTGAAGATTGAGTATTGAGGATTGAAGATTGAGTATTGAGGATTGAGGATTGAGGATTGAGTATTGAAGATTGAGGTCTGAGGACTGGGGATTGAGTATAGAGGATTGAGTATTCAGTATTGAGGATTGAGGATTGAAGATCGAGTATTGATGATTGAAGATTGCGGATTGATTATTGAGGGTTGGGGATTGATGACGAGGTCTGAGGGTTGAGGATTGAGTACTGAGGATTGAGGTTGGAGGTTTGGGCATTGAGGATTGAATATTGAGGACTGGGGATTGAGGATTGAATATTGAGGATTAAGGATTGAGGATTGGGGATAGGGGATCTAGGATTGGAGATTGATTATTGAGGATTGAAGATTGAGTGTTGAGGATTGAGGATTGAGAATTGAGAATTGAGGATGAGGACTGAGGGTTGGGGATTGAGGTTTGAGGTACGAGGATTGAGGATTGAGGATTGAGGACTGAGGAATAAAGATTGAGGATTGAGGATGAGGGCTGAGGGTTGAGGATTGAGGCTTGAGGACTGAGGACTGAGGATTGAGGATTGAGAATTGAGGATAGAGGATTGAGGATTGAAGATTGAGGATTGGGTATTGAGGATTGAAGAATGAGGATTGAGGATTGAGGATTGAGGATTGAGGATTGAAGATTGAGTATTGAGGATTGAAGATTGAGTATTGAGGATTGAGGATTGAGGATTGAGGACTGAGGATTGAGGATTCAGGATTGAGAATTGAAGATTGACGAATGAGGACTGGGGATTGAGTATTGAGGATTGAGGATTCAGAATTGAGGATTGATGATTGAAGATTGAGTATTGATGATTGAAGGTTGCGGATTGATTATTGAGGGTTGAGGATTGATGACGAGGACTGAGGGTTGAGGATTGAGGACTGAGGATTGAGGATGGAGGATTGGGCATTGAGGATTGAAGATTGAGGATTGAGGATTGAGGATTGAGTATTGAGGATTGAGGATTGAGGATTGAGGATTGAGGATTGAGTATTGAAGATTGAGGTCTGAGGACTGGGGATTGAGTATAGAGGATTGAGTATTCAGAATTGAGGATTGAGGATTGAAGATTGAGTATTGAGGATTGAAGACTGATGACTGAGGATTGAGGATTGAGGATTGTGGATTGAGAATTGAGGATTGAGGATTGAAGTTTGAGTATTGAGGATTGAAGATTGAGGATTGAGGATTGAGGATTGAGGATTGAGGACTGAGGATTGAGGATTGAGGATTGAGCATTCAGGATTGAAGATTGGGGACTGGGGATTGAGGATTGAAGATTGAGGATTAAGGATTGAGGATTGGGGATTGGGGATCTAGGATTGGAGATTGATTATTGAGGATTGAAGATTGAGGGTTAAGGATTGAGGATTGAGATGGAGAATTGAGGAAGAGGACTGAGGATTGAGGATTGAGGATTGAAGATTGAATATTGAGGATTGATGATTGAGGATTGAGGATTGACGATTGAGGATTGAGGATTGAGATTTGAGGATTGACGATGAGGGCTGAGGGTTGAGGACTGAGGTTCGAGGTCTGAGGTCTGAGGCTTGAGGATTGAGAATTGAGGATTGAGGATTGAGGATAGAAGATTGAGGACTGAGGATTGAGGATTGAGAATTGAGGATGAGGACTGTGGTTTGAGGATTGAGGTTTGAGGAATGAGGATAGAGGATTGAAGATTGAGGATTGAAGATTGAGGATTGGGGACTGAGTGTTCAGGGTTGAGTGCTGAGAATTAATGTTTGTGGATAGAGATTTGAAGATTGCAGATTGAGTATCGAGTATTGAAAACTGTGAATTGAGAATATTCTATTGAGGATTGAGGATTGACAATTGATTGTCGAGGACTGAGGGCTGAAGATTAAGGATTAAGGATTGAGGATTCAGAATTGAGGTTTGAGGACTGAGGATTGAGGATTGAAGATTGAGTATTGAGGATTGAAGATTGAGGATTGAGGACTGAGGATGGAGGATTGAAGAGAGAGGACTGAGTGTTGAGGATTGAGTGTTGAGAATTGATGTTTGAGGGTTGAGAATTGATTATTAATTTTTGTGGACTGAGTATTGAACGATGAGTATTCAGGGTATTTTATTGAGTATTGAGAATTGAGGATTGTTTGTTGAATATTGAGGATTGATGGTTGAGGGTTTTGTGTTGAATATTGAGGATTGAGGATTGAGGATTGAGGATTGCGGATTGAGTATTGAGGACTGAGGATTGAAGATTGAGGATTGATGATTGAGGATTAAAGATTGAGTATTAAGGATTGAAGATTGAGAATTGAGGATTGAGGATTGAACATTGAGGACTGAGTGTTGAGGGTTGAGTGATGAGAATTGATGTTTGAGGATACAGATTTGAAGATTGCAGATTGAGTATTGTGTATTGAAAACTGTGAATTGAGGATATTCTATTGAGGATTGAGGATTGTCACCTGATTGTTGAGGACTGAGGGCTGAAGATTGAGGATTCAGGATTGAGGATTCAGAATTGAGGTTTGAGGACTGAGGAATGAGGATTGAGGATTGCAGATTCAGTATTGAGGATTGAAGATTGAGGATTGAGGATTGAGAATTGAGGATTGAAGATTGAGGATTGAGGATTGAGGATTGAGAATTGACGATGAGGTCTGAGGGTTGAGGATTGAGGTTTGAGGACTGAGGACTGAGGATTGAGAATTGAGAATTGAGGGTTGAGGATTGAGGATTGAGGATTGAAGATTGACGATTGGGTATTGAGGATTGAACATTGAGGATTGAGGATTGAGGATCGAGGATTGCGGATTGAGGATTGAAGATTGAATATTGATGATTGAAGATTGAGGATTGAGGATTGAGGGTTGTGGATTGAGGACGAGGACTGAGTGTTGAGTATTGATGTTTGAGGTCTGATGATTGAGGATTGAGGATTGAGAATTGAGGATTGAGGATTGAGGATTGAGGATTGAGGATTGAGGATTGAAGATTGAGGATTGGGTATTGAGGACTGAGGACTGAGGATTGAGTATTGAGGATTGAGGATTGAGGATTAAAGATTGAGTATTGAGGATTGAGGATTGAGGATAGAAGTTTGAGTATTGAGGATTGAAGTTTGAGGATTGAGGATTGAGGATTGAGGATTGAGGATTGAAGATTGAGGATTGGGGACTGAGTGTTGAGGGTTGAGTAATGAGAATTGATGTTTGTGGATGGAGATTTGAAAATTGAAGATTGAGGATTGAGTATTGAAAGCTGCGAATTCAGGATATTCTATTGAGTATTGAGAATTTTGGATTGATGTTTGAGTATTGAGGATTGATGGTTGAGGGTTGTGTGTTGAATATTGAGGATTGGCGGATTGAGTATTGAAGATTGAGGACTGAGGACTGAGGATTGAGTATTGAGGATTGAGGATTCAGTATTGAGGATTGAGGATCTAAGAGTATTGATGAGTGAAGATTGCGGATTTATTATTGAGGGTTGAGGTTTGAGGACTAGGACTGAGGGTTGTGCATTGAGGTTTGAGGACAGAAGATTAAGGATTGAGGATTGAGAATTGATAATTGAAGATTGAGGATTGAAAATTTAGGATTGGTTATTGAGGATTGAGGATTGGGTATTGAGGATTTAGTATTGGAGATTGATTATTTAGGATTGAAGATAGAGGGTTGAGGATTGAGGATTATGGATTGAGAATTGAGAATTCAGGATGATGACTGAGGTTTGAGGATTGAGGTTTGAGGAATGAGGATTGAGGATTGAGGATTGAGGATTGAGGATTGATGATTGAGTATTGAAGGTTGAGGATTGATGACTGAGGATTGAGGATTGAGTATTGAAGGCTGAGGATTGATGACTGAGGATTGAGGATTGCGGATTGACGATTGAGGATTCAGGATTGAGGGTTGAAGGTTGAGTGTTGAGGATTGAAGGTTGAGGATTGACGATTGAGGATTGAGGATTGAGGATGATGGCTGAGGTTTGAGGTTTGAGGTTTGAGGTTTGAGAATTTAATCCTGAGAATTCAGGATGTTCTATTGAGTATTGAGAATTGAGGATTGATGGTTTAGTATTGAGGACTCAGGATTGAGGATTGAGGATTGAGTATTGAAGATTGAGGATTGATGGTTGAGGATTTAGAATTGAGGATTGAGGATTGAGGATTGGGGATTGAAAATTGAGTATTGAGGATTGAAGATTGAGGACTGAGGAATAAAGATTGAGGATTGAGGATGAGGGCTGAGGGTTGAGGATTGAGGCTTGAGGACTGAGGGTTGAAGATTGAGGATTGATGATTGAGGATTAAAGATTGAGTATTGAGGATTGAAGATTGAGAATTGAGGATTGAGGATTGAACATTGAGGACTGAGTGTTGAGGGTTGAGTGATGAGAACTGATGTTTGTGGATAGAGATTTGAAGATTGCAGATTGAGTATTGTGTATTGAAAACTGTGAATTGAGGATATTCTATTGAGGATTGAGGATTGTCACCTGATTGTTGAGGACTGAGGGCTGAAGATTGAGGATTCAGGATTGAGGATTCAGAATTGAGGTTTGAGGACTGAGGATTGAGGATTGAGGATTGAAGATTGAGTATTGAGGATTGAAGATTGAGGATTGAGGACTGAGAATTGAGGATTGAGGATGAGGGCAGAGGGTTGAGGATTGAGGTTTAAGGACTGAGGACTGAGGATTGAGGATTGAGAATTGAGGATTGAGGATTGAGGATTGAAGATTGAGGATTGGGTATTGAGGATTGAAGAATGAGGATTGAGGATTGAGGATTGAGGATAGAGGATTGAAGATTGAGTATTGAGGATTGAAGATTGACGGTTGAGGATTGTGGATAGAAGATTGAGTATTGAACATTGAGGACTGAGTGTTGAGGGTTCAGTGATGAGAATTGATGTTTGTGGATAGAGGTTTGAAGATTTCAGATTGAGTATTGAGTATTGAAAGCTGTGAATTGAGGATATTCTATTGAGGATTGAGGATTGTCAACTGATTGTTGAGGACTGAGGGCTGACGATTGAGGATTCAGGATTGAGGATTCAGAATTGAGGTTTGAGGACTGAGAATTGAGGATTGAAGATTGATTATTGAGGATTGTGGATTGAGAATTGAGGATTGTGGATTGAGGATTGAAGATTGAGGATTGGGTTTTGAGGATGGAAGAATGAGGATTGAGGATTGAGGATTGAGGATTGAGGATTGAAGATTGAGTATTGAGGATTGAAGATTGAGGATTGAGGACTGAGGATTGAGGATTGAGGATTGAGGATTGAGGATTGAGAATTGACGATGAGGTCTGAGGGTTGAGGATTGAGGTTTGAGGACTGAGGACTGAGGATTGAGGATTGAGAATTGAGGGTTGAGGATTGAGGATTGAGGATTGAAGATTGACGATTGGGTATTGAGGATTGAACATTGAGGATTGAGGATTGAGGATCGAGGATTGCGGATTGAGGATTGAAGACTGAATATTGATTATTGAAGATTGAGGATTGAGGATTGAGGGTTGTGGATTGAGGACGAGGACTGAGTGTTGAGTATTGATGTTTGAGGTCTGATGATTGAGGATTGAGGATTGAGAATTGAGGATTGAGGATTGAGGATTGAGGATTGAGGATTGAGGATTGAAGATTGAGGATTGGGTATTGAGGACTGAGGACTGAGGATTGAGTATTGTGGATTGAGGATTGAGGATTAAAGATTGAGTATTGAGGATTGAGGATTGAGGATAGAAGTTTGAGTATTGAGGATTGAAGATTGAGGATTGAGGATTGAGGATTGAGGATTGAGGATTGAAGATTGAGGATTGGGGACTGAGTGTTGAGGGTTGAGTAATGAGAATTGATGTTTGTGGATGGAGATTTGAAAATTGAAGATTGAAGATTGAGTATTGAAAGCTGAGAATTCAGGATATTCTATTGAGTATTGAGAATTTTGGATTGATGTTTGAGTATTGAGGATTGATGGTTGAGGGTTGTGTGTTGAATATTGAGGATTGGCGGATTGAGTATTGAAGATTGAGGACTAAGGACTGAGGATTGAGTATTGAGGATTGAGGATTCAGTATTGAGGATTGAGGATTTAAGAGTATTGATGAGTGAAGATTGCGGATTTATTATTGAGGGTTGAGGTTTGAGGACTAGGACTGAGGGTTGTGCATTGAGGTTTGAGGACAGAAGATTAAGGATTGAGGATTGAGAATTGATAATTGAAGATTGAGGATTGAAAATTTAGGATTGGTTATTGAGGATTGAGGATTGGGTATTGAGGATTTAGTATTGGAGATTGATTATTTAGGATTGAAGATAGAGGGTTGAGGATTGAGGATTATGGATTGAGAATTGAGAATTCAGGATGATGACTGAGGTTTGAGGATTGAGGTTTGAGGAATGAGGATTGAGGATTGAGGATTGAGGATTGAGGATTGATGATTGAGTATTGAAGGTTGAGGATTGATGACTGAGGATTGAGGATTGAGTATTGAAGGCTGAGGATTGATGACTGAGGATTGAGGATTGCGGATTGACGATTGAGGATTCAGGATTGAGGGTTGAAGGTTGAGTGTTGAGGATTGAATGTTGAGGATTGACGATTGAGGATTGAGGATTGTGGATGATGGCTGAGGTTTGAGGTTTGAGGTTTGAGGTTTGAGTATTGAATCCTGAGAATTCAGGATGTTCTATTGAGTATTGAGAATTGAGGATTGATGGTTTAGTATTGAGGATTCAGGATTGAGGATTGAGGATTGAGTATTGAAGATTGAGGATTGATGGTTGAGGATTTAGAATTGAGGATTGAGGATTGAGGATTGGGGATTGAAAATTGTGTATTGAGGATTGAAGATTGAGGACTGAGGAATAAAGATTGAGGATTGAGGATGAGGGCTGAGGGTTGAGGATTGAGGCTTGAGGACTGAGGACTGAGGATTGAGGATTGAGAATTGAGGATAGAGGATTGAGGATTGAAGATTGAGGATTGGGTATTGAGGATTGAAGAATGAGGATTGAGGATTGAGGATTGAGGATTGCGGATTGAAGATTGAGTATTGAGGATTGAAGATTGAGTATTGAGGATTGAGGATTGAGGTTTGAGGACTGAGGATTGAGGATTGAGGATTCAGAATTGAAGATTGAGGACTGAGGACAGGGGATTAAAGATTGAGTGTTGAGGATTGAAGATTGAGGATTGATGATTGGGGATTGAGGATTGAGGATTGAGGATTGAGGATTGAGTATTGAAGGCTGAGGATTGATGATCGAGGATTGAGGATTGAGGATTGAGGATTGAGTATTGAGGACTGAGGGTTGAAGATTGAGGATTGATGATTGAGGATTAAAGATTGAGTATTGAGGATTGAAGATTGAGAATTGAGGATTGAGGATTGAACATTGAGGACTGAGTGTTGAGGGTTGAGTGATGAGAACTGATGTTTGTGGATAGAGATTTGAAGATTGCAGATTGAGTATTGTGTATTGAAAACTGTGAATTGAGGATATTCTATTGAGGATTGAGGATTGTCACCTGATGGTTGAGGACTGAGGGCTGAAGATTGAGGATTCAGGATTGAGGATTCAGAATTGAGGTTTGAGGACTGAGGATTGAGGATTGAGGATTGAAGATTGAGTATTGAGGATTGAAGATTGAGGATTGAGGACTGAGAATTGAGGATTGAGGATGAGGGCAGAGGGTTGAGGATTGAGGTTTAAGGACTGAGGACTGAGGATTGAGGATTGAGAATTGAGGATTGAGGATTGAGGATTGAAGATTGAGGATTGGGTATTGAGGATTGAAGAATGAGGATTGAGGATTGAGGATTGAGGATTAAAGATTGAGTATTGAGGATTGAAGATTGAGGATTGTGGATTGAAGATTGAGTATTGAGGATTGAAGATTGACGATTGAGGATTGTGGATTGGAGATTGAGTATTGAACATTGAGGACTGAGTGTTGAGGGTTCAGTGATGAGAATTGATGTTTGTGGATAGAGATTTGAAGATTGCAGATTGAGTATTGTGTATTGAAAACTGTGAATTGAGGATATTCTATTGAGGATTGAGGATTGTCACATGATTGTTGAGGACTGAGGGCTGAAGATTGAGGATTCAGGATTGAGGATTCAGAATTGAGGTTTGAGGACTGAGGATTGAGGATTGAGGATTGAAGATTGAGTATTGAGGATTGAAGATTGAGGATTGAGGACTGAGAATTGAGGATTGAGGATGAGGGCAGAGGGTTGAGGATTGAGGTTTAAGGACTGAGGACTGAGGATTGAGGATTGAGAATTGAGGATTGAGGATTGAGGATTGAAGATTGAGGATTGGGTATTGAGGATTGAAGAATGAGGATTGAGGATTGAGGATTGAGGATAGAGGATTGAAGATTGAGTATTGAGGATTGAAGATTGACGATTGAGGATTGTGGATAGAAGATTGAGTATTGAACATTGAGGACTGAGTGTTGAGGGTTCAGAGATGAGAATTGATGTTTGTGGATAGAGGTTTGAAGATTGCAGATTGAGTATTGAGTATTGAAAGCTGTGAATTGAGGATATTCTATTGAGGATTGAGGATTGTCAACTGATTGTTGAGGACTGAGGGCTGACGATTGAGGATTCAGGATTGAGGATTCAGAATTGAGGTTTGAGGACTGAGAATTGAGGATTGAAGATTGAGGACTGGGGATTGAGGACTGAAGATTGAGGATTAAGGATTGAGGATTGGTGATTGAGGATCTAGGACTGAATATTGATTATTGAGGATTAAAGATTGAGGATTGAGGATTGAGAATTGAGAATTGAGAATTGAGGATAAGGACTGAGGGTTGAGGATTGAGGATTGAGGAATGAGGATTGAGGATTGAGGATTGAGGATTGAAGATTGAGTATTGATGATTGAAGATTGAGGATTGAGGATTGAGGGTTGAGGATTGAGGACGAGGACTGACGGTTGAGGATTGTAGTTTGAGGATTGAGGATTGAGGATTGAGTATTGAGGATGGGGACTGGGGTTTGAGGATTGAGGTTTGAGGAATGAGGATTGAGGATTGAGGATTGAGGATTGAGGATTGAGGATTGAGTATTGAAGGTTGAGGATTGATGACTGAGGATTGAGGATTGCGGGTTGACGATTGAAGATTGAGGATTGAGGGTTGAAGGTTGAGTGTTGAGGATTGAAGGTAGAGGATTGACGATTGAGGATTGAGGATTGAGGATGATGGCATAGGTTTGAGGTTTGAGGTTTGAGGTTTGAGTATTGAATCCTGAGAATTCAGGACGTTCTATTGAGTATTGAGAATTGAGGATTGATGGTTTAGTATTGAGGATTCAGGATTGAGGATTGAGGATTGAGTATTGAAGATTGAGGATTGATGGTTGAGGATTTAGAATTGAGGATTGAGGATTGAGGATTGAGGATTGAAGACTGAGGACTGAGGAATAAAGATTGGGGATTGAGGATGAGGGCTGAGGGTTGAGGATCGAGGCTTGAGGACTGAGGACTGAGGATTGAGGATTGAGAATTGAGGATTGGGTATTGAGGATTGAAGAATGAGGATTGAGAATTGAGGATAGAGGATTGAGGATTGAAGATTGAGGATTGGGTATTGAGGATTGAAGAATGAGGATTGAGGATTGAGGATTGAGGATTGAGGATTGAAGATTGAGTATTGAGTATTGAAGATTGAGTATTGAGGATTGAGGATTGAGGATTGAGGACTGAGGATTGAGGATTGAGGATTGAGAATTGAAGATTGAGTAATGATGACTGGGGATTGAGTATTGAGGATTGAGGATTGAAGATTGAGGATTGAGGATTGGGGACTGAGTGTTGGGGGCTGTATGATGAGAATTGATATTTGTGGATAGATATTTGAATATAGCAGATTGAGCATTGAGTATTGAAAGCTGTGAATTGATGATGTTCTATTGTGGATTGAGAATTGACAACTGACTGTTGAGGGCTGAGGGCTGAAGATTGCGGATTCAGGATTGAGAATTCAGAATTGATGATTGAGGACTGAGGACTGAGGATTGAAGATTGAGTATTGATGATTGAAGATTGCGGATTGATTATTGATGGTTGAGGATTGACGACGAGGGCCTAGGGTTGAGGATTGAGGACTGAGGATTGAGGATTGAGGACTGGGCATTGAGGACTGAAGATTGAGGACTGGGGATTGAGGATTGAAGATTGAGGATTAAGGATTGAGGATTGGGGATTGGGGATCTAGGATTGGAGATTGATTATTGAGGATTGAAGCTTGTGGGTTGAGGATTGAGGATTGAGGACTGAGAATTGAGGATGAGACCTGAGGGTTGAGGATTGAGGTTTGAGGTACGAGGATTGAGGATTGAGGATTGAGGGTTGTGGATTGAGGACGAGGACTGAGTGTTGAGAATTGATGTTTGAGGTCTGAGGATTGAGGATTGAGGATTGAGAATTGAGGATTGAGGATTGAGGATTGAAGATTGAGGATTGGGTATTGAGGATTGAAGAATGAGGACTGAGGATTTAGGATTGAGGATCGAGGATTGAAGATTGAGTATTGAGGATTAAAGATTGAGTATTGAGGATTGAGGATTGAGGATTGAGGACTGAGGATTGAGGATTGAGGATTGAGAATTGAAGATTGAGGAATGAGGACTGGGGATTGAGTATTGAGGATTGAGGATTGAAGATTGAGGATTGAGGATTGAGGATTGAGGATTGAGGATTGAGGATTGAGGATTGAGGATTGAGGATTGAGGATTGAGGATTGTGGATTGAGGATTGAAGATTGAGGATTGGGGACTGAGTGTTGAGGGCTGTGTGATGAGAATTGATATTTGTGGATAGATATTTCAATATAGCAGATTGAGCATTGAGTATTGAAAGCTGTGAATTGAGGATATTCTATTGAGGATTGAGGATTGTCAACTGATTGTTGAGGATTGAGGGCTGACGATTGAGGATACAGGATTGAGGATTCAGAATTGAGGTTTGAGGACTGAGGATTGAGGATTGAAGATTGATTATTGAGGATTGAGGATTGAGGATTGAGAATTGAGGATTGTGGATTGAGGATTGAAGATTGAGGATTGGGTTTTGAGGATTGAAGTATGAGGATTGAGGATTGAGGATTGAGGATTGAGGATTGAAGATTGAGTATTGAGGATTGAAGATTGAGGATTGAGGACTGAGGATTGAGGATTGAGTATTGAGGATTGAGGATTGAGGATTAAAGACTGAGTATTGAGGATTGAAGATTGAGGATTGTGGATTGAAGATTGAGTATTGAGGTTTGAAGATTGAGGATTGAGGATTGAGGATTGAGAATTGACGATGAGGTCTGAGGGTTGAGGATTGAGGTTTGAGGACTGAGGACTGAGGATTGAGGATTGAGAATTGAGGATTGAGGATTGAGGATTGAAGATTGAGGATTGGGTATTGAGGACTGAGGATTGAGGATTGAGGATTAAAGATTGAGTATTGAGGATTCAGGATTGGGGATTGAAGTTTGAGTATTGAGGATTGAAGATTGAGGATTGAGGATTGAGGATTGAGGATTGAGGATTGAAGATTGAGGATTGGGGACTGAGTGTTGAGGGTTGTGTGATGAGAATTGATGTTTGTGGATAGATAGTTGAAGATTGCAGATTGAGAATTGAGTATTGAAAACTGTGAATTAATGATATTCTATTGAGGATTGAGAATTGACAACTGATTGTTGAGGACTGAGGGCTGAAGATTGAGGATTCAGGATTGAGAGTTCAGAATTGATGATTGAGGACTGAGGACTGAGGATTGAAGATTGAGTATTGAGGATTGAAGATTGAGGATTAAGGATTGAGGATTTGGGATTGAGGATCTAGGATTGAAAATTGATTATTGAGGATTGAAGATTGAGTGTTGAGGATTGAGAATTGAGAATTGAGGATAAGGACTGAGGGTTGAGGATTGAGGATTGAGGAATGAGGATTGAGGATTGAAGATTGAGGGTTGAGGATTGAGGATTGAGAATTGAGAATTGAGGATGAGGACTGAGGGTTGAAGAATGAGGATTGAGGATTGAGGGTTCAGGATTGAGGATTGAAGATTGAGGATTGACGATTGAGTATTGAGGATTGAGGATTGACGACTGAGGATTGAGGATTGAGGATTGATGATTGCGGATTGAGTATTGAAAATTGAGTATTGAGGATTGAATATTGAGGATTGAAGATTGGGGATTGAGGATTGAAGATTGAGTATTGAGGATTGAAGATTAAGGATTGAGGATTGACGATTGAGGATTGAGGATTGAGGTTTGAGGATTGACGATGAGGGATGAGGGTTGAGGATTGAGGTTTGAGGTCTGAGGACTGAGGATTGGGGATTGAGAATTGATGATTGAGGATTGAGGATTGAAGATTGAGGATTGGGTATTGAGGATTGAAGAATGAGGATTGAGGATTGAGGATTGAGGATAGGGGACTGAGGATTGAAGATTCAGGATTGAGGATTGAGGATTGAGGATTGAGGATTGAGGATTGAAGATTCACTATTGAGGATCGAGGATTGAGAATTGAGGATTGACGATTGAACATTGAGGACTGAGTGTTGAGGTTTGAGTGATGAGAATTGATGACTGTGGATAGAGATTTGAAGATTGCAGATTGAGTATTGAGTATTGAAAACTGTGAATTGAGAATATTATACTGAGGATTGAGGATTGACAACTGATTGTTGAGGACTGAGGGCTGAAGGTTGAGGATTCAGGATCGAGGATTCAGAATTGAGGTTTGAGGACTGAGGATTGAGGATTGAAGATTGAGTATTGAGGATTGAAGGTTGAGGATTGAGGTTGAGGATTGATGATTGAGGATGAGGGCTGAGGGTTGAGGATTGATGTTTGAGGACTGAGGTCTGAGGATTGAGTATTGAGAATTGAGGATTGAGGATTGAGTATTGAAGATTGAGGATTGGGTATTGAGGATTGAAGAATGAGGATTGAGGATTGTGGATTCAGGATTGTGGATTGAATATTGAGTATTGAGGATTGAAGACTGACGATTGAGTATTGAGGATTGAGGATTGAGGATTGAGAATTGAGGACTGATGATTGAGTATTGATGGTTGAAGATTGAGGATTGAGGATTGAGGATTGAGGATTGAGGATTGAAGATTGAGGATTGTGGACTGAGTGTTGAGGGTTGTGTGATGAGAATTGATGTTTGTGGATAGATATTTGAAGATTGCAGATTGAGCATTGAGTATTGAAAACTGTGAATTGATGATATTCTATTGAGGATTGAGAATTGACAGCTGATTGTTGAGGACTGAGGGCTGAAGATTGAGGATTCAGGATTGAGAATTCAGAATTGAGGATTGAGTACTGAGGACTGAGGATTGAAGACTGAGTATTGAGGATTGAAGATTGAGGATTAAGGATTGAGGATTGGGGATTGAGGATCTAGTATAGAAAATTGATTATAGAGGATCGAAGGTTGAGGATTGAGGATTGAGGATTGAGAATTGAGAATTGAGGATAAGGACTGAGGGTTGAGGATTGAGGTTTGAGGAATGAGGATTGAGGATTGAGGGTTGAGGATTGAAGATTGAGTATTGATGATTGAAGATTGAGGATTGAGGATTGAGGGTTGAGGATTGAGGACGAGGACTGACAGTTGAGGATTGTGGTTTGAGGATTGAGGGTTGAGGATTGAGGATTGAGGATTGAGGATTGTGGATTGAGGATTGAAGATTGAGGATTGGGGACTGAGTGTTGAGGGCTGTGTGATGAGAATTGATATTTGTGGATAGATATTTCAATATAGCAGATTGAGCATTGAGTATTGAAAGCTGTGAATTGAGGATATTCTATTGAGGATTGAGGATTGTCAACTGATTGTTGAGGATTGAGGGCTGACGATTGAGGATACAGGATTGAGGATTCAGAATTGAGGTTTGAGGACTGAGGATTGAGGATTGAAGATTGATTATTGAGGATTGAGGATTGAGGATTGAGAATTGAGGATTGTGGATTGAGGATTGAAGATTGAGTATTGAGGATTGAAGATTGAGGATTGAGGACTGAGGATTGAGGATTGAGTATTGAGGATTGAGGATTGAGGATTAAAGACTGAGTATTGAGGATTGAAGATTGAGGATTGTGGATTGAAGATTGAGTATTGAGGTTTGAAGATTGAGGATTGAGGATTGAGGATTGAGAATTGACGATGAGGTCTGAGGGTTGAGGATTGAGGTTTGAGGACTGAGGACTGAGGATTGAGGATTGAGAATTGAGGATTGAGGATTGAGGATTGAAGATTGAGGATTGGGTATTGAGGACTGAGGATTGAGGATTGAGGATTAAAGATTGAGTATTGAGGATTCAGGATTGGGGATTGAAGTTTGAGTATTGAGGATTGAAGATTGAGGATTGAGGATTGAGGATTGAGGATTGAGGATTGAAGATTGAGGATTGGGGACTGAGTGTTGAGGGTTGTGTGATGAGAATTGATGTTTGTGGATAGATAGTTGAAGATTGCAGATTGAGAATTGAGTATTGAAAACTGTGAATTAATGATATTCTATTGAGGATTGAGAATTGACAACTGATTGTTGAGGACTGAGGGCTGAAGATTGAGGATTCAGGATTGAGAGTTCAGAATTGATGATTGAGGACTGAGGACTGAGGATTGAAGATTGAGTATTGAGGATTGAAGATTGAGGATTAAGGATTGAGGATTTGGGATTGAGGATCTAGGATTGAAAATTGATTATTGAGGATTGAAGATTGAGTGTTGAGGATTGAGAATTGAGAATTGAGGATAAGGACTGAGGGTTGAGGATTGAGGATTGAGGAATGAGGATTGAGGATTGAAGATTGAGGGTTGAGGATTGAGGATTGAGAATTGAGAATTGAGGATGAGGACTGAGGGTTGAAGAATGAGGATTGAGGATTGAGGGTTCAGGATTGAGGATTGAAGATTGAGGATTGACGATTGAGTATTGAGGATTGAGGATTGACGACTGAGGATTGAGGATTGAGGATTGATGATTGCGGATTGAGTATTGAAAATTGAGTATTGAGGATTGAATATTGAGGATTGAAGATTGGGGATTGAGGATTGAAGATTGAGTATTGAGGATTGAAGATTAAGGATTGAGGATTGACGATTGAGGATTGAGGATTGAGGTTTGAGGATTGACGATGAGGGATGAGGGTTGAGGATTGAGGTTTGAGGTCTGAGGACTGAGGATTGGGGATTGAGAATTGATGATTGAGGATTGAGGATTGAAGATTGAGGATTGGGTATTGAGGATTGAAGAATGAGGATTGAGGATTGAGGATTGAGGATAGGGGACTGAGGATTGAAGATTCAGGATTGAGGATTGAGGATTGAGGATTGAGGATTGAGGATTGAAGATTCACTATTGAGGATCGAGGATTGAGAATTGAGGATTGACGATTGAACATTGAGGACTGAGTGTTGAGGTTTGAGTGATGAGAATTGATGACTGTGGATAGAGATTTGAAGATTGCAGATTGAGTATTGAGTATTGAAAACTGTGAATTGAGAATATTATACTGAGGATTGAGGATTGACAACTGATTGTTGAGGACTGAGGGCTGAAGGTTGAGGATTCAGGATCGAGGATTCAGAATTGAGGTTTGAGGACTGAGGATTGAGGATTGAAGATTGAGTATTGAGGATTGAAGGTTGAGGATTGAGGTTGAGGATTGATGATTGAGGATGAGGGCTGAGGGTTGAGGATTGATGTTTGAGGACTGAGGTCTGAGGATTGAGTATTGAGAATTGAGGATTGAGGATTGAGTATTGAAGATTGAGGATTGGGTATTGAGGATTGAAGAATGAGGATTGAGGATTGTGGATTCAGGATTGTGGATTGAATATTGAGTATTGAGGATTGAAGACTGACGATTGAGTATTGAGGATTGAGGATTGAGGATTGAGAATTGAGGACTGATGATTGAGTATTGATGGTTGAAGATTGAGGATTGAGGATTGAGGATTGAGGATTGAGGATTGAAGATTGAGGATTGTGGACTGAGTGTTGAGGGTTGTGTGATGAGAATTGATGTTTGTGGATAGATATTTGAAGATTGCAGATTGAGCATTGAGTATTGAAAACTGTGAATTGATGATATTCTATTGAGGATTGAGAATTGACAGCTGATTGTTGAGGACTGAGGGCTGAAGATTGAGGATTCAGGATTGAGAATTCAGAATTGAGGATTGAGTACTGAGGACTGAGGATTGAAGACTGAGTATTGAGGATTGAAGATTGAGGATTAAGGATTGAGGATTGGGGATTGAGGATCTAGTATAGAAAATTGATTATAGAGGATCGAAGGTTGAGGATTGAGGATTGAGGATTGAGAATTGAGAATTGAGGATAAGGACTGAGGGTTGAGGATTGAGGTTTGAGGAATGAGGATTGAGGATTGAGGGTTGAGGATTGAAGATTGAGTATTGATGATTGAAGATTGAGGATTGAGGATTGAGGGTTGAGGATTGAGGACGAGGACTGACAGTTGAGGATTGTGGTTTGAGGATTGAGGGTTGAGGATTGAGAATTGAGGATGAGAACTGAGGTTTTATGATTGAGGTTTGAGGAATGAGGATTGAGGATTGAGGATTGAGGATTGAGGATTGAGGATTGAGTATTGAAGGTTGAGGATTGATGACTGAGGATTGAGGATTGCGGATTGACGATTGAGGATTGAGGATTGAGGGTTGAAGTTTGAGGATTGAGGGTTGAGAGTTGAGGATTGAAGATTGAATATTGAGGATTGAAGATTGAGGATTCAGAATTGAGGTTTGAGGACTGAGGATTGAGGATTGAAGATTGAGTATTGAGGACTGAAGATTGAGGATTGAGGATTGAGGATGGAGGATTGAAGAGAGAGGACTGAGTGTTGAGGATTGAGTGTTGAGAATTGATGTTTGAGGGTTGAGATTTGATTATTGATTTTTGTGGATTGAGTATTGAACGATGAGAATTCAGGGTATTCTATTGAGTATTGAGAATTGAGTATTGATTGTTGAGTATTGAGGATTGATGGTTGAGGGTTTTGTGTTGAATATTGAGGATTGAGGATTGAGGATTGAGGATTGAGGATTGAGGATTGAGGATTGAAGATTGAGTATTGAGAATTGAAGGTTGAGGACTGAGGATTGAGGATTGAGGATTGAGGATTGAAGATTGAGGATTGGGGATTGAGGATTGACGATTGAGGATTGAGTATTGATGATCGAGAATTGAGGATTGAGGATTGGAGATTGAGTATTGAGGATTGAAGATTGAGGATTGAGGATTGGGGATTGAAGATTCAGGACTGAGGATTGAGGATTGAGGATTGAGCATTGAGGATTGAAGATTGGGGACTGGGGATTGAGGATTGAAAATTGAGGATTAAGGATTGAGGATTGGGGATTGGAGATCTAGGATTGGAGATTGATTATTGAGGATTGATGATTGAGGTTTGAGGATTGAGAATTGAGAATTCAGGATGAGGACTGAGGGTTGAGGATTGAGGTTTGAGGTACGAGGATTGAGGATTGAGGATTGAGGACTGAGGATTGAGGATTGACTATTGAGGATTGAGGATTGAGTATTGAAGATTGAGTATTGAGGATTGAAGATTGAGGATTGTGCAATGAAGATTCAGTATTGAGGGTTGAAGATTGAGGATTGAGGATTGAGGATTGAGAATTGACGATGAGGGCTGAGGGTTGAGGATTGAGGTTTGAGGACTGAGGACTGAGGATTGAGGATTGAGGATTGAGGATTGAGGATTGAGGGATGAGGATTGAGTATTGAAGATTGACGACTGAGGATTGATGATTAAAGATTGAGTATTGAGGATTGAAGATTGAGGATTGATGATTGAGTATTGAGGAATGAGGATTGAGGATTGAGGATTGATGATTGAGGATTGAGGAATGAGGATTGAGGATTGAGGATTGAGGATTGAGTATTGAAGATTGAGAATTGATGATTGAGGATTGAGGATTGAGGATTGAGGATTGAGTATTGAGGACTGAGGATTGAAGATTGAGGATTGAGGATTGAGGATTAAAGATTGAGTACTGAGGATTGAGGATTGAGTATTGAGGATTGAGGATTGAGGATTGATGATTGAGGATTGAGGATTGAAGATTGAGGATTGTGGATTGAAGATTGAGTATTGATGATTGAAGATTGAGGATTGAGGATTGAGGATTGAAGATTGAGGATTGGGTATTGAGGATTGAACATTGAGGATTGAGGATTGAGGATCGAGGATTGAGGATTGAGGATTGAAGATTGAATATTGATTATTGTAGATTGAGGATTGAGGATTGAGTGTTGTGGATCGAGGACGAGGACTGAGGGATGAGTATTGATGTTTGAGGTCTGAGGATTGAGGATTGAGGATTGAGAATTGAGGATTGATGATTGAGGATTGAAGATTGAGGATTGGGTATTGAGGATTGAAGAATGAGGACTGAGGATTGAGGATTGAGGATTGAAGATTGAGGATTGGGTATTGCGGATTGAACATTGAGGATTGAGGACTGAGGATTGAGGATTGAGGATTGAGGATTGAAGATTGAGTATTGAGGATTGAAGATTGAGGATTGAGGACTGAGGATTGAGGATTGAGTATTGAGGATTGAGGATTGAGGATTGATGATTGAGGATTGAGGATTGAAGATTGAGGATTGTGGATTGAAGATTGAGTATTGATGATTGAAGATTGAGGATTGAGGATTGAGGATTGAGAATTGACGATGAAGGCTGAGGGTTGAGGATTCAGGTTTGAAGACAGAGGACTGAGGATTGAGGATTGAGATTTCAGGATTGAGGATTGAGGATTGAGGATTGAAGATTGAGGATTGGGTATTGAGGATTGAACATTGAGGATTGAGGATTGAGGATCGAGGATTGAGGATTGAGGATTGAAGATTGAATATTGATTATTCTAGATTGAGGATTGAGGATTGAGTGTTGTGGATTGAGGACGAGGACTGAGGGATGAGTATTGATGTTTGAGGTCTGAGGATTGAGGATTGAGGATTGAGAATTGAGGATTGATGATTGAGGATTGAAGATTGAGGATTGGGTATTGAGGATTGAAGAATGAGGACTGAGGATTTAGGATTGAGGATTGAGGATGAGGGCTGAGGGTTGAGGATTGAGGTTTAAGGACTGAGGACTGAGGATTGAGGATTGAGAATTGAGGATTGAGGATTGAGGAGTGAAGATTGAGGATTTGGTATTGAGGATTCAAGAATGAGGATTGAGGATTGAGGATTGAGGATTGAGGATTGAGGATTGAGGATTGAAGATTGAGGATTGGGTATTGAGGATTGAAGAATGAGGATTGAGGATTGCGGATTGAGGATTGAGGATTGAAAGTTGAGTATTGAGGATTGAAGATTGAGGATTGAGGATTGAGGATTGAGGTTTGAGTATTGAGGATTGAGGATTGAGTATTGAGTATTGAAGATTGAGGACTGAGGATTGATGATTAAATATTGAGTATTGAGGATTGAAGATTGAGGATTGATGATTGAGGATTGAGGAATGAGGATTGAGGATTGAGGATTGAGTATTGAGGACTGAGGGTTCAAGATTGAGGATTGATGATTGAGGATTGAAGATTGAGAATTGAGGATTGGGGATTGAACATTGAGGACTGAGTGTTGAGGATTGAGTGATGAGAATTGATGTTTGAGGATAGAGATCTGAAGATTGCAGATTGAGTATTGTGTATTGAAAACTGTGAATTGAGGATATTCTATTGAGGATTGAGGATTGTCACCTGATTGTTGAGGACTGAGGGCTGAAGATTGAGGATTCAGGATTGAGGATTCAGAATTGAGGTTTGAGGACTGAGGATTGAGGATAGAGGATTGAAGATTGAGTATTGAGGATTGAAGATTGAGGATTGGGTATTGAGGGTTGAAGAATGAGGATTGAGGATTGAGGATTGAGGATAGAGGATTGAAGATTGAGTATTGAGGATTGAAGATTGACGATTGAGGATTGTGGATTGAAGATTGAGTATTGAACATTGAGGACTGAGTGTTGAGGGATCAGTGATGAGAATTGATGTTTGTGGATAGAGGTTTGAAGATTGCAGATTGAGTATTGAGCATTGAAAACTGTGAATTGAGGATATTCTATTGAGGATTGAGGATTGTCAACTGATTGTTGAGGACTGAGGGCTGACGATTGAGGATTCAGGATTGAGGATTCAGAATTGAGGTTTGAGGACTGAGGATTGAGGATTGAAGATTGATTATTGAGGATTGAGGATTGAGAATTGAGGATTGTGGATTGATGATTGAAGGTTGAGGATTGGGTTTTGAGGATTGAAGAATGAGGATTGAGGATTGAGGATTGAGGATTGAGGATTGAAGATTGAGTATTGAGGATTGAAGATTGAGGATTGAGGACTGAGGATTGAGGATTGAGTATTGAGGATTGAGGATTGAGGATTAAAGATTGAGTATTGAGGATTGAAGATTGAGGATTGTGGATTGAAGATTGAGTATTGAGGATTGAAGATTGAGGATTGGGGATTGAGGATTGAGAATTGACGATGAGGTCTGAGGGTTGAGGATAGAGGTTTGAGGACTGAGGACTGAGGATTGAGGAGTGAGAATTGAGGATTGAGGGTTGAGGATTGAGGATTGAAGATTGAGGATTGGGTATTGAGGATTGAACATTGAGGATTGAGGATTGAGGATCGAGGATTGAGGATTGATGATTAAATATTGAGTATTGAGGATTGAAGATTGAGGATTGATGATTGAGGATTGAGGAATGAGGATTGAGGATTGAGGATTGAGTATTGAGGACTGAGGGTTGAAGATTGAGGATTGATGATTGAGGATTGAAGATTGAGAATTGAGGATTGGGGATTGAACATTGAGGACTGAGTGTTGAGGATTGAGTGATGAGAATTGATGTTTGAGGATAGAGATCTGAAGATTGCAGATTGAGTATTGTGTATTGAAAACTGTGAATTGAGGATATTCTATTGAGGATTGAGGATTGTCACCTGATTGTTGAGGACTGAGGGCTGAAGATTGAGGATTCAGGATTGAGGATTCAGAATTGAGGTTTGAGGACTGAGGATTGAGGATAGAGGATTGAAGATTGAGTATTGAGGATTGAAGATTGAGGATTGGGTATTGAGGGTTGAAGAATGAGGATTGAGGATTGAGGATTGAGGATAGAGGATTGAAGATTGAGTATTGAGGATTGAAGATTGACGATTGAGGATTGTGGATTGAAGATTGAGTATTGAACATTGAGGACTGAGTGTTGAGGGATCAGTGATGAGAATTGATGTTTGTGGATAGAGGTTTGAAGATTGCAGATTGAGTATTGAGCATTGAAAACTGTGAATTGAGGATATTCTATTGAGGATTGAGGATTGTCAACTGATTGTTGAGGACTGAGGGCTGACGATTGAGGATTCAGGATTGAGGATTCAGAATTGAGGTTTGAGGACTGAGGATTGAGGATTGAAGATTGATTATTGAGGATTGAGGATTGAGAATTGAGGATTGTGGATTGATGATTGAAGGTTGAGGATTGGGTTTTGAGGATTGAAGAATGAGGATTGAGGATTGAGGATTGAGGATTGAGGATTGAAGATTGAGTATTGAGGATTGAAGATTGAGGATTGAGGACTGAGGATTGAGGATTGAGTATTGAGGATTGAGGATTGAGGATTAAAGATTGAGTATTGAGGATTGAAGATTGAGGATTGTGGATTGAAGATTGAGTATTGAGGATTGAAGATTGAGGATTGGGGATTGAGGATTGAGAATTGACGATGAGGTCTGAGGGTTGAGGATAGAGGTTTGAGGACTGAGGACTGAGGATTGAGGATTGAGAATTGAGGATTGAGGGTTGAGGATTGAGGATTGAAGATTGAGGATTGGGTATTGAGGATTGAACATTGAGGATTGAGGATTGAGGATCGAGGATTGAGGATTGAGGATTGAGGATTGAAGATTGAGTATTGGGGATTGAAGACTGACGATTGAGGATTGAGGATTGAGGGTTGAGCATTTAGTATTGAGAATTGAGGATTGAGGATTGAGGATTGAAGATTGAGGATTGGGTATTGAGGACTGAGGACAGAGGATTGAGTATTGAGGATTGAGGATTGAGGATTAAAGATTGAGTATTCAGGATTGAGGATTGAGGATTGAAGTTTGAGTACTGAGGATTGAAGATTGAGGATTGAGGATTGAGGATTGAGGATTGAGGAATGAAGATTGAGGATTGGGGACTGAGTGCTGAGGGTTGAGTAATGAGAATTGATGTTTGTGGATGGAGATTTGAAGATTGAATATTGAGGATTGAGTATTGAAAGCTGAGAATTCAGGATATTCTATTGAGTATTGAGAATTTTGGATTGATGGTTGAGTATTGAGGATTGATGGTTGAGGGTTGTGTGTTGAATATTGAGGATTGGCGGACTGAGTATTGAAGATTGAGGACTGAGGACTAAGGATTGAGTATTGAGGATTGAGGATTCAGTATTGTGGATTGAGGATTTAAGAGTATTGATGAGTGAAGATTGCGGATTTATTATTGAGGGTTGAGGTTTGAGGACGAGGACTGAGGGTTGTGGATTGAGGTTTGAGGACAGAAGATGGAGGATTGAGGATTGAGAATTGATAATTGAAGATTGAGGATTGAAAATTTAGGATTGGGTATTGAGGATTGAGGATTGGGGATTGAGGATCTAGTATTGGAGATTGATTATTTAGGATTGAAGATAGAGGGTTGAGGATTGAGGATAGAGGATTGAGAATTGAGAATTGAGGATGATGACTGAGGTTTGAGGATTGAGGTTTGAGGAATGAGGATTGAGGATTGTGGATTGAGGATTGAAGATTGAGTATTGATGATTGAAGATTGAGGATTGAGGATTGAGAATTGAGGATTGTGGATTGATGATTGAAGGTTGAGGATTGGGTTTTGAGGATTGAAGAATGAGGATTGAGGATTGAGGATTGATGATTGAGGATTGAAGATTGAGTATTGAGGATTGAAGATTGAGGATTGAGGACTGAGGATTGAGGATTGAGTATTGAGGATTGAGGATTGAGGATTAAAGATTGAGTATTGAGGATTGAAGATTGAGGATTGTGGATTGAAGATTGAGTATTGAGGATTGAAGATTGAGGATTGGGGATTGAGGATTGAGAATTGACGATGAGGTCTGAGGGTTGAGGATAGAGGTTTGAGGACTGAGGACTGAGGATTGAGGAGTGAGAATTGAGGATTGAGGGTTGAGGATTGAGGATTGAAGATTGAGGATTGGGTATTGAGGATTGAACATTGAGGATTGAGGATTGAGGATCGAGGATTGAGGATTGAGGATTGAGGATTGAAGATTGAGTATTGGGGATTGAAGACTGACGATTGAGGATTGAGGATTGAGGGTTGAGCATTTAGTATTGAGAATTGAGGATTGAGGATTGAGGATTGAAGATTGAGGATTGGGTATTGAGGACTGAGGACAGAGGATTGAGTATTGAGGATTGAGGATTGAGGATTAAAGATTGAGTATTCAGGATTGAGGATTGAGGATTGAAGTTTGAGTACTGAGGATTGAAGATTGAGGATTGAGGATTGAGGATTGAGGATTGAGGAATGAAGATTGAGGATTGGGGACTGAGTGCTGAGGGTTGAGTAATGAGAATTGATGTTTGTGGATGGAGATTTGAAGATTGAATATTGAGGATTGAGTATTGAAAGCTGAGAATTCAGGATATTCTATTGAGTATTGAGAATTTTGGATTGATGGTTGAGTATTGAGGATTGATGGTTGAGGGTTGTGTGTTGAATATTGAGGATTGGCGGACTGAGTATTGAAGATTGAGGACTGAGGACTAAGGATTGAGTATTGAGGATTGAGGATTCAGTATTGTGGATTGAGGATTTAAGAGTATTGATGAGTGAAGATTGCGGATTTATTATTGAGGGTTGAGGTTTGAGGACGAGGACTGAGGGTTGTGGATTGAGGTTTGAGGACAGAAGATGGAGGATTGAGGATTGAGAATTGATAATTGAAGATTGAGGATTGAAAATTTAGGATTGGGTATTGAGGATTGAGGATTGGGGATTGAGGATCTAGTATTGGAGATTGATTATTTAGGATTGAAGATAGAGGGTTGAGGATTGAGGATAGAGGATTGAGAATTGAGAATTGAGGATGATGACTGTGGTTTGAGGATTGAGGTTTGAGGAATGAGGATTGAGGATTGTGGATTGAGGATTGAAGATTGAGTATTGATGATTGAAGATTGAGGATCGAGGATTGCGGGTTGAGGATTGAGGACGAGGACTGACGGTTGAGGATTGTGGTTTGAGGATTGAGGATTGAGGATTGAGTATTGAGGATGAGGACTGGGGTTTGAAGATTGAGGTTTGAGGAATGAGGATTGAGGATTGAGGATTGAGGATTGAGGATTGAGGATTGAGCATTGAAGGTTCAGGATTGATGACTGAGGATAGAGGATTGCGGATTGACGATTGAGGATTGAGGATTGAGGGTTGAAGGTTGAGTGTTGAGGATTGAAGGTTGAGGATTGAAGATTGAGGATTGGGTATTGAGGACTGAGGATTGAGGATTGAGTATAGAGGATTGAGGATTGAGGATTAAAGATTGAGTATTGAGGATTGAGGATTGAGGATTGAAGTTTGAGTATTGAGGATTGAAGATTGGGGATTGAGGATTGAGGATTGAGGATTGAGGATTGAGGATTGAAGATTGAGGATTGGGGACTGAGTGTTGAGGGTTGTGTGATGAGAATTGATGTTTGTGGATAGATATTTGAAGATTGCAGATTGAGCATTGAGTATTGAAAACTGTGAATTGATGATATTCTATTGAGGATTGAGAATTGACAACTGACTGTTGAGGACTGAGGGCTGAAGATTGAGGATTCAGGATTGAGAGATCAGAATTGATGATTGAGGACTGAGGAATGAGGATTGAGGATTGAGGATTGAGGATTGAGTATTGAAGATTGAGAATTGATGATTGAGGATTGAGGATTGAGGATTGAGGATTGAGTATTGAGGACTGAGGATTGAAGATTGAGGATTGAGGATTGAGGATTAAAGATTGAGTACTGAGGATTGAGGATTGAGTATTGAGGATTGAGGATTGAGGATTGATGATTGAGGATTGAGGATTGAAGATTGAGGATTGTGGATTGAAGATTGAGTATTGATGATTGAAGATTGAGGATTGAGGATTGAGGATTGAAGATTGAGGATTGGGTATTGAGGATTGAACATTGAGGATTGAGGATTGAGGATCGAGGATTGAGGATTGAGGATTGAAGATTGAATATTGATTATTGTAGATTGAGGATTGAGGATTGAGTGTTGTGGATCGAGGACGAGGACTGAGGGATGAGTATTGATGTTTGAGGTCTGAGGATTGAGGATTGAGGATTGAGAATTGAGGATTGATGATTGAGGATTGAAGATTGAGGATTGGGTATTGAGGATTGAAGAATGAGGACTGAGGATTGAGGATTGAGGATTGAAGATTGAGGATTGGGTATTGCGGATTGAACATTGAGGATTGAGGACTGAGGATTGAGGATTGAGGATTGAGGATTGAAGATTGAGTATTGAGGATTGAAGATTGAGGATTGAGGACTGAGGATTGAGGATTGAGTATTGAGGATTGAGGATTGAGGATTGATGATTGAGGATTGAGGATTGAAGATTGAGGATTGTGGATTGAAGATTGAGTATTGATGATTGAAGATTGAGGATTGAGGATTGAGGATTGAGAATTGACGATGAAGGCTGAGGGTTGAGGATTCAGGTTTGAAGACAGAGGACTGAGGATTGAGGATTGAGATTTCAGGATTGAGGATTGAGGATTGAGGATTGAAGATTGAGGATTGGGTATTGAGGATTGAACATTGAGGATTGAGGATTGAGGATCGAGGATTGAGGATTGAGGATTGAAGATTGAATATTGATTATTCTAGATTGAGGATTGAGGATTGAGTGTTGTGGATTGAGGACGAGGACTGAGGGATGAGTATTGATGTTTGAGGTCTGAGGATTGAGGATTGAGGATTGAGAATTGAGGATTGATGATTGAGGATTGAAGATTGAGGATTGGGTATTGAGGATTGAAGAATGAGGACTGAGGATTTAGGATTGAGGATTGAGGATGAGGGCTGAGGGTTGAGGATTGAGGTTTAAGGACTGAGGACTGAGGATTGAGGATTGAGAATTGAGGATTGAGGATTGAGGAGTGAAGATTGAGGATTTGGTATTGAGGATTCAAGAATGAGGATTGAGGATTGAGGATTGAGGATTGAGGATTGAGGATTGAGGATTGAAGATTGAGGATTGGGTATTGAGGATTGAAGAATGAGGATTGAGGATTGCGGATTGAGGATTGAGGATTGAAAGTTGAGTATTGAGGATTGAAGATTGAGGATTGAGGATTGAGGATTGAGGTTTGAGTATTGAGGATTGAGGATTGAGTATTGAGTATTGAAGATTGAGGACTGAGGATTGATGATTAAATATTGAGTATTGAGGATTGAAGATTGAGGATTGATGATTGAGGATTGAGGAATGAGGATTGAGGATTGAGGATTGAGTATTGAGGACTGAGGGTTGAAGATTGAGGATTGATGATTGAGGATTGAAGATTGAGAATTGAGGATTGGGGATTGAACATTGAGGACTGAGTGTTGAGGATTGAGTGATGAGAATTGATGTTTGAGGATAGAGATCTGAAGATTGCAGATTGAGTATTGTGTATTGAAAACTGTGAATTGAGGATATTCTATTGAGGATTGAGGATTGTCACCTGATTGTTGAGGACTGAGGGCTGAAGATTGAGGATTCAGGATTGAGGATTCAGAATTGAGGTTTGAGGACTGAGGATTGAGGATAGAGGATTGAAGATTGAGTATTGAGGATTGAAGATTGAGGATTGGGTATTGAGGGTTGAAGAATGAGAATTGAGGATTGAGGATTGAGGATAGAGGATTGAAGATTGAGTATTGAGGATTGAAGATTGACGATTGAGGATTGTGGATTGAAGATTGAGTATTGAACATTGAGGACTGAGTGTTGAGGGATCAGTGATGAGAATTGATGTTTGTGGATAGAGGTTTGAAGATTGCAGATTGAGTATTGAGCATTGAAAACTGTGAATTGAGGATATTCTATTGAGGATTGAGGATTGTCAACTGATTGTTGAGGACTGAGGGCTGACGATTGAGGATTCAGGATTGAGGATTCAGAATTGAGGTTTGAGGACTGAGGATTGAGGATTGAAGATTGATTATTGAGGATTGAGGATTGAGAATTGAGGATTGTGGATTGATGATTGAAGGTTGAGGATTGGGTTTTGAGGATTGAAGAATGAGGATTGAGGATTGAGGATTGAGGATTGAGGATTGAAGATTGAGTATTGAGGATTGAAGATTGAGGATTGAGAACTGAGGATTGAGGATTGAGTATTGAGGATTGAGGATTGAGGATTAAAGATTGAGTATTGAGGATTGAAGATTGAGGATTGTGGATTGAAGATTGAGTATTGAGGATTGAAGATTGAGGATTGGGGATTGAGGATTGAGAATTGACGATGAGGTCTGAGGGTTGAGGATAGAGGTTTGAGGACTGAGGACTGAGGATTGAGGATTGAGAATTGAGGATTGAGGGTTGAGGATTGAGGATTGAACATTGAGGATTGGGTATTGAGGATTGAACATTGAGGATTGAGGATTGAGGATCGAGGATTGAGGATTGAGGATTGAGGATTGAAGATTGAGTATTGGGGATTGAAGACTGACGATTGAGGATTGAGGATTGAGGGTTGAGCATTTAGTATTGAGAATTGAGGATTGAGGATTGAGGATTGAAGATTGAGGATTGGGTATTGAGGACTGAGGACAGAGGATTGAGTATTGAGGATTGAGGATTGAGGATTAAAGATTGAGTATTCAGGATTGAGGATTGAGGATTGAAGTTTGAGTACTGAGGATTGAAGATTGAGGATTGAGGATTGAGGATTGAGGATTGAGGAATGAAGATTGAGGATTGGGGACTGAGTGCTGAGGGTTGAGTAATGAGAATTGATGTTTGTGGATGGAGATTTGAAGATTGAATATTGAGGATTGAGTATTGAAAGCTGAGAATTCAGGATATTCTATTGAGTATTGAGAATTTTGGATTGATGGTTGAGTATTGAGGATTGATGGTTGAGGGTTGTGTGTTGAATATTGAGGATTGGCGGACTGAGTATTGAAGATTGAGGACTGAGGACTAAGGATTGAGTATTGAGGATTGAGGATTCAGTATTGTGGATTGAGGATTTAAGAGTATTGATGAGTGAAGATTGCGGATTTATTATTGAGGGTTGAGGTTTGAGGACGAGGACTGAGGGTTGTGGATTGAGGTTTGAGGACAGAAGATGGAGGATTGAGGATTGAGAATTGATAATTGAAGATTGAGGATTGAAAATTTAGGATTGGGTATTGAGGATTGAGGATTGGGGATTGAGGATCTAGTATTGGAGATTGATTATTTAGGATTGAAGATAGAGGGTTGAGGATTGAGGATAGAGGATTGAGAATTGAGAATTGAGGATGATGACTGAGGTTTGAGGATTGAGGTTTGAGGAATGAGGATTGAGGATTGTGGATTGAGGATTGAAGATTGAGTATTGATGATTGAAGATTGAGGATTGAGGATTGAGGGTTGAGGATTGAGGACGAGGACTGACGGTTGAGGATTGTGGTTTGAGGATTGAGGATTGAGGATTGAGTATTGAGGATGAGGACTGGGGTTTGAAGATTGAGGTTTGAGGAATGAGGATTGAGGATTGAGGATTGAGGATTGAGGATTGAGGATTGAGTATTGAAGGTTCAGGATTGATGACTGAGGATAGAGGATTGCGGATTGACGATTGAGGATTGAGGATTGAGGGTTGAAGGTTGAGTGTTGAGGATTGAAGGTTGAGGATTGAAGATTGAGGATTGGGTATTGAGGACTGAGGATTGAGGATTGAGTATAGAGGATTGAGGATTGAGGATTAAAGATTGAGTATTGAGGATTGAGGATTGAGGATTGAAGTTTGAGTATTGAGGATTGAAGATTGGGGATTGAGGATTGAGGATTGAGGATTGAGGATTGAGGATTGAAGATTGAGGATTGGGGACTGAGTGTTGAGGGTTGTGTGATGAGAATTGATGTTTGTGGATAGATATTTGAAGATTGCAGATTGAGCATTGAGTATTGAAAACTGTGAATTGATGATATTCTATTGAGGATTGAGAATTGACAACTGACTGTTGAGGACTGAGGGCTGAAGATTGAGGATTCAGGATTGAGAGTTCAGAATTGATGATTGAGGACTGAGGACTGAGGATTGAAGATTGAGTATTGAGGATTGAAGATTGAGGATTAAGGATTGAGGATTTGGGATTGAGGATCTAGGATTGAAAAATGATTATTGAGGATTGAAGATTGAGTGTTGAGGATTGAGAATTGAGAATTGAGGATAAGGACTGAGGGTTGAGGATTGAGGTTTGAGGAATGAGGATTGAGGATTGAAGATTGAGGGTTGAGGATTGAGGATTGAGAATTGAGAATTGAGGATGAGGACTGAGGGTTGAAGAATGAGGATCGAGGATTGAGGATTCAGGATTGAGGATTGAAGATTGAGGATTGACGATTGAGTATTGAGGATTGAGGATTGACGACTGAGGATTGAGGATTGAGGATTGATGATTGCGGATTGAGTATTGAAAATTGAGTATTGAGGATAGAGGATTGAGGATTGAAGATTGAGTGTTGAGGATTGAGAATTGAGAATTGAGGATAAGGACTGAGGATTGAGGATTGAGGTTTGAGGAATGAGGATTGAGGATTGAAGATTGAGTGTTGAGGATTGAGGATTGAGAATTGAGAATTGAGGATGAGGACTGAGGGTTGAAGAATGAGGATTGAGGATTGAGGATTCAGGATTGAGGATTGAAGATTGAGGATTGACGATTGAGTATTGAGGATTGAGGATTGACGACTGAGGATTGAGGATTGAGGATTGATGATTGCGGATTGAGTATTGAAAATTGAGTATTGAGGATTGAATATTGAGGATTGAAGATTGGGGATTGAGGATTGAAGATTGAGTATTGAGGATTGAAGATTAAGGTTTGAGGATTGACGATTGAGGATTGAGGATTGAGGTTTGAGGATTGACGATGAGGGATGAGGGTTGAGGATTGAGGTTTGAGGTCTGAGGACTGAGGATTGGGGATTGAGAATTGATGATTGAGGATTGAGGATTGAAGATTGAGGATTGGGTATTGAGGATTGAAGAATGAGGATTGAGGATTGAGGATTGAGGATAGGGGACTGAGGATTGAAGATTCAGGATTGAGGATTGAGGATTGAGGATTGAGGATTGAGGATTGAAGATTCACTATTGAGGATCGAGGATTGAGAATTGAGGATTGACGATTGAACATTGAGGACTGAGTGTTGAGGGTTGAGTGATGAGAATTGATGACTGTGGATACAGATTTGAAGATTGCAGATTGAGTATTGAGTATTGAAAACTGTGAATTGAGAATATTATACTGAGGATTGAGGATTGACAACTGATTGTTGAGGACTGAGGGCTGAAGGTTGAGGATTCAGGATTGAGGATTCAGAATTGAGGTTTGAGGACTGAGGATTGAGGATTGAGGGTTGAGGATTGAAGATTGAGTATTGATGATTGAAGATTGAGGATTGAGGATTGAGGGTTGAGGATTGAGGACGAGGACTGACAGTTGAGGATTGTGGTTTGAGGATTGAGGGTTGAGGATTGAGAATTGAGGATGAGAACTGAGGTTTGACGATTGAGGTTTGAGGAATGAGGATTGAGGATTGAGGATTGAGGATTGAGGATTGAGGATTGAGTATTGAAGGTTGAGGATTGATGACTGAGGATTGAGGATTGCGGATTGACGATTGAGGATTGAGGATTGAGGGTTGAAGTTTGAGGATTGAGGGTTGAGGGTTGAGGATTGAAGATTGAATATTGAGGATTGAAGATTGAGGATTCAGAATTGAGGTTTGAGGACTGAGGATTGAGGATTGAAGATTGAGTATTGAGGATTGAAGATTGATGATTGAGGATTGAGGATGGAGGATTGAAGAGAGAGGACTGAGTGTTGAGGATTGAGTGTTGAGAATTGATGTTTGAGGGTTGAGATTTGATTATTGATTTTTGTGGATTGAGTATTGAACGATGAGAATTCAGGGTATTCTATTGAGTATTGAGAATTGAGTATTGATTGTTGAGTATTGAGGATTGATGGTTGAGGGTGTTGTGTTGAATATTGAGGATTGAGGATTGAGGATTGAGGATTGAGGATTGAGGATTGAGGATTGAAGATTGAGTATTGAGAATTGAAGGTTGAGGACTGAGGATTGAGGATTGAGGATTGAGGATTGAAGATTGAGGATTGGGGATTGAGGATTGACGATTGAGGATTGAGTATTGATGATCGAGAATTGAGGATTGAGGATTGGAGATTGAGTATTGAGGATTGAAGATTGAGGATTGAGGATTGGGGATTGAAGATTCAGGACTGAGGATTGAGGATTGAGGATTGAGCACTGAGGATTGAAGATTGGGGACTGGGGATTGAGGATTGAAGATTGAGGATTAAGGATTGAGGATTGGGGATTGGAGATCTAGGATTGGAGATTGATTATTGAGGATTGATGATTGAGGTTTGAGGATTGAGAATTGAGAATTCAGGATGAGGACTGAGGGTTGAGGATTGAGGTTTGAGGTACGAGGATTGAGGATTGAGGATTGAGGACTGAGGATTGAGGATTGACTATTGAGGATTGAGGATTGAGTATTGAAGATTGAGTATTGAGGTTTGAAGATTGAGGATTGTGCAATGAAGATTGAGTATTGAGGGTTGAAGATTGAGGATTGAGGATTGAGGATTGAGAATTGACGATGAGGGCTGAGGGTTGAGGATTGAGGTTTGAGGACTGAGGACTGAGGATTGAGGATTGAGGATTGAGGATTGAGGATTGAGGGTTGAGGATTGAGTATTGAAGATTGAGGACTGAGGATTGATGATTAAAGATTGAGTATTGAGGATTGAAGATTGAGGATTGATGATTGAGGATTGAGGAATGAGGATTGAGGATTGAGGATTGATGATTGAGGATTGAGGAATGAGGATTGAGGATTGAGGATTGAGGATTGAGTATTGAAGATTGAGAATTGATGATTGAGGATTGAGGATTGAGGATTGAGGATTGAGTATTGAGGACTGAGGATAGAAGATTGAGGATTGAGGATTGAGGATTAAAGATTGAGTACTGAGGATTGAGGATTGAGTATTGAGGATTGAGGATTGAGGATTGATGATTGAGGATTGAGGATTGAAGATTGAGGATTGTGGATTGAAGATTGAGTATTGATGATTGAAGATTGAGGATTGAGGATTGAGGATTGAGAATTGACGATGAGGGCTGAGGGTTGAGGATTCAGGTTTGAAGACAGAGGACTGAGGATTGAGGATTGAGATTTCAGGATTGAGGATTGAGGATTGAGGATTGAAGATTGAGGATTGGGTATTGAGGATTGAACATTGAGGATTGAGGATTGAGGATCGAGGATTGAGGATTGAGGATTGAAGATTGAATATTGATTATTGTAGATTGAGGATTGAGGATTGAGTGTTGTGGATTGAGGACGAGGACTGAGGGATGAGTATTGATGTTTGAGGTCTGAGGATTGAGGATTGAGGATTGAGAATTGAGGATTGATGATTGAGGATTGAAGATTGAGGATTGGGTATTGAGGATTGAAGAATGAGGACTGAGGATTGAGGATTGAGGATTGAAGATTGAGGATTGGGTATTGCGGATTGAACATTGAGGATTGAGGACTGAGGATTGAGGATTGAGGATTGAGGATTGAAGATTGAGTATTGAGGATTGAAGATTGAGGATTGAGGATTGAGGATTGAGTATTGAGGACTGAGGATAGAAGATTGAGGATTGAGGATTGAGGATTAAAGATTGAGTACTGAGGATTGAGGATTGAGTATTGAGGATTGAGGATTGAGGATTGATGATTGAGGATTGAGGATTGAAGATTGAGGATTGTGGATTGAAGATTGAGTATTGATGATTGAAGGTTGAGGATTGAGGATTGAGGATTGAGAATTGACGATGAGGGCTGAGGGTTGAGGATTCAGGTTTGAAGACAGAGGACTGAGGATTGAGGATTGAGATTTCAGGATTGAGGATTGAGGATTGAGGATTGAAGATTGAGGATTGGGTATTGAGGATTGAACATTGAGGATTGAGGATTGAGGATCGAGGATTGAGGATTGAGGATTGAAGATTGAATATTGATTATTGTAGATTGAGGATTGAGGATTGAGTGTTGTGGATTGAGGACGAGGACTTAGGGATGAGTATTGATGTTTGAGGTCTGAGGATTGAGGATTGAGGATTGAGAATTGAGGATTGATGATTGAGGATTGAAGATTGAGGATTGGGTATTGAGGATTGAAGAATGAGGACTGAGGATTGAGGATTGAGGATTGAAGATTGAGGATTGGGTATTGCGGATTGAACATTGAGGATTGAGGACTGAGGATTGAGGATTGAGGATTGAGGATTGAAGATTGAGTATTGAGGATTGAAGATTGATTATTGAGGACTGAGGATTGAGGATTGAGTATTGAGGGTTGAGGATTGAGGATTGATGATTGAGGATTGAAGATTGAGGATTTGGTATTGAGGATTCAAGAATGAGGATTGAGGATTGAGGATTGAGGATTGAGGATTGAGGATTGAGGATTGAAGATTGAGGATTGGGTATTGAGGATTGAAGAATGAGGATTGAGGATTGAGGATTGAGGATTGAGGATTGAAAGTTGAGTACTGAGGATTGAAGATTGAGGATTGAGGATTGAGGATTGAGGTTTGAGTATTGAGGATTGAGGATTGAGTATTGAAGGTTGAGTATTGATGACTGAGGATTGAGGATTGAGGATTGAGGATTGAAGATTGAGGATTGGGGATTGAGGATTGACGATTGAGGATTGAGTATTGATGATCGAGAATTGAGGATTGAGGATTGGAGATTGAGTATTGACGATTTAAGATTGAGGATTGAGGATTGGGGATTGAAGATTCAGGACTGAGGATTGAGGATTGAGGATTGAGCATTGAGGATTGAAGATTGGGGACTGGGGATTGAGGATTGAAGATTGAGGATTAAGGATTGAGGATTGGGGATTGGAGATCTAGGATTGGAGATTGATTATTGAGGATTGATGATTGAGGTTTGAGGATTGAGAATTGAGAATTCAGGATGAGGACTGAGGGTTGAGGATTGAGGTTTGAGGTACGAGGATTGAGGATTGAGGATTGAGGACTGAGGATTGAGGATTGACTATTGAGGATTGAGGATTGAGTATTGAAGATTGAGTATTGAGGATTGAAGATTGAGGATTGTGCAATGAAGATTGAGTATTGAGGGTTGAAGATTGAGGATTGAGGATTGAGGATTGAGAATTGACGATGAGGGCTGAGGGTTGAGGATTGAGGTTTGAGGACTGAGGACTGAGGATTGAGGATTGAGGATTGAGGATTGAGGATTGAGGGTTGAGGATTGAGTATTGAAGATTGAGGACTGAGGATTGATGATTAAAGATTGAGTATTGAGGATTGAAGATTGAGGATTGATGATTGAGGATTGAGGAATGAGGATTGAGGATTGAGGATTGATGATTGAGGATTGAGGAATGAGGATTGAGTATTGAGGATTGAGGATTGAGTATTGAAGATTGAGAATTGATGATTGAGGATTGAGGATTGAGGATTGAGGATTGAGTATTGAGGACTGAGGATAGAAGATTGAGGATTGAGGATTGAGGATTAAAGATTGAGTACTGAGGATTGAGGATTGAGTATTGAGGATTGAGGATTGGGGATTGATGATTGAGGATTGAGGATTGAAGATTGAGGATTGTGGATTGAAGATTGAGTATTGATGATTGAAGATTGAGGATTGAGGATTGAGGATTGAGAATTGACGATGAGGGCTGAGGGTTGAGGATTCAGGTTTGAAGACAGAGGACTCAGGATTGAGGATTGAGATTTCAGGATTGAGGATTGAGGATTGAGGATTGAAGATTGAGGATTGGGTATTGAGGATTGAACATTGAGGATTGAGGATTGAGGATCGAGGATTGAGGATTGAGGATTGAAGATTGAATATTGATTATTGTAGATTGAGGATTGAGGATTGAGTGTTGTGGATTGAGGAAGAGGACTGAGGGATGAGTATTGATGTTTGAGGTCTGAGGATTGAGGATTGAGGATTGAGAATTGAGGATTGATGATTGAGGATTGAAGATTGAGGATTGGGTATTGAGGATTGAAGAATGAGGACTGAGGATTGAGGATTGAGGATTGAAGATTGAGGATTGGGTATTGCGGATTGAACATTGAGGATTGAGGACTGAGGATTGAGGATTGAGGATTGAGGATTGAAGATTGAGTATTGAGGATTGAAGATTGAGGATTGAGGACTGAGGATTGAGGATTGAGTATTGAGGGTTGAGGATTGAGGATTGATGATTGAGGATTGAGGATTGAAGATTGAGGATTGTGGATTGAAGATTGAGTATTGATGATTGAAGATTGAGGATTGAGGATTGAGGATTGAGAATTGACGATGAGGGCTGAGGGTTGAGGATTCAGGTTTGAAGACAGAGGACTGAGGATTGAGGATTGAGATTTCAGGATTGAGGATTGAGGATTGAGGATTGAAGATTGAGGATTGGGTATTGAGGATTGAACATTGAGGATTGAGGATTGAGGATCGAGGATTGAGGATTGAGGATTGAAGATTGAATATTGATTATTGTAGATTGAGGATTGATGATTGAGTGTTGTGGATTGAGGACGAGGACTGAGGGATCAGTATTGATGTTTGAGGTCTGAGGATTGAGGATTGAGGATTGAGAATTGAGGATTGATGATTGAGGATTGAAGATTGAGGATTGGGTATTGAGGATTGAAGAATGAGGACTGAGGATTTAGGATTGAGGATTGAGGATGAGGGCTGAGGGTTGAGGATTGAGGTTTAAGGACTGAGGACTGAGGATTGAGGATTGAGAATTGAAGATTGAGGATTGAGGAGTGAAGATTGTGGATTTGGTATTGAGGATTCAAGAATGAGGATTGAGGATTGAGGATTGAGGATTGAGGATTGAGGATTGAGGATTGAAGATTGAGGATTGGGTATTGAGGATTGAAGAATGAGGATTGAGGATTGAGGATTGAGGATTGAGGATTGAAAGTTGAGTATTGAGGATTGAAGATTGAGGATTGAGGATTGAGGATTGAGGTTTGAGTATTGAGGATTGAGGATTGAGTATTGAAGGTTGAGTATTGATGACTGAGGATTGAGGATTGAGGATTGAGGATTGAGGACTGAGGACTGAGGATTGAGGATTGAGGATTGAGGATTGAGGATTGAGGGTTGAGGATTGAGTATTGAAGATTGAGGACTGAGGATTGATGATTAAAGATTGAGTATTGAGGATTGAAGATTGAGGATTGATGATTGAGGATTGAGGAATGAGGATTGAGGATTGAGGATTGATGATTGTGGATTGAGGAATAAGGATTGAGGATTGAGGATTGAGGATTGAAGATTGAGGATTGAGGATTGAGGATTAAAGATTGAGTACTGAGGATTGAAGATTGAGAACTGAGGATTGAGGATTGAACATTGAGGACTGAGTGTTGAGGGTTGAGTGATGAGAATTGATGTTTGTGGATAGAGATTTGAGGATTCCAGATTGAGTATTGTGTATTGAAAACTGTGAATTGAGGATATTCTATTGAGGATTGAGGATTGTCACCTGATTGTTGAGGACTGAGGGCTGAAGATTGAGGATTCAGGATTGGGGATTCAGAATTGAGGTTTGAGGACTGAGGATTGAGGATTGAGGATTGAAGATTGAGTATTGAGGATTGAAGATTGAGGATTGAGGATTGAGGATTGAGGATTGAGGATTGAGGATGAGGGCTGAGGGTTGAGAATTGAGGTTTAAGGGCTGAGGACTGAGGATTGAGGATTGAGAATTGAGGATTGAGTATTGAGGATTGAAGATTGAGGATTTGGTATTGAGGATTGAAGAATGTGGTTTGAGGATTGAGGATTGAAGATTGAGTATTGAATATTGAAGATTGACGATTGAGGATTGTGGATTGAAGATTGAGGATTGAACATTGAGGACTGAGTGTTAAGGGTTGAGTGATGAGAATTGATGCTTGTGGATAGAGGTTTGAAGATTGCAGATTGAGTATTGAGTATTGAAAGCTGTGAATTGAGGATATTCTATTGAGGACTCAGGATTGTCAACTGATTGTTGAGTACTGAGGGCTGAAGATTGAGGATTCAGTATTGGATATTCAGAATTGAGGTTTGAGGACTGAGGATTGAGGACTGAGGATTGAAGATTGAGTATTGAGGATTGAGGATTGAGGATTGAGGATTGAAGATTGAGGATTGAATATTGAGTATTGACGATTGAAGATTGAGGATTGAGGATTGAGTGTTGAGGATTGAGGACGAGGACTGACGGTTGAGGATTGAGGTTTGAGGATTGAGGATTGAGGATTGATGACTGAGGATTGAGGATTGAGGATTGAGCACTGAGGATTGAAGATTGAGGACTGGAGATTGAGGATTGAAATTGACGATTGAGGATTGTGGATTGAGGATTGAGGATTGAACATTGAGGACTGAGTGTTGAGGGTTGAGTGATGAGAAATGATGTTTGTGGATAGAGGCTTGAAGATTGCAGATTGAGTATTGAGTTTTGAAAACTGTGAATTGAGGATATTCTATTGAGGATTCAGGGTTGACATCTGATGGTTGAGGACTGAGGGCTTGAGATTGAGGATGCAGGGTTGAGGATTCAGGATTGAGGTTTGAGGACTGAGGATTGAGGATTGAAGATTGAGGATTGAGGATTGAGGATTGAGGATAGAAGATTGAGGATTGGGTATTGCGGATTGAACATTGAGGATTGAGGACTGAGGATTGAGGATTGAGGATTGAGGATTGAAGATTGAGTATTGAGGATTGAAGATTGAGGATTGAGGACTGAGGATTGAGGATTGAGTATTGAGGATTGAGGATTGAGGATTGATGATTGAGGATTGAGGATTGAAGATTGAGGTTTGGGGATTGAAGATTGAGTATTGATGATTGAAGATTGAGGATTGAGGATTGAGGATTGAAGAATGAGGACTGAGGATTTAGGATTGAGGATTGAGGATGAGGGCTGAGGGTTGAGGATTGAGATATAAGGACTGAGGACTGAGGATTGAGGATTGAGAATTGAGGATTGAGGATTCAGGTTTGAGTATTGAGGATTGAGGATTGAGTATTGAAGGTTGAGTATTGATGACTGAGGATTGAGGATTGAGGATTGAGGATTGAGGATTGAGTATTGAGGATTGAGGATGAGGGCTGAGGTTTGAGGATTGAGGTTTAAGGACTGAGGACTGAGGATTGAGGATTGAGAATTGAGGATTGAGGATTGAGGAGTGAAGATTGAGGATTTGGTATTGAGGATTCAAGAATGAGGATTGAGGATTGAGGATTGAAGATTGAGGATTGGGTATTGAGGATTGAACATTGAGGATTGAGGATTGAGGATCGAGGATTGAGGATTGAGGATTGAAGATTGGATATTGATTATTGTAGATTGAGGATTGAGGATTGAGTGTTGTGGATTGAGGAAGAGGACTGAGGGATGAGTATTGATGTTTGAGGTCTGAGGATTGAGGATTGAGGATTGAGAATTGAGGATTGATGACTGAGGATTGAAGATTGAGGATTGGGTATTGAGGATTGAAGAATGAGGACTGAGGATTTAGGATTGAGGATTGAGGATGAGGGCTGAGGTTTGAGGATTGAGGTTTAAGGACTGAGGACTGAGGATTGAGGATTGAGAATTGAGGATTGAGGATTGAGGAGTGAAGATTGAGGATTTGGTATTGAGGATTCAAGAATGAGGATTGAGGATTGAGGATTGAGGATTGAGGATTGAGGATTGAAAGTTGAGTATTGAGGATTGAAGATTGAGGATTGAGGATTGAGGATTCAGGTTTGAGTATTGAGGATTGAGGATTGAGTATTGAAGGTTGAGTATTGATGACTGAGGATTGAGGATTGAGGATTGAGGATTGAGGATTGAGGATTGAGGATTGAGGATGAGGGCTGAGGTTTGAGGTTTGAGGTTTGAGTATTGAATCCTGAGAATTCAGGATATTCTATTGAGTATTGAGAATTGAGGGTTGATGGTTGAGTATTGAGGATTGAGGATTCAGGATTGAGGATTGAGTATTGAAGATTGAGGATTGATGATTGAATATCGGGGACTGGGGATTGAGGACTGAAGATTGAGTATTAAGGATTGAGGATTGGGGTTGGGGATCTAGGATTGGAGATTGATTATTGAGGATTGAAGATTGAGGGTTGAGGTTTGAGGATTGAGAATTGAGAATTGAGGATGAGGACTGAGGGTTGAGGATTGAGGTTTGAGGTACGAGGATTGAGGATTGAGGATTGAGGACTGAGGATTGACGATTGAGTATTGAAGATTGAGGATTGATGACTGAGGGTTGAGGATTGAGGATTGACGATTGCGGATTGAGTATTGAGGATAGAAGGTTGAGGATAGAGGGTTGAGTATTGAAGATTGAGGACTTAGTGTTGAGGGTTGAGTGATGGGAGTTGATGTTTGTGGATTGAGATTTGAAGATTGAAGAATGGGGATTGAGTATTGAAAACTGTGAATTGAGGATATTCTATTGAGGATAGAGGATTGACAACTGATTGTTCAGGACTGAGGGCTAAAGATTGAGGATTCAGGGTTGAGGATTCGGGATTGAGGTTTAAGGACTGAGGACTGAGGGTTGAGGATTGAGGATTGAGTATTGACGCTTGAGGATTGGGGGTTGAGGATGGAGGATTGAAAAGAGTGGACTGAGTGTTGAGGATTGAGTATTGAGAATTGATGTTTGAGGATTGAGAGTTGATTATTGAATATTGTGCATTGAGTATTGAACCATGAGAATTCAGGATACTCTATTGAGTATTGAGAATTGAGGATTGATGGTTGAGTATTGAGGATTGGTGGTTGAGGGTTGTGTGTTGAATATTGAGGATTGAGGTTTGAGGATTGAGGATTGAAGATTGAGGATTGGGTATTGCGGATTGAACATTGAGGATTGAGGATTGAGGATTGAGGATTGAGGATTGAGGATTGAAGATTGAGTATTGAGGATTGAAGATTGAGGATTGAGGACTGAGGATTAAGGATTGAGTATTGAGGATCGAGGATTGAGGATTGAAGATTGAGTATTGAGGATTGAAGATTGAGGATTGTGCATTGAAGATTGAGTATTGAAGATTGAAGATTGAGGATTGAGGATTGAGGATTGAGAATTGACGATGAGGGCTGAGGGTTGTGGATTGAGGTTTGAGGACTGAGGACTGAGGATTGAGGATTGAGAATTGAGGACTGTAGATTTAGGATTGAGGATTGAAGATTGAGGATTGAGGATTGAGGATTGAAGATTGAGGATTGGGTATTGAGGATTGAACATTGAGGATTGAGGATTGAGGATCGAGGATTGAGGATTGAGGATTGAAGATAGAATATTGATTATTGTAGATTGAGGATTGAGGATTGAGTGTTGTGGATTGAGGACGAGGACTGAGGGATGAGTATTGATGTTTGAGGATTGAAGATTGAGGATTGGGTATTGCGGATTGAACATTGAGGATTGAGGATTGAGGATTGAGGATTGAGGATTGAGGATTGAAGATTGAGTATTGAGGATTGAAGATTGAGGATTGAGGACTGAGGATTGAGGATTGAGTATTGAGGATTGAGGATTGAGGATTGAAGATTGAGTATTGAGGATTGAAGATTGAGGATTGTGCATTGAAGGTTGAGTATTGAAGATTGAAGATTGAGGATTGAGGATTGAGGATTGAGAATTGCCGATGAGGGCTGAGGGTTGTGGATTGAGGTTTGAGGACTGAGGACTGAGGATTGAGGATTGAGAATTGAGGACTGTAGATTTAGGATTGAGGATTGAAGATTGAGGATTGGGTATTGAGGATTGAACATTGAGGATTGAGAATTGAGTATCGAGGATTGAGGATTGAGGATTGAGGACGAGGACTGAGGGCTGAGTATTGATGTTTCAGGTCTGAGGATTGAGGATTGAGGATTGAGAATTGAGGATTGAGGATTGAGGATTGAGGATTGAGGATTGAGGATTGAGGATTGAGGATTGAGGATTGAGGATTGAAGATTGAGGATTCAGGATTGATGATTAAAGATTGAGTATTGAGGATTGAAGATTGAGGATTGATGATTGAGGATTGAGGACTGAGGATTGAGGATTGAGGATTGAGGATTGAGGATTGAGTATTGAAGATTGAGAATTGATGATTGAGGATTGAGGATTGAGGATTGAGGATTGAGTATTGAGGACTGAGGATTGAAGATTGAGGATTGAGGATTGAGGATTAAAGATTGAGTACTGAGGATTGAAGATTGGGAATTGAGGATTGAGGATTGAACATTGAGGACTGAGTGTTGAGGGTTGAGTGATGAGAATTGATGTTTGTGGATAGAGATTTGAAGATTCCAGATTGAGTATTGTGTATTGAAAACTGTGAATTGAGGATATTCTTTTGAGGATTGAGGATTGTCACCTGATTGTTGAGGACTGAGGGCTGAAGATTGAGGATTCAGGATTGGGGATTCAGAATTGAGGTTTGAGGACTGAGGATTGAGGACTGAGGATTGAAGATTGAGTATTGAGGATTGAGGATTGAGGATTGAGGATTGAAGATTGAGGATTGAATATTGAGTATTGACGATTGAAGATTGAGGATTGAGGATTGAGTGTTCAGGATTGAGGACGAGGGCTGACAGTTGAGGACTGAGGTTTGAGGATTGAGGATTGAGGATTGATGACTGAGGATTGAGGATTGATGATTGAGCACTGAGGATTGAAGATTGAGGACTGGAGATTGAGGATTGAAATTGACGATTGAGGATTGTGGATTGAGGATTGAGGATTGAACATTGAAGACTGAGTGTTGAGGGTTGAGTGATGAGAAATGATGTTTGTGGATAGAGGCTTGAAGATTGCAGATTGAGTATTGAGTTTTGAAAACTGTGAATTGAGGATATTCTATTGAGGATTCAGGGTTGACATCTGATGGTTGAGGACTGAGGGCTTGAGATTGAGGATGCAGGGTTGAGGATTCAGGATTGAGGTTTGAGGACTGAGGATTGAGGATTGAAGATTGAGGATTGAGGATTGAGGATTGAGGATTGAAGATTGAGGAGTGGGTATTGCGGATTGAACATTGAGGATTGAGGACTGAGGATTGAGGATTGAGGATTGAGGATTGAGGATTGATGATTGAGGATTGTGGATTGAAGATTGAGGTTTGGGGATTGAAGATTGAGTATTGATGATTGAAGATTGAGTATTGAGAATTGAGGGTTGATGGTTGAGTATTGAGGATTGAGGATTCAGGATTGAGGATTGAGTATTGAAGATTGAGGATTGATGATTGAATATCGGGGACTGGGGATTGAGGACTGAAGATTGAGTATTAAGGATTGAGGATTGGGGTTGGGGATCTAGGATTGGAGATTGATTATTGAGGATTGAAGATTGAGGGTTGAGGTTTGAGGATTGAGAATTGAGAATTGAGGATGAGGACTGAGGGTTGAGGATTGAGGTTTGAGGTACGAGGATTGAGGATTGAGGATTGAGGACTGAGGATTGACGATTGAGTATTGAAGATTGAGGATTGATGACTGAGGATTGAGGATTGAGGATTGACGATTGCGGATTGAGTATTGAGGATAGAAGGTTGAGGATAGAGGGTTGAGTATTGAAGATTGAGGACTTAGTGTTGAGGGTTGAGTGATGGGAATTGATGTTTGTGGATTGAGATTTGAAGATTGAAGAATGGGGATTGAGTATTGAAAACTGTGAATTGAGGATATTCTATTGAGGATTGAGGATTGACAACTGATTGTTCAGGACTGAGGGCTAAAGATTGAGGATTCAGGGTTGAGGATTCGGGATTGAGGTTTAAGGACTGAGGACTGAGGGTTGAGGATTGAGGATTGAGTATTGACGCTTGAGGATTGGGTGTTGAGGATGGAGGATTGAAAAGAGTGGACTGAGTGTTGAGGATTGAGTGTTGAGAATTGATGTTTGAGGATTGAGAGTTGATTATTGAATATTGTGCATTGAGTATTGAACCATGAGAATTCAGGATACTCTATTGAGTATTGAGAATTGAGGATTGATGGTTGAGTATTGAGGATTGGTGGTTGAGGGTTGTGTGTTGAATATTGAGGATTGAGGTTTGAGGATTGAGGATTGAAGATTGAGGATTGGGTATTGCGGATTGAACATTGAGGATTGAGGATTGAGGATTGAGGATTGAGGATTGAGGATTGAAGATTGAGTATTGAGGATTGAAGATTGAGGATTGAGGACTGAGGATTAAGGATTGAGTATTGAGGATTGAGGATTGAGGATTGAAGATTGAGTATTGAGGATTGAAGATTGAGGATTGTGCATTGAAGATTGAGTATTGAAGATTGAAGATTGAGGATTGAGGATTGAGGATTGAGAATTGACGATGAGGGCTGAGGGTTGTGGATTGAGGTTTGAGGACTGAGGACTGAGGATTGAGGATTGAGAATTGAGGACTGTAGATTTAGGATTGAGTATTGAAGATTGAGGATTGATGACTGAGGATTGAGGATTGAGGATTGAAGATTGAGGATTGGGTATTGAGGATTGAACATTGAGGATTGAGGATTGACGATCGAGGATTGAGGATTGAGGATTGAAGATAGAATATTGATTATTGTAGATTGAGGATTGAGGATTGAGTGTTGTGGATTGAGGACGAGGACTGAGGGATGAGTATTGATGTTTGAGGATTGAAGATTGAGGATTGGGTATTGCGGATTGAACATTGAGGATTGAGGATTGAGGATTGAGGATTGAGGATTGAGGATTGAAGGTTGAGTATTGAGGATTGAAGATTGAGGATTGAGGACTGAGGATTGAGGATTGAGTATTGAGGATTGAGGATTGAGGATTGAAGATTGAGTATTGAGGATTGAAGATTGAGGATTGTGCATTGAAGGTTGAGTATTGAAGATTGAAGATTGAGGATTGAGGATTGAGGATTGAGAATTGAAGATTGAGTATTGAGGATTGAAGATTGAGGATTGAGGACTGAGGATTGAGGATTGAGTATTGAGGGTTGAGGATTGAGGATTGATGATTGAGGATTGAGGATTGAAGATTGAGGATTGTGGATTGAAGATTGAGTATTGATGATTGAAGATTGAGGATTGAGGATTGAGGATTGAGAATTGACGATGAGGGCTGAGGGTTGAGGATTCAGGTTTGAAGACAGAGGACTGAGGATTGAGGATTGAGATTTCAGGATTGAGGATTGAGGATTGAGGATTGAAGATTGAGGATTGGGTATTGAGGATTGAACATTGAGGATTGAGGATTGAGGATCGAGGATTGAGGATTGAGGATTGAAGATTGAATATTGATTATTGTAGATTGAGGATTGATGATTGAGTGTTGTGGATTGAGGACGAGGACTGAGGGATCAGTATTGATGTTTGAGGTCTGAGGATTGAGGATTGAGGATTGAGAATTGAGGATTGATGATTGAGGATTGAAGATTGAGGATTGGGTATTGAGGATTGAAGAATGAGGACTGAGGATTTAGGATTGAGGATTGAGGATGAGGGCTGAGGGTTGAGGATTGAGGTTTAAGGACTGAGGACTGAGGATTGAGGATTGAGAATTGAGGATTGAGGATTGAGGAGTGAAGATTGTGGATTTGGTATTGAGGATTCAAGAATGAGGATTGAGGATTGAGGATTGAGGATTGAGGATTGAGGATTGAGGATTGAAGATTGAGGATTGGGTATTGAGGATTGAAGAATGAGGATTGAGGATTGAGGATTGAGGATTGAGGATTGAAGGTTGAGTATTGAGGATTGAAGATTGAGGATTGAGGATTGAGGATTGAGGTTTGAGTATTGAGGTTTGAGGATTGAGTATTGAAGGTTGAGTATTGATGACTGAGGATTGAGGATTGAGGATTGAGGATTGAGGACTGAGGACTGAGGATTGAGGATTGAGGATTGAGGATTGAGGATTGAGGGTTGAGGATTGAGTATTGAAGATTGAGGACTGAGGATTGATGATTAAAGATTGAGTATTGAGGATTGAAGATTGAGGATTGATGATTGAGGATTGAGGAATGAGGATTGAGGATTGAGGATTGATGATTGTGGATTGAGGAATAAGGATTGAGGATTGAGGATTGAGGATTGAAGATTGAGGATTGAGGATTGAGGATTAAAGATTGAGTACTGAGGATTGAAGATTGAGAACTGAGGATTGAGGATTGAACATTGAGGACTGAGTGTTGAGGGTTGAGTGATGAGAATTGATGTTTGTGGATAGAGATTTGAGGATTCCAGATTGAGTATTGTGTATTGAAAACTGTGAATTGAGGATATTCTATTGAGGATTGAGGATTGTCACCTGATTGTTGAGGACTGAGGGCTGAAGATTGAGGATTCAGGATTGGGGATTCAGAATTGAGGTTTGAGGACTGAGGATTGAGGATTGAGGATTGAAGATTGAGTATTGAGGATTGAAGATTGAGGATTGAGGATTGAGGATTGAGGATTGAGGATTGAGGATGAGGGCTGAGGGTTGAGAATTGAGGTTTAAGGGCTGAGGACTGAGGATTGAGGATTGAGAATTGAGGATTGAGTATTGAGGATTGAAGATTGAGGATTTGGTATTGAGGATTGAAGAATGAGGTTTGAGGATTGAGGATTGAAGATTGAGTATTGAATATTGAAGATTGACGATTGAGGATTGTGGATTGAAGATTGAGGATTGAACATTGAGGACTGAGTGTTAAGGGTTGAGTGATGAGAATTGATGCTTGTGGATAGAGGTTTGAAGATTGCAGATTGAGTATTGAGTATTGAAAGCTGTGAATTGAGGATATTCTATTGAGGACTCAGGATTGTCAACTGATTCTTGAGTACTGAGGGCTGAAGATTGAGGATTCAGTATTGGATATTCAGAATTGAGGTTTGAGGACTGAGGATTGAGGACTGAGGATTGAAGATTGAGTATTGAGGATTGAGGATTGAGGATTGAGGATTGAAGATTGAGGATTGAATATTGAGTATTGACGATTGAAGATTGAGGATTGAGGATTGAGTGTTGAGGATTGAGGACGAGGACTGACGGTTGAGGATTGAGGTTTGAGGATTGAGGATTGAGGATTGATGACTGAGGATTGAGGATTGAGGATTGAGCACTGAGGATTGAAGATTGAGGACTGGAGATTGAGGATTGAAATTGACGATTGAGGATTGTGGATTGAGGATTGAGGATTGAACATTGAGGACTGAGTGTTGAGGGTTGAGTGATGAGAAATGATGTTTGTGGATAGAGGCTTGAAGATTGCAGATTGAGTATTGAGTTTTGAAAACTGTGAATTGAGGATATTCTATTGAGGATTCAGGGTTGACATCTGATGGTTGAGGACTGAGGGCTTGAGATTGAGGATGCAGGGTTGAGGATTCAGGATTGAGGTTTGAGGACTGAGGATTGAGGATTGAAGATTGAGGATTGAGGATTGAGGATTGAGGATTGAAGATTGAGGATTGGGTATTGCGGATTGAACATTGAGGATTGAGGACTGAGGATTGAGGATTGAGGATTGAGGATTGAAGATTGAGTATTGAGGATTGAAGATTGAGGATTGAGGACTGAGGATTGAGGATTGAGTATTGAGGATTGAGGATTGAGGATTGATGATTGAGGATTGAGGATTGAAGATTGAGGTTTGGGGATTGAAGATTGAGTATTGATGATTGAAGATTGAGGATTGAGGATTGAGGATTGAAGAATGAGGACTGAGGATTTAGGATTGAGGATTGAGGATGAGGGCTGAGGGTTGAGGATTGAGATATAAGGACTGAGGACTGAGGATTGAGGATTGAGAATTGAGGATTGAGGATTCAGGTTTGAGTATTGAGGATTGAGGATTGAGTATTGAAGGTTGAGTATTGATGACTGAGGATTGAGGATTGAGGATTGAGGATTGAGGATTGAGTATTGAGGATTGAGGATGAGGGCTGAGGTTTGAGGATTGAGGTTTAAGGACTGAGGACTGAGGATTGAGGATTGAGAATTGAGGATTGAGGATTGAGGAGTGAAGATTGAGGATTTGGTATTGAGGATTCAAGAATGAGGATTGAGGATTGAGGAGTGAAGATTGAGGATTTGGTATTGAGGATTCAAGAATGAGGATTGAGGATTGAGGATTGAGGATTGAGGATTGAGGATTGAAAGTTGAGTATTGAGGATTGAAGATTGAGGATTGAGGATTGAGGATTCAGGTTTGAGTATTGAGGATTGAGGATTGAGTATTGAAGGTTGAGTATTGATGACTGAGGATTGAGGATTGAGGATTGAGGATTGAGGATTGAGGATTGAGGATTGAGGATGAGGGCTGAGGTTTGAGGTTTGAGGTTTGAGTATTGAATCCTGAGAATTCAGGATATTCTATTGAGTATTGAGAATTGAGGGTTGATGGTTGAGTATTGAGGATTGAGGATTCAGGATTGAGGATTGAGTATTGAAGATTGAGGATTGATGATTGAATATCGGGGACTGGGGATTGAGGACTGAAGATTGAGTATTAAGGATTGAGGATTGGGGTTGGGGATCTAGGATTGGAGATTGATTATTGAGGATTGAAGATTGAGGGTTGAGGTTTGAGGATTGAGAATTGAGAATTGAGGATGAGGACTGAGGGTTGAGGATTGAGGTTTGAGGTACGAGGATTGAGGATTGAGGATTGAGGACTGAGGATTGACGATTGAGTATTGAAGATTGAGGATTGATGACTGAGGATTGAGGATTGAGGATTGACGATTGCGGATTGAGTATTGAGGATAGAAGGTTGAGGATAGAGGGTTGAGTATTGAAGATTGAGGACTTAGTGTTGAGGGTTGAGTGATGGGAATTGATGTTTGTGGATTGAGATTTGAAGATTGAAGAATGGGGATTGAGTATTGAAAACTGTGAATTGAGGATATTCTATTGAGGATTGAGGATTGACAACTGATTGTTCAGGACTGAGGGCTAAAGATTGAGGATTCAGGGTTGAGGATTCGGGATTGAGGTTTAAGGACTGAGGACTGAGGGTTGAGGATTGAGGATTGAGTATTGACGCTTGAGGATTGGGGGTTGAGGATGGAGGATTGAAAAGAGTGGACTGAGTGTTGAGGATTGAGTGTTGAGAATTGATGTTTGAGGATTGAGAGTTGCTTATTGAATATTGTGCATTGAGTATTGAACCATGAGAATTCAGGATACTCTATTGAGTATTGAGAATTGAGGATTGATGGTTGAGTATTGAGGATTGGTGGTTGAGGGTTGTGTGTTGAATATTGAGGATTGAGGTTTGAGGATTGAGGATTGAAGATTGAGGATTGGGTATTGCGGATTGAACATTGAGGATTGAGGATTGAGGATTGAGGATTGAGGATTGAGGATTGAAGATTGAGTATTGAGGATTGAAGATTGAGGATTGAGGACTGAGGATTAAGGATTGAGTATTGAGGATTGAGGATTGAGGATTGAAGATTGAGTATTGAGGATTGAAGATTGAGGATTGTGCATTGAAGATTGAGTATTGAAGATTGAAGATTGAGGATTGAGGATTGAGGATTGAGAATTGACGATGAGGGCTGAGGGTTGTGGATTGAGGTTTGAGGACTGAGGACTGAGGATTGAGGATTGAGAATTGAGGACTGTAGATTTAGGATTGAGGATTGAAGATTGAGGATTGAGGATTGAGGATTGAAGATTGAGGATTGGGTATTGAGGATTGAACATTGAGGATTGAGGATTGAGGATCGAGGATTGAGGATTGAGGATTGAAGATAGAATATTGATTATTGTAGATTGAGGATTGAGGATTGAGTGTTGTGGATTGAGGACGAGGACTGAGGGATGAGTATTGATGTTTGAGGATTGAAGATTGAGGATTGGGTATTGCGGATTGAACATTGAGGATTGAGGATTGAGGATTGAGGATTGAGGATTGAGGATTGAAGATTGAGTATTGAGGATTGAAGATTGAGGATTGAGGACTGAGGATTGAGGATTGAGTATTGAGGATTGAGGATTGAGGATTGAAGATTGAGTATTGAGGATTGAAGATTGAGGATTGTGCATTGAAGGTTGAGTATTGAAGATTGAAGATTGAGGATTGAGGATTGAGGATTGAGAATTGCCGATGAGGGCTGAGGGTTGTGGATTGAGGTTTGAGGACTGAGGACTGAGGATTGAGGATTGAGAATTGAGGACTGTAGATTTAGGATTGAGGATTGAAGATTGAGGATTGGGTATTGAGGATTGAACATTGAGGATTGAGAATTGAGTATCGAGGATTGAGGATTGAGGATTGAGGACGAGGACTGAGGGCTGAGTATTGATGTTTCAGGTCTGAGGATTGAGGATTGAGGATTGAGAATTGAGGATTGAGGATTGAGGATTGAGGATTGAGGATTGAGGATTGAGGATTGAGGATTGAGGATTGAAGATTGAGGATTCAGGATTGATGATTAAAGATTGAGTATTGAGGATTGAAGATTGAGGATTGATGATTGAGGATTGAGGACTGAGGATTGAGGATTGAGGATTGAGGATTGAGGATTGAGTATTGAAGATTGAGAATTGATGATTGAGGATTGAGGATTGAGGATTGAGGATTGAGTGTTGAGGACTGAGGATTGAAGATTGAGGATTGAGGATTGAGGATTAAAGATTGAGTACTGAGGATTGAAGATTGGGAATTGAGGATTGAGGATTGAACATTGAGGACTGAGTGTTGAGGGTTGAGTGATGAGAATTGATGTTTGTGGATAGAGATTTGAAGATTCCAGATTGAGTATTGTGTATTGAAAACTGTGAATTGAGGATATTCTTTTGAGGATTGAGGATTGTCACCTGATTGTTGAGGACTGAGGGCTGAAGATTGAGGATTCAGGATTGGGGATTCAGAATTGAGGTTTGAGGACTGAGGATTGAGGACTGAGGATTGAAGATTGAGTATTGAGGATTGAGGATTGAGGATTGAGGATTGAAGATTGAGGATTGAATATTGAGTATTGACGATTGAAGATTGAGGATTGAGGATTGAGTGTTCAGGATTGATGACGAGGGCTGACAGTTGAGGACTGAGGTTTGAGGATTGAGGATTGAGGATTGATGACTGAGGATTGAGGATTGATGATTGAGCACTGAGGATTGAAGATTGAGGACTGGAGATTGAGGATTGAAATTGAAGATTGAGGATTGTGGATTGAGGATTGAGGATTGAACATTGAGGACTGAGTGTTGAGGGTTGAGTGATGAGAAATGATGTTTGTGGATAGAGGCTTGAAGATTGCAGATTGAGTATTGAGTTTTGAAAACTGTGAATTGAGGATATTCTATTGAGGATTCAGGGTTGACATCTGATGGTTGAGGACTGAGGGCTTGAGATTGAGGATGCAGGGTTGAGGATTCAGGATTGAGGTTTGAGGACTGAGGATTGAGGATTGAAGATTGAGGATTGAGGATTGAGGATTGAGGATTGAAGATTGAGGATTGGGTATTGCGGATTGAACATTGAGGATTGAGGACTGAGGATTGAGGATTGAGGATTGAGGATTGAGGATTGATGATTGAGGATTGAGGATTGAAGATTGAGGTTTGGGGATTGAAGATTGAGTATTGATGATTGAAGATTGAGTATTGAGAATTGAGGGTTGATGGTTGAGTATTGAGGATTGAGGATTCAGGATTGAGGATTGAGTATTGAAGATTGAGGATTGATGATTGAATATCGGGGACTGGGGATTGAGGACTGAAGATTGAGTATTAAGGATTGAGGATTGGGGTTGGGGATCTAGGATTGGAGATTGATTATTGAGGATTGAAGATTGAGGGTTGAGGTTTGAGGATTGAGAATTGAGAATTGAGGATGAGGACTGAGGGTTGAGGATTGAGGTTTGAGGTACGAGGATTGAGGATTGAGGATTGAGGACTGAGGATTGACGATTGAGTATTGAAGATTGAGGATTGATGACTGAGGATTGAGGATTGAGGATTGACGATTGCGGATTGAGTATTGAGGATAGAAGGTTGAGGATAGAGGGTTGAGTATTGAAGATTGAGGACTTAGTGTTGAGGGTTGAGTGATGGGAATTGATGTTTGTGGATTGAGATTTGAAGATTGAAGAATGGGGATTGAGTATTGAAAACTGTGAATTGAGGATATTCTATTGAGGATTGAGGATTGACAACTGATTGTTCAGGACTGAGGGCTAAAGATTGAGGATTCAGGGTTGAGGATTCGGGATTGAGGTTTAAGGACTGAGGACTGAGGGTTGAGGATTGAGGATTGAGTATTGACGCTTGAGGATTGGGTGTTGAGGATGGAGGATTGAAAAGAGTGGACTGAGTGTTGAGGATTGAGTGTTGAGAATTGATGTTTGAGGATTGAGAGTTGATTATTGAATATTGTGCATTGAGTATTGAACCATGAGAATTCAGGATACTCTATTGAGTATTGAGAATTGAGGATTGATGGTTGAGTATTGAGGATTGGTGGTTGAGGGTTGTGTGTTGAATATTGAGGATTGAGGTTTGAGGATTGAGGATTGAAGATTGAGGATTGGGTATTGCGGATTGAACATTGAGGATTGAGGATTGAGGATTGAGGATTGAGGATTGAGGATTGAAGATTGAGTATTGAGGATTGAAGATTGAGGATTGAGGACTGAGGATTAAGGATTGAGTATTGAGGATTGAGGATTGAGGATTGAAGATTGAGTATTGAGGATTGAAGATTGAGGATTGTGCATTGAAGATTGAGTATTGAAGATTGAAGATTGAGGATTGAGGATTGAGGATTGAGAATTGACGATGAGGGCTGAGGGTTGTGGATTGAGGTTTGAGGACTGAGGACTGAGGATTGAGGATTGAGAATTGAGGACTGTAGATTTAGGATTGAGGATTGAAGATTGAGGATTGAGGATTGAGGATTGAAGATTGAGGATTGGGTATTGAGGATTGAACATTGAGGATTGAGGATTGAGGATCGAGGATTGAGGATTGAGGATTGAAGATAGAATATTGATTATTGTAGATTGAGGATTGAGGATTGAGTGTTGTGGATTGAGGACGAGGACTGAGGGATGAGTATTGATGTTTGAGGATTGAAGATTGAGGATTGGGTATTGCGGATTGAACATTGAGGATTGAGGATTGAGGATTGAGGATTGAGGATTGAGGATTGAAGATTGAGTATTGAGGATTGAAGATTGAGGATTGAGGACTGAGGATTGAGGATTGAGTATTGAGGATTGAGGATTGAGGATTGAAGATTGAGTATTGAGGATTGAAGATTGAGGATTGTGCATTGAAGGTTGAGTATTGAAGATTGAAGATTGAGGATTGAGGATTGAGGATTGAGAATTGCCGATGAGGGCTGAGGGTTGTGGATTGAGGTTTGAGGACTGAGGACTGAGGATTGAGGATTGAGAATTGAGGACTGTAGATTTAGGATTGAGGATTGAAGATTGAGGATTGGGTATTGAGGATTGAACATTGAGGATTGAGAATTGAGTATCGAGGATTGAGGATTGAGGATTGAGGACGAGGACTGAGGGCTGAGTATTGATGTTTCAGGTCTGAGGATTGAGGATTGAGGATTGAGAATTGAGGATTGAGGATTGAGGATTGAGGATTGAGGATTGAGGATTGAGGATTGAGGATTGAGGATTGAAGATTGAGGATTCAGGATTGATGATTAAAGATTGAGTATTGAGGATTGAAGATTGAGGATTGATGATTGAGGATTGAGGACTGAGGATTGAGGATTGAGGATTGAGGATTGAGGATTGAGTATTGAAGATTGAGAATTGATGATTGAGGATTGAGGATTGAGGATTGAGGATTGAGTATTGAGGACTGAGGATTGAAGATTGAGGATTGAGGATTGAGGATTAAAGATTGAGTACTGAGGATTGAAGATTGGGAATTGAGGATTGAGGATTGAACATTGAGGACTGAGTGTTGAGGGTTGAGTGATGAGAATTGATGTTTGTGGATAGAGATTTGAAGATTCCAGATTGAGTATTGTGTATTGAAAACTGTGAATTGAGGATATTCTTTTGAGGATTGAGGATTGTCACCTGATTGTTGAGGACTGAGGGCTGAAGATTGAGGATTCAGGATTGGGGATTCAGAATTGAGGTTTGAGGACTGAGGATTGAGGACTGAGGATTGAAGATTGAGTATTGAGGATTGAGGATTGAGGATTGAGGATTGAAGATTGAGGATTGAATATTGAGTATTGACGATTGAAGATTGAGGATTGAGGATTGAGTGTTCAGGATTGAGGACGAGGGCTGACAGTTGAGGACTGAGGTTTGAGGATTGAGGATTGAGGATTGATGACTGAGGATTGAGGATTGAGGATTGAGCACTGAGGATTGAAGATTGAGGACTGGAGATTGAGGATTGAAATTGACGATTGAGGATTGTGGATTGAGGATTGAGGATTGAACATTGAGGACTGAGTGTTGAGGGTTGAGTGATGAGAAATGATGTTTGTGGATAGAGGCTTGAAGATTGCAGATTGAGTATTGAGTTTTGAAAACTGTGAATTGAGGATATTCTATTGAGGATTCAGGGTTGACATCTGATGGTTGAGGACTGAGGGCTTGAGATTGAGGATGCAGGGTTGAGGATTCAGGATTGAGGTTTGAGGACTGAGGATTGAGGATTGAAGATTGAGGATTGAGGATTGAGGATTGAGGATTGAAGATTGAGGATTGGGTATTGCGGATTGAACATTGAGGATTGAGGACTGAGGATTGAGGATTGAGGATTGAGGATTGAGGATTGATGATTGAGGATTGAGGATTGAAGATTGAGGTTTGGGGATTGAAGATTGAGTATTGATGATTGAAGATTGAGGATTGAGGATTGAGGATTGAAGAATGAGGACTGAGGATTTAGGATTGAGGATTGAGGATGAGGGCTGAGGGTTGAGGATTGAGATATAAGGACTGAGGACTGAGGATTGAGGATTGAGAATTGAGGATTGAGGATTCAGGTTTGAGTATTGAGGATTGAGGGTTGAGTATTGAAGGTTGAGTATTGATGACTGAGGATTGAGGATTGAGGATTGAGGATTGAGGATTGAGTATTGAGGATTGAGGATGAGGGCTGAGGTTTGAGGATTGATGTTTAAGGACTGAGGACTGAGGATTGAGGATTGAGAATTGAGGATTGAGGATTGAGGAGTGAAGATTGAGGATTTGGTATTGAGGATTCAAGAATGAGGATTGAGGATTGAGGATTGAAGATTGAGGATTGGGTATTGAGGATTGAACATTGAGGATTGAGGATTGAGGATCGAGGATTGAGGATTGAGGATTGAAGATTGAATATTGATTATTGTAGATTGAGGATTGAGGATTGAGTGTTGTGGATTGAGGAAGAGGACTGAGGGATGAGTATTGATGTTTGAGGTCTGAGGATTGAGGATTGAGGATTGAGAATTGAGGATTGATGACTGAGGATTGAAGATTGAGGATTGGGTATTGAGGATTGAAGAATGAGGACTGAGGATTTAGGATTGAGGATTGAGGATGAGGGCTGAGGTTTGAGGATTGAGGTTTAAGGACTGAGGACTGAGGATTGAGGATTGAGAATTGAGGATTGAGGATTGAGGAGTGAAGATTGAGGATTTGGTATTGAGGATTCAAGAATGAGGATTGAGGATTGAGGATTGAGGATTGAGGATTGAGGATTGAAAGTTGAGTATTGAGGATTGAAGATTGAGGATTGAGGATTGAGGATTCAGGTTTGAGTATTGAGGATTGAGGATTGAGTATTGAAGGTTGAGTATTGATGACTGAGGATTGAGGATTGAGGATTGAGGATTGAGGATTGAGGATTGAGGATTGAGGATGAGGGCTGAGGTTTGAGGTTTGAGTATTGAATCCTGAGAATTCAGGATATTCTATTGAGTATTGAGAATTGAGGGTTGATGGTTGAGTATTGAGGATTGAGGATTCAGGATTGAGGATTGAGTATTGAAGATTGAGGATTGATGATTGAATATCGGGGACTGGGGATTGAGGATTGAAGATTGAGTATTAAGGATTGAGGATTGGGGTTGGGGATCTAGGATTGGAGATTGATTATTGAGGATTGAAGATTGAGGGTTGAGGTTTGAGGATTGAGAATTGAGAATTGAGGATGAGGACTGAGGGTTGAGGATTGAGGTTTGAGGTACGAGGATTGAGGATTGAGGATTGAGGACTGAGGATTGACGATTGAGTATTGAAGATTGAGGATTGATGACTGAGGATTGAGGATTGAGGATTGACGATTGCGGATTGAGTATTGAGGATAGAAGGTTGAGGATAGAGGGTTGAGTATTGAAGATTGAGGACTTAGTGTTGAGGGTTGAGTGATGGGAATTGATGTTTGTGGATTGAGATTTGAAGATTGAAGAATGGGGATTGAGTATTGAAAACTGTGAATTGAGGATATTCTATTGAGGATTGAGGATTGACAACTGATTGTTCAGGACTGAGGGCTAAAGATTGAGGATTCAGGGTTGAGGATTCGGGATTGAGGTTTAAGGACTGAGGACTGAGGGTTGAGGATTGAGGATTGAGTATTGACGCTTGAGGATTGGGGGTTGAGGATGGAGGATTGAAAAGAGTGGACTGAGTGTTGAGGATTGAGTGTTGAGAATTGATGTTTGAGGATTGAGAGTTGATTATTGAATATTGTGCATCGAGTATTGAACCATGAGAATTCAGGATACTCTATTGAGTATTGAGAATTGAGGATTGATGGTTGAGTATTGAGGATTGGTGGTTGAGGGTTGTGTGTTGAATATTGAGGATTGAGGTTTGAGGATTGAGGATTGAAGATTGAGGATTGGGTATTGCGGATTGAACATTGAGGATTGAGGATTGAGGATTGAGGATTGAGGATTGAGGATTGAAGATTGAGTATTGAGGATTGAAGATTGAGGATTGAGGACTGAGGATTAAGGATTGAGTATTGAGGATTGAGGATTGAGGATTGAAGATTGAGTATTGAGGATTGAAGATTGAGGATTGTGCATTGAAGATTGAGTATTGAAGATTGAAGATTGAGGATTGAGGATTGAGGATTGAGAATTGACGATGAGGGCTGAGGGTTGTGGATTGAGGTTTGAGGACTGAGGACTGAGGATTGAGGATTGAGAATTGAGGACTGTAGATTTAGGATTGAGGATTGAAGATTGAGGATTGAGGATTGAGGATTGAAGATTGAGGATTGGGTATTGAGGATTGAACATTGAGGATTGAGGATTGAGGATCGAGGATTGAGGATTGAGGATTGAAGATAGAATATTGATTATTGTAGATTGAGGATTGAGGATTGAGTGTTGTGGATTGAGGACGAGGACTGAGGGATGAGTATTGATGTTTGAGGATTGAAGATTGAGGATTGGGTATTGCGGATTGAACATTGAGGATTGAGGATTGAGGATTGAGGATTGAGGATTGAGGATTGAAGATTGAGTATTGAGGATTGAAGATTGAGGATTGAGGACTGAGGATTGAGGATTGAGTATTGAGTATCGAGGATTGAGGATTGAGGATTGAGGACGAGGACTGAGGGCTGAGTATTGATGTTTCAGGTCTGAGGATTGAGGATTGAGGATTGAGAATTGAGGATTGAGGATTGAGGATTGAGGATTGAGGATTGAGGATTGAGGATTGAGGATTGAGGATTGAAGATTGAGGATTCAGGATTGATGATTAAAGATTGAGTATTGAGGATTGAAGATTGAGGATTGATGATTGAGGATTGAGGACTGACGATTGAGGATTGAGGATTGAGGATTGAGGATTGAGTATTGAAGATTGAGAATTGATGATTGAGGATTGAGGATTGAGGATTGAGGATTGAGTATTGAGGACTGAGGATTGAAGATTGAGGATTGAGGATTGAGGATTAAAGATTGAGTACTGAGGATTGAAGATTGGGAATTGAGGATTGAGGATTGAACATTGAGGACTGAGTGTTGAGGGTTGAGTGATGAGAATTGATGTTTGTGGATAGAGATTTGAAGATTCCAGATTGAGTATTGTGTATTGAAAACTGTGAATTGAGGATATTCTTTTGAGGATTGAGGATTGTCACCTGATTGTTGAGGACTGAGGGCTGAAGATTGAGGATTCAGGATTGGGGATTCAGAATTGAGGTTTGAGGACTGAGGATTGAGGACTGAGGATTGAAGATTGAGTATTGAGGATTGAGGATTGAGGATTGAGGATTGAAGATTGAGGATTGAATATTGAGTATTGACGATTGAAGATTGAGGATTGAGGATTGAGTGTTCAGGATTGAGGACGAGGGCTGACAGTTGAGGACTGAGGTTTGAGGATTGAGGATTGAGGATTGATGACTGAGGATTGAGGATTGAGGATTGAGCACTGAGGATTGAAGATTGAGGACTGGAGATTGAGGATTGAAATTGACGATTGAGGATTGTGGATTGAGGATTGAGGATTGAACATTGAGGACTGAGTGTTGAGGGTTGAGTGATGAGAAATGATGTTTGTGGATAGAGGCTTGAAGATTGCAGATTGAGTATTGAGTTTTGAAAACTGTGAATTGAGGATATTCTATTGAGGATTCAGGGTTGACATCTGATGGTTGAGGACTGAGGGCTTGAGATTGAGGATGCAGGGTTGAGGATTCAGGATTGAGGTTTGAGGACTGAGGATTGAGGATTGAAGATTGAGGATTGAGGATTGAGGATTGAGGATTGAAGATTGAGGATTGGGTATTGCGGATTGAACATTGAGGATTGAGGACTGAGGATTGAGGATTGAGGATTGAGGATTGAAGATTGAGTATTGAGGATTGAAAATTGAGGATTGAGGACTGAGGATTGAGGATTGAGTATTGAGGATTGAGGATTGAGGATTGATGATTGAGGATTGAGGATTGAAGATTGAGGTTTGGGGATTGAAGATTGAGTATTGATGATTGAAGATTGAGGATTGAGGATTGAGGATTGAAGAATGAGGACTGAGGATTTAGGATTGAGGATTGAGGATTGAGGATGAGGGCTGAGGGTTGAGGATTGAGATATAAGGACTGAGGACTGAGGATTGAGGATTGAGAATTGAGGATTGAGGATTCAGGTTTGAGTATTGAGGATTGAGGATTGAGTATTGAAGGTTGAGTATTGATGACTGAGGATTGAGGATTGAGGATTGAGGATTGAGGATTGAGGATTGAGTATTGAGGATTGAGGATGAGGGCTGAGGTTTGAGGATTGAGGTTTAAGGACTGAGGACTGAGGATTGAGGATTGAGAATTGAGGATTGAGGATTGAGGAGTGAAGATTGAGGATTTGGTATTGAGGATTCAAGAATGAGGATTGAGGATTGAGGATTGAAGATTGAGGATTGGGTATTGAGGATTGAACATTGAGGATTGAGGATTGAGGATCGAGGATTGAGGATTGAGGATTGAAGATTGAATATTGATTATTGTAGATTGAGGATTGAGGATTGAGTGTTGTGGATTGAGGAAGAGGACTGAGGGATGAGTATTGATGTTTGAGGTCTGAGGATTGAGGATTGAGGATTGAGAATTGAGGATTGATGACTGAGGATTGAAGATTGAGGATTGGGTATTGAGGATTGAAGAATGAGGACTGAGGATTTAGGATTGAGGATTGAGGATGAGGGCTGAGGTTTGAGGATTGAGGTTTAAGGACTGAGGACTGAGGATTGAGGATTGAGAATTGAGGATTGAGGATTGAGGATTGAAGATTGAGGATTGGGTATTGAGGATTGAAGAATGAGGACTGAGGATTTAGGATTGAGGATTGAGGATGAGGGCTGAGGTTTGAGGATTGAGGTTTAAGGACTGAGGACTGAGGATTGAGGATTGAGAATTGAGGATTGAGGATTGAGGAGTGAAGATTGAGGATTTGGTATTGAGGATTCAAGAATGAGGATTGAGGATTGAGGATTGAGGATTGAGGATTGAGGATTGAAAGTTGAGTATTGAGGATTGAAGATTGAGGATTGAGGATTGAGGATTCAGGTTTGAGTATTGAGGATTGAGGATTGAGTATTGAAGGTTGAGTATTGATGACTGAGGATTGAGGATTGAGGATTGAGGATTGAGGATTGAGGATTGAGGATTGAGGATGAGGGCTGAGGTTTGAGGTTTGAGGTTTGAGTATTGAATCCTGAGAATTCAGGATATTCTATTGAGTATTGAGAATTGAGGGTTGATGGTTGAGTATTGAGGATTGAGGATTCAGGATTGAGGATTGAGTATTGAAGATTGAGGATTGATGATTGAATATCGGGGACTGGGGATTGAGGATTGAAGATTGAGTATTAAGGATTGAGGATTGGGGTTGGGGATCTAGGATTGGAGATTGATTATTGAGGATTGAAGATTGAGGGTTGAGGTTTGAGGATTGAGAATTGAGAATTGAGGATGAGGACTGAGGGTTGAGGATTGAGGTTTGAGGTACGAGGATTGAGGATTGAGGATTGAGGACTGAGGATTGACGATTGAGTATTGAAGATTGAGGATTGATGACTGAGGATTGAGGATTGAGGATTGACGATTGCGGATTGAGTATTGAGGATAGAAGGTTGAGGATAGAGGGTTGAGTATTGAAGATTGAGGACTTAGTGTTGAGGGTTGAGTGATGGGAATTGATGTTTGTGGATTGAGATTTGAAGATTGAAGAATGGGGATTGAGTATTGAAAACTGTGAATTGAGGATATTCTATTGAGGATTGAGGATTGACAACTGATTGTTCAGGACTGAGGGCTAAAGATTGAGGATTCAGGGTTGAGGATTCGGGATTGAGGTTTAAGGACTGAGGACTGAGGGTTGAGGATTGAGGATTGAGTATTGACGCTTGAGGATTGGGGGTTGAGGATGGAGGATTGAAAAGAGTGGACTGAGTGTTGAGGATTGAGTGTTGAGAATTGATGTTTGAGGATTGAGAGTTGATTATTGAATATTGTGCATTGAGTATTGAACCATGAGAATTCAGGATACTCTATTGAGTATTGAGAATTGAGGATTGATGGTTGAGTATTGAGGATTGGTGGTTGAGGGTTGTGTGTTGAATATTGAGGATTGAGGTTTGAGGATTGAGGATTGAAGATTGAGGATTGGGTATTGCGGATTGAACATTGAGGATTGAGGATTGAGGATTGAGGATTGAGGATTGAGGATTGAAGATTGAGTATTGAGGATTGAAGATTGAGGATTGAGGACTGAGGATTAAGGATTGAGTATTGAGGATTGAGGATTGAGGATTGAAGATTGAGTATTGAAGATTGAAGATTGAGGATTGTGCATTGAAGATTGAGTATTGAAGATTGAAGATTGAGGATTGAGGATTGAGGATTGAGAATTGACGATGAGGGCTGAGGGTTGTGGATTGAGGTTTGAGGACTGAGGACTGAGGATTGAGGATTGAGAATTGAGGACTGTAGATTTAGGATTGAGGATTGAAGATTGAGGATTGAGGATTGAGGATTGAAGATTGAGGATTGGGTATTGAGGATTGAACATTGAGGATTGAGGATTGAGGATCGAGGATTGAGGATTGAGGATTGAAGATAGAATATTGATTATTGTAGATTGAGGATTGAGGATTGAGTGTTGTGGATTGAGGACGAGGACTGAGGGATGAGTATTGATGTTTGAGGATTGAAGATTGAGGATTGGGTATTGCGGATTGAACATTGAGGATTGAGGATTGAGGATTGAGGATTGAGGATTGAGGATTGAAGATTGAGTATTGAGGATTGAAGATTGAGGATTGAGGACTGAGGATTGAGGATTGAGTATTGAGTATCGAGGATTGAGGATTGAGGATTGAGGACGAGGACTGAGGGCTGAGTATTGATGTTTCAGGTCTGAGGATTGAGGATTGAGGATTGAGAATTGAGGATTGAGGATTGAGGATTGAGGATTGAGGATTGAGGATTGAGGATTGAGGATTGAGGATTGAAGATTGAGGATTCAGGATTGATGATTAAAGATTGAGTATTGAGGATTGAAGATTGAGGATTGATGATTGAGGATTGAGGACTGAGGATTGAGGATTGAGGATTGAGGATTGAGGATTGAGTATTGAAGATTGAGAATTGATGATTGAGGATTGAGGATTGAGGATTGAGGATTGAGTATTGAGGACTGAGGATTGAAGATTGAGGATTGAGGATTGAGGATTAAAGATTGAGTACTGAGGATTGAAGATTGGGAATTGAGGATTGAGGATTGAACATTGAGGACTGAGTGTTGAGGGTTGAGTGATGAGAATTGATGTTTGTGGATAGAGATTTGAAGATTCCAGATTGAGTATTGTGTATTGAAAACTGTGAATTGAGGATATTCTTTTGAGGATTGAGGATTGTCACCTGATTGTTGAGGACTGAGGGCTGAAGATTGAGGATTCAGGATTGGGGATTCAGAATTGAGGTTTGAGGACTGAGGATTGAGGACTGAGGATTGAAGATTGAGTATTGAGGATTGAGGATTGAGGATTGAGGATTGAAGATTGAGGATTGAATATTGAGTATTGACGATTGAAGATTGAGGATTGAGGATTGAGTGTTCAGGATTGAGGACGAGGGCTGACAGTTGAGGACTGAGGTTTGAGGATTGAGGATTGAGGATTGATGACTGAGGATTGAGGATTGAGGATTGAGCACTGAGGATTGAAGATTGAGGACTGGAGATTGAGGATTGAAATTGACGATTGAGGATTGTGGATTGAGGATTGAGGATTGAACATTGAGGACTGAGTGTTGAGGGTTGAGTGATGAGAAATGATGTTTGTGGATAGAGGCTTGAAGATTGCAGATTGAGTATTGAGTTTTGAAAACTGTGAATTGAGGATATTCTATTGAGGATTCAGGGTTGACATCTGATGGTTGAGGACTGAGGGCTTGAGATTGAGGATGCAGGGTTGAGGATTCAGGATTGAGGTTTGAGGACTGAGGATTGAGGATTGAAGATTGAGGATTGAGGATTGAGGATTGAGGATTGAAGATTGAGGATTGGGTATTGCGGATTGAACATTGAGGATTGAGGACTGAGGATTGAGGATTGAGGATTGAGGATTGAAGATTGAGTATTGAGGATTGAAAATTGAGGATTGAGGACTGAGGATTGAGGATTGAGTATTGAGGATTGAGGATTGAGGATTGATGATTGAGGATTGAGGATTGAAGATTGAGGTTTGGGGATTGAAGATTGAGTATTGATGATTGAAGATTGAGGATTGAGGATTGAGGATTGAAGAATGAGGACTGAGGATTTAGGATTGAGGATTGAGGATTGAGGATGAGGGCTGAGGGTTGAGGATTGAGATATAAGGACTGAGGACTGAGGATTGAGGATTGAGGATTGAGGATTGAGGATTGAGTATTGAGGATTGAGGATGAGGGCTGAGGTTTGAGGATTGAGGTTTAAGGACTAAGGACTGAGGATTGAGGATTGAGAATTGAGGATTGAGGATTGAGGAGTGAAGATTGAGGATTTGGTATTGAGGATTCAAGAATGAGGATTGAGGATTGAGGATTGAAGATTGAGGATTGGGTATTGAGGATTGAACATTGAGGATTGAGGATTGAGGATCGAGGATTGAGGATTGAGGATTGAAGATTGAATATTGATTATTGTAGATTGAGGATTGAGGATTGAGTGTTGTGGATTGAGGAAGAGGACTGAGGGATGAGTATTGATGTTTGAGGTCTGAGGATTGAGGATTGAGGATTGAGAATTGAGGATTGATGACTGAGGATTGAAGATTGAGGATTGGGTATTGAGGATTGAAGAATGAGGACTGAGGATTTAGGATTGAGGATTGAGGATGAGGGCTGAGGTTTGAGGATTGAGGTTTAAGGACTGAGGACTGAGGATTGAGGATTGAGAATTGAGGATTGAGGATTGAGGATTGAAGATTGAGGATTGGGTATTGAGGATTGAAGAATGAGGACTGAGGATTTAGGATTGAGGATTGAGGATGAGGGCTGAGGTTTGAGGATTGAGGTTTAAGGACTGAGGACTGAGGATTGAGGATTGAGAATTGAGGATTGAGGATTGAGGAGTGAAGATTGAGGATTTGGTATTGAGGATTCAAGAATGAGGATTGAGGATTGAGGATTGAGGATTGAGGATTGAGGATTGAAAGTTGAGTATTGAGGATTGAAGATTGAGGATTGAGGATTGAGGATTCAGGTTTGAGTATTGAGGATTGAGGATTGAGTATTGAAGGTTGAGTATTGATGACTGAGGATTGAGGATTGAGGATTGAGGATTGAGGATTGAGGATTGAGGATTGAGGATGAGGGCTGAGGTTTGAGGTTTGAGGTTTGAGTATTGAATCCTGAGAATTCAGGATATTCTATTGAGTATTGAGAATTGAGGGTTGATGGTTGAGTATTGAGGATTGAGGATTCAGGATTGAGGATTGAGTATTGAAGATTGAGGATTGATGATTGAATATCGGGGACTGGGGATTGAGGATTGAAGATTGAGTATTAAGGATTGAGGATTGGGGTTGGGGATCTAGGATTGGAGATTGATTATTGAGGATTGAAGATTGAGGGTTGAGGTTTGAGGATTGAGAATTGAGAATTGAGGATGAGGACTGAGGGTTGAGGATTGAGGTTTGAGGTACGAGGATTGAGGATTGAGGATTGAGGACTGAGGATTGACGATTGAGTATTGAAGATTGAGGATTGATGACTGAGGATTGAGGATTGAGGATTGACGATTGCGGATTGAGTATTGAGGATAGAAGGTTGAGGATAGAGGGTTGAGTATTGAAGATTGAGGACTTAGTGTTGAGGGTTGAGTGATGGGAATTGATGTTTGTGGATTGAGATTTGAAGATTGAAGAATGGGGATTGAGTATTGAAAACTGTGAATTGAGGATATTCTATTGAGGATTGAGGATTGACAACTGATTGTTCAGGACTGAGGGCTAAAGATTGAGGATTCAGGGTTGAGGATTCGGGATTGAGGTTTAAGGACTGAGGACTGAGGGTTGAGGATTGAGGATTGAGTATTGACGCTTGAGGATTGGGGGTTGAGGATGGAGGATTGAAAAGAGTGGACTGAGTGTTGAGGATTGAGTGTTGAGAATTGATGTTTGAGGATTGAGAGTTGATTATTGAATATTGTGCATTGAGTATTGAACCATGAGAATTCAGGATACTCTATTGAGTATTGAGAATTGAGGATTGATGGTTGAGTATTGAGGATTGGTGGTTGAGGGTTGTGTGTTGAATATTGAGGATTGAGGTTTGAGGATTGAGGATTGAAGATTGAGGATTGGGTATTGCGGATTGAACATTGAGGATTGAGGATTGAGGATTGAGGATTGAGGATTGAGGATTGAAGATTGAGTATTGAGGATTGAAGATTGAGGATTGAGGACTGAGGATTAAGGATTGAGTATTGAGGATTGAGGATTGAGGATTGAAGATTGAGTATTGAGGATTGAAGATTGAGGATTGTGCATTGAAGGTTGAGTATTGAAGATTGAAGATTGAGGATTGAGGATTGAGGATTGAGAATTGACGATGAGGGCTGAGGGTTGTGGATTGAGGTTTGAGGACTGAGGACTGAGGATTGAGGATTGAGAATTGAGGACTGTAGATTTAGGATTGAGGATTCAAGATTGAGGATTGGGTATTGAGGATTGAACATTGAGGATTGAGGATTGAGTATCGAGGATTGAGGATTGAGGATTGAGGACGAGGACTGAGGGCTGAGTATTGATGTTTCAGGTCTGAGGATTGAGGATTGAGGATTGAGAATTGAGGATTGAGGATTGAGGATTGAGGATTGAGGATTGAGGATTGAGGATTGAGGATTGAAGATTGAGGATTCAGGATTGATGATTAAAGATTGAGTATTGAGGATTGAAGATTGAGGATTGATGATTGAGGATTGAGGACTGAGGATTGAGGATTGAGGATTGAGGATTGAGGACTGAGTATTGAAGATTGAGAATTGATGATTGAGGATTGAGGATTGAGGATTGAGGATTGAGTATTGAGGACTGAGGATTGAAGATTGAGGATTGAGGATTGAGGATTAAAGATTGAGTACTGAGGATTGAAGATTGGGAATTGAGGATTGAGGATTGAACATTGAGGACTGAGTGTTGAGGGTCGAGTGATGAGAATTGATGTTTGTGGATAGAGATTTGAAGATTCCAGATTGAGTATTGTGTATTGAAAACTGTGAATTGAGGATATTCTTTTGAGGATTGAGGATTGTCACCTGATTGTTGAGGACTGAGGGCTGAAGATTGAGGATTCAGGATTGGGGATTCAGAATTGAGGTTTGAGGACTGAGGATTGAGGACTGAGGATTGAAGATTGAGTATTGAGGATTGAGGATTGAGGATTGAGGATTGAAGATTGAGGATTGAATATTGAGTATTGACGATTGAAGATTGAGGATTGAGGATTGAGTGTTCAGGATTGAGGACGAGGACTGACAGTTGAGGACTGAGGTTTGAGGATTGAGGATTGAGGATTGATGACTGAGGATTGAGGATTGAGGATTGAGCACTGAGGATTGAAGATTGAGGACTGGAGATTGAGGATTGAAATTGACGATTGAGGATTGTGGATTGAGGATTGAGGATTGAACATTGAGGACTGAGTGTTGAGGGTTGAGTGATGAGAAATGATGTTTGTGGATAGAGGCTTGAAGATTGCAGATTGAGTATTGAGTTTTGAAAACTGTGAATTGAGGATATTCTATTGAGGATTCAGGGTTGACATCTGATGGTTGAGGACTGAGGGCTTGAGATTGAGGATGCAGGGTTGAGGATTCAGGATTGAGGTTTGAGGACTGAGGATTGAGGATTGAAGATTGAGGATTGAGGATTGAGGATTGAGGATTGAAGATTGAGGATTGGGTATTGCGGATTGAACATTGAGGATTGAGGACTGAGGATTGAGGATTGAGGATTGAGGATTGAAGATTGAGTATTGAGGATTGAAGATTGAGGATTGAGGACTGAGGATTGAGGATTGAGTATTGAGGATTGAGGATTGAGGATTGATGATTGAGGATTGAGGATTGAAGATTGAGGTTTGGGGATTGAAGATTGAGTATTGATGATTGAAGATTGAGGATTGAGGATTGAGGATTGAAGAATGAGGACTGAGGATTTAGGATTGAGGATTGAGGATGAGGGCTGAGGGTTGAGGATTGAGATATAAGGACTGAGGACTGAGGATTGAGGATTGAGAATTGAGGATTGAGGATTCAGGTTTGAGTATTGAGGATTGAGGATTGAGTATTGAAGGTTGAGTATTGATGACTGAGGATTGAGGATTGAGGATTGAGGATTGAGGATTGAGTATTGAGGATTGAGGATGAGGGCTGAGGTTTGAGGATTGAGGTTTAAGGACTGAGGACTGAGGATTGAGGATTGAGAATTGAGGATTGAGGATTGAGGAGTGAAGATTGAGGATTTGGTATTGAGGATTCAAGAATGAGGATTGAGGATTGAGGATTGAAGATTGAGGATTGGGTATTGAGGATTGAACATTGAGGATTGAGGATTGAGGATCGAGGATTGAGGATTGAGGATTGAAGATTGAATATTGATTATTGTAGATTGAGGATTGAGGATTGAGTGTTGTGGATTGAGGAAGAGGACTGAGGGATGAGTATTGATGTTTGAGGTCTGAGGATTGAGGATTGAGGATTGAGAATTGAGGATTGATGACTGAGGATTGAAGATTGAGGATTGGGTATTGAGGATTGAAGAATGAGGACTGAGGATTTAGGATTGAGGATTGAGGATGAGGGCTGAGGTTTGAGGATTGAGGTTTAAGGACTGAGGACTGAGGATTGAGGATTGAGAATTGAGGATTGAGGATTGAGGAGTGAAGATTGAGGATTTGGTATTGAGGATTCAAGAATGAGGATTGAGGATTGAGGATTGAGGATTGAGGATTGAGGATTGAAAGTTGAGTATTGAGGATTGAAGATTGAGGATTGAGGATTGAGGATTCAGGTTTGAGTATTGAGGATTGAGGATTGAGTATTGAAGGTTGAGTATTGATGACTGAGGATTGAGGATTGAGGATTGAGGATTGAGGATTGAGGATTGAGGATTGAGGATGAGGGCTGAGGTTTGAGGTTTGAGGTTTGAGTATTGAATCCTGAGAATTCAGGATATTCTATTGAGTATTGAGAATTGAGGGTTGATGGTTGAGTATTGAGGATTGAGGATTCAGGATTGAGGATTGAGTATTGAAGATTGAGGATTGATGATTGAATATCGGGGACTGGGGATTGAGGATTGAAGATTGAGTATTAAGGATTGAGGATTGGGGTTGGGGATCTAGGATTGGAGATTGATTATTGAGGATTGAAGATTGAGGGTTGAGGTTTGAGGATTGAGAATTGAGAATTGAGGATGAGGACTGAGGGTTGAGGATTGAGGTTTGAGGTACGAGGATTGAGGATTGAGGATTGAGGACTGAGGATTGACGATTGAGTATTGAAGATTGAGGATTGATGACTGAGGATTGAGGATTGAGGATTGACGATTGCGGATTGAGTATTGAGGATAGAAGGTTGAGGATAGAGGGTTGAGTATTGAAGATTGAGGACTTAGTGTTGAGGGTTGAGTGATGGGAATTGATGTTTGTGGATTGAGATTTGAAGATTGAAGAATGGGGATTGAGTATTGAAAACTGTGAATTGAGGATATTCTATTGAGGATTGAGGATTGACAACTGATTGTTCAGGACTGAGGGCTAAAGATTGAGGATTCAGGGTTGAGGATTCGGGATTGAGGTTTAAGGACTGAGGACTGAGGGTTGAGGATTGAGGATTGAGTATTGACGCTTGAGGATTGGGGGTTGAGGATGGAGGATTGAAAAGAGTGGACTGAGTGTTGAGGATTGAGTGTTGAGAATTGATGTTTGAGGATTGAGAGTTGATTATTGAATATTGTGCATTGAGTATTGAACCATGAGAATTCAGGATACTCTATTGAGTATTGAGGATTGGTGGTTGAGGGTTGTGTGTTGAATATTGAGGATTGAGGTTTGAGGATTGAGGATTGAAGATTGAGGATTGGGTATTGCGGATTGAACATTGAGGATTGAGGATTGAGGATTGAGGATTGAGGATTGAGGATTGAAGATTGAGTATTGAGGATTGAAGATAGAGGATTGAGGACTGAGGATTAAGGATTGAGTATTGAGGATTGAGGATTGAGGATTGAAGATTGAGTACTGAGGATTGAAGATTGAGGATTGTGCATTGAAGGTTGAGTATTGAAGATTGAAGATTGAGGATTGAGGATGGAGGATTGAAGAGAGAGGACTGAGTGTTGAGGATTGAGTGTTGAGAATTGATGTTTGAGGGTTGAGATTTGATTATTGATTTTTGTGGATTGAGTATTGAACGATGAGAATTCAGGGTATTCTATTGAGTATTGAGAATTGAGGATTGATTGTTGAGTATTGAGGATTGATGGTTGAGGGTTTTGTGTTGAATATTGAGGATTGAGTATTGAGGATTGAGAATTGAGGATTGAGGATTGAGGATTGAAGATTGAGTATTGAGAATTGAATGTAGAGGATTGAGGATTGAGGATTGAGGATTGAGGATTGAAGATTGAGGATTGGGGATTGAGGATTGACGATTGAGGATTGAGTATTGATGATCGAGAATTGAGGATTGAGGATTGAAGGTTGAGTATTGAGGATTGAAGATTGAGGATTGAGGATTGGGGATTGAAGATTGAGGACTGAGGATTGAGGATTGAGGATTGAGCATTGAGGATTGAAGATTGGGGACTGGGGATTGAGGATTGAAGATTGAGGATTAAGGATTGAGGATTGGGGATTGGAGATCTAGGATTGGAGATTGATTATTGAGGATTGAAGATTGAGGGTTGAGGTTTGAGGATTGAGGATTGGGGATTGAGGACTGAGGATTGAGGATTGACTATTGAGGATTGAGGATTGAGGATTGAAGATTGAGTATTGAGGATTGAAGATTGAGGATTGCGCATTGAAGATTGTGTATTGAGGGTTGAAGATTGAGGATTGAGGATTGAGGATTGAGAATTGACGATGAGGGCTGAGGGTTGAGGATTGAGGTTTGAGGACTGAGGACTGAGGATTGAGGATTGAGAATTGAGGACTGTAGATTGAGGATTGAGGATTGAAGATTGAGGATTGGGTATTGAGTATTGAACATTGAGTATTGAGGATTGAGGATCGAGGATTGAGGATTGAGGATTGAATATTGAATATTGATGATTGTAGATTGAGGATTGAGGATTGAGCGTTGTGGATTGAGGACGAGGACTGAGTGTTGAGTATTGATGTTTGAGGTCTGAGGATTGAGGATTGAGGATTGAGAATTGAGGATTGAGGAATGAGGATTGAAGATTAAGGATTGGGTATTGAGGATTGAAGAATGAGGACTGAGGATTTAGGATTGAGGATTGAGGATTGAAGATTGAGTATTGAGGATTGAAGATTGAGTATTGAGGATTGAAGATTGAGGACTGTGCATTGAAGATTGAGTACTGAGGATTGAAGATTGAGAATTGAGGATTGAGCATTGAACATTGAGGACTGAGTGTTGAGGGTTGAGTGATGACAATTGATGTTTGTGGATAGAGATTTGAAGATTCCAGATTGAGTATTGTGTATTGAAAGCTGTGAATTGAGGATATTCTATTGAGGATTGAGGATTGTCACCTGATTGTTGAGGACTGAGTGCTGAAGATTGAGGATTCAGGATTGGGGATTCAGAATTGAGGTTTGAGGACTGAGGATTGAGGATTGAGGATTGAAGATTGAGTATTGAGGATTGAAGATTGAGGATTGAGGATTGAGGATTGAGGATTGAGGATGAGGGCTGAGGGTTGAGGATTGAGGTTTAAGGACTGAGGACTGAGGATTGAGGATTGAGAATTGAGGATTGAGGACTGAGGATTGAAGATTGAGGATTTGGTATTGAGGATTGAAGAATGAGGATTGAGGATTGAGGATTGAAGATTGAGTATTGAGTATTGAAGATTGACGATTGTGGATTGTGGATTGAAGATTGAGGATTGATCATTGAGGACTGAGTGTTAAGGGTTGAGTGTTTAGAATTGATGATTGTGGATAGAGGTTTGAAGATTGCAGATTGAGTATTGAGTATTGAAAGCTGTGAATTGAGGATATTCTATTGAGGATTCAGGATTGTCAACTGATTGTTGAGTACTGAGGGCTGAAGATTGAGGATTCAGGATTGAGGATTCAGAATTGAGGTTTGAGGACAGAGGATTGAGGACTGAAGATTGATTATTGAGGATTGAAGATTGAGGATTGAGGATTGAGGATTGAGGATTGAGGATTGAGGATGAGAGCTGTGCGTTGAGGATTGAGGTTTGAGGGCTGAGGACTGAGGAATGAGGATTGAGAATTGGGGATTGAGGATTAAGTATTGAAGATTCAGGATTGGGTATTGAGGATTGAAGGATGATGCTTGAGGATTGAGGATTGAGGATTGAGGATTGAAGATTGAGTATTGAGGTTTGAAGAGTGACGATTGATGGTAGAGGATTGAGGATTGAGGATTGAGGATTGATGATTGAGTATTGAGGACTGAAGATTGAGGATTGAGGTTTGAGGATTGAGGATTGAGGATTGAGGATTGAAGATTGAGTATTGGGGACTGAGTGTTGAGGGTTGAGTTATGAGAATTGATGTTTGTGGATAGATATTTGAAGAATGCATATTGAGCATTGAGTATTGAAAACTGTGAATTGATGATTTTCTATTGAGGATTGAGAATTGACAACTGATTGTTGAGGACTGAGGGCTGAAGATTGAGGATTCAGGATTGGGAATTCAGAATTGATGATTGAGGACTGAGGACTGAGGGTTGAAGATAGAGTATTGAGGATTGAAGATTGAGGATTAAGGATTGAGGATTGGGGATTGAGGATCTAGGACTGAAAATTGATTATTGAGGGTTGAAGATTGAGGATTGAGGATTGAGGATTGAGAGTTGAGAATTGAGGATAAGGACTGAGGGTTGAGGATTGAGGTTTGAGGAATGAGGATTGAGGATTGAGGATTGAGGATTGAAGATTGAGTATTGATGATTGAAGATTGAGGATTGAGGATTGAGGGTTGAGGATTGAGGACGAGGACTGACAGTTGGGGATTGTGGTTTGAGTATTGAGGTTTGAGGATTGAGAATTGAGGATGAGAACTGAGGTTTGAGGATTGAGGTTTGAGGAATGAGGATTGAGGATTGAGGATTGAGGATTGGGGACTGAGTGTTGAGGGTTGAGTTATGAGAATTGATGCTTGTGGATAGATATTTGAAGATTGCAGATTGAGCATTGAGTATTGAAAACTGTGAATTGATGATATTCTATTGAGGATGGAGAATTGACAACTGATTGTTGAGGACTGAGGGCTGAAGATTGAGGATTCAGGATTGGGAATTCAGAATTGATGATTGAGGACTGAGGACTGAGGGTTGAAGATAGAGTATTGAGGATTGAAGATTGAGGATTGAGGTTTGAGGATTGAGGATTGAGGATTGAGGATTGAAGATTGAGGATTGGGGACTGAGTGTCGAGGGTTGAGTTATGAGAATTGATGTTTGTGGATAGATATTTGAAGATTGCAGATTGAGCATTGAGTATTGAAAACTGTGAATTGATGATATTCTATTGAGGATTGAGAATTGACAACTGATTGTTGAGGACTGAGGGCTGAAGATTGAGGATTCAGGATTGGGAATTCAGAATTGATGATTGAGGACTGAGGACTGAGGGTTGAAGATAGAGTATTGAGGATTGAAGATTGAGGATTAAGGATTGAGGATTGGGGATTGAGGATCTAGGACTGAAAATTGATTATTGAGGGTTGAAGATTGAGGATTGAGGATTTAGGATTGAGAATTGAGAATTGAGGATAAGGACTGAGGGTTGAGGATTGAGGTTTGAGGAATGAGGATTGAGGATTGAGGATTGAGGATTGAAGATTGAGTATTGAGGATTGAAGATTGAGGATTGAGGACTGAGGATTGAGGATTGAGTATTGAGGATTGATGATTGAGTATTGAGGACTGAAGATTGAGGATTGAGGTTTGAGGATTGAGGATTGAGGATTGATGACTGAGGATTGAGGATTGAGGATTGAGCACTGAGAATTGAAGTTTGAGGACTGGAGATTGAGTATTGAAATTGACGATTGAGGATTGTGGATTGAGGATTGAGTATTGAACATTGAGGACTGAGTGTTGAGGGTTGAGTGATGAGAATTGATGTTTGTGGATAGAGGTTTGAAGATTGCAGATTGAGTATTGAGTTTTGAAAACTGTGAATTGAGGATATTCTATTGAGGATTCAGGGTTGACATCTGATTGTTGAGGACTGAGGGCTTGCGATTGAGGATGCAGTGTTGAGGATTCAGGATTGAGGTTTGAGGACTGAGGATTGAGGATTGAAGATTGAGGATTGAGGATTGAGGATTGAGGATTGAAGATTGAGGATTGGGTATTGCGGATTGAACATTGAGGATTGAGGACTGAGGATTGAGGATTGATGATTGAGGATTGAAGATTGAGTATTGAGGATTGAAGACTGACGATTGAGGGTAGAGGATTGAGGATTGAGGATTGGGGATTGATGATTGAGGATTGAGTATTGAAGGCTGAGGATTGATGACTGAGGATCGAGGATTGAGGATTGAAGATTGAGGATTGAGGATTGAGGATTGAAGGTTGAGTGTTGGGTATTGAAGGTTGAGGATTGAGGATTGAGGATTGATGATTGAGGATTGAAGATTGAGTATTGAGGATTGAAGACTGACGATTGAGGGTAGAGGATTGAGGATTGAGGATTGGGGATTGATGATTGAGTATTGAGGACTGAAGATTGAGGATTGAGGTTTGAGGATTGAGGATTGAGGATTGAGGATTGAAGATTGAGGATTGGGGACTGAGTGTTGAGGGTTGAGTTATGAGAATTGATGTTTGTGGATAGATATTTGAAGATTGCAGATTGAGCATTGAGTATTCAAAACTGTGAATTGATGATATTCTATTGAGGATTGAGAATTGACAACTGATTGTTAAGGACTGAGGGCTGAAGATTGAAGATTCAGGATTGGGAATTCAGAATTGATGATTGAGGACTGAGGACTGAGGGTTGAAGATAGAGTATTGAGGATTGAAGATTGAGGATTAAGGATTGAGGATTGGGGATTGAGGATCTAGGACTGAAAATTGATTATTGAGGGTTGAAGATTGAGGATTGAGGATTGAGGATTGAGAATTGAGAATTGAGGATAAGGACTGAGGGTTGAGGATTGAGGTTTGAGGAATGAGGATTGAGGATTGAGGATTGAGGATTGAAGATTGAGTATTGATGATTGAAGATTGAGGAGTGAGGATTGAGGGTTGAGGATGGAGGACGAGGACTGACAGTTGAGGATTCTGGTTTGAGGATTGAGGTTTGAGGATTGACAATTGAGGATGAGAACTGAGGTTTGAGGATTGAGGTTTGAGGAATGAGGATTGAGGATTGAGGATTGAGGACTGAGGATTGAGGATTGAGGATTGAGTATTGAAGGCTGAGGATTGATGACTGAGGATCGAGGATTGAGGATTGAAGATTGAGGATTGAGGATTGAGGATTGAAGGTTGAGTGTTGGGTATTGAAGGTTGAGGATTGAGGATTGAGGATTGACGATTGAGGGTTGAGGATTGAGGTTTAAGGACTGTGGACTGAGGATTGAGGATTGAGGATTGAGGATTGAGGATTGAGGATTGAAGATTGAGGATTTGGGATTGAGGATTGACGATTGAGGATTGAGTATTGAGGATTGAGAATTGAGGATTGAGGATTGAAGATTGAGTATTGAGGATTGAAGGCTGAGGATTGAGGGTTGACGATTGAAGATTGAGTACTTAGTGTTGAGGTTTGAGTGATGGGAATTGATGTTTGTGGATTGAGATTTGAAGATTGAGGAATGGGTATTGAGTATTGAAAACTGTGAATTGAGGATATTCTATTGAGCATTGAGGATTGACAGTTGATTGTTGAGGCCTGAGGGCTAATGATTGAGGATTCAGGATTGAGGATTCGGGATTGAGGTTTGAGGACTGAGCATTGAGGGTTGAGGATTGAGGAATGAGGATTGACGCCTGAGGATTGAGGGTTGAGGATGGAGGATTGAAGAGAGAGGACCGCGTGTTGAGGATTGAGTGTTGAGAATTGATGTTTGAGGATTGAGATTTGAGTATTGAATATTGTGGATTGAGTATTGAACCATGAGAATTCAGGATACTCTATTGAGTATTGAGAATTGAGGATTCATGGTTGAGTATTGAGGATTGGTGGTTGAGGGTTGTGTGTTGAATATTGAGGATTGAGGATTGAGGATTGAGGATTGAGGATTGAAGATTGAGGATTGAATATTGAGTATTGACGATTGAAGAGTGAGGATTGGGGATTGAGGATTGAGTGTTGAGGATTGAGGACGAGGACTGACGGTTGAGGATTGAGGTTTGAGGATTGAGGATTGAGGATTGAAGATGGAGTATTGAGGATTGAACATTGAGGATTGAGGATTGAGGATTGAGGATTGAGGATTGAGGATTGAAGATTGAGTATTGAGGATTGATGATTGAGGATTGAGGACTAAGGATTAAGGATTGAGTATTGAGGATTGAGGATTGAGGATTGAAGATTGAGGATTGAGGACTGAGGATTAAGGATTGAGTATTGAGGATTGAGGATTGAGGATTGAAGATTGAGTATTGAGGATTGAAGATTGAGGATTGTGCATTGAAGATTGAGTATTGAAGATTGAAGATTGAGGATTGAGGATTGAGGATTGAGAATTGACGATGAGGGCTGAGGGTTGTGGATTGAGGTTTGAGGACTGAGGACTGAGGATTGAGGATTGAGAATTGAGGACTGTAGATTTAGGATTGAGGATTGAAGATTGAGGATTGAGGATTGAGGATTGAAGATTGAGGATTGGGTATTGAGGATTGAACATTGAGGATTGAGGATTGAGGATCGAGGGTTGAGGATTGAGGATTGAAGATAGAATATTGATTATTGTAGATTGAGGATTGAGGATTGAGTGTTGTGGATTGAGGACGAGGACTGACGGATGAGTATTGATGTTTGAGGATTGAAGATTGAGGATTGGGTATTGCGGATTGAACATTGGGGATTGAGGATTGAGGATTGAGGATTGAGGATTGAGGATTGAAGATTGAGTATTGAGGATTGAAGATTGAGGATTGAGGACTGAGGATTGAGGATTGAGTATTGAGGATTGAGGATTGAGGATTGAAGATTGAGTATTGAGGATTGAAGATTGAGGATTGTGCATTGAAGGTTGAGTATTGAAGATTGAAGATTGAGGATTGAGGATTGAGGATTGAGAATTGACGATGAGGGCTGAGGGTTGTGGATTGAGGTTTGAGGACTGAGGACTGAGGATTGAGGATTGAGAATTGAGGACTGTAAATTTAGGATTGAGGATTGAAGATTGAGGATTGGGTATTGAGGATTGAACATTGAGGATTGAGGATTGAGGATCGAGGATTGAGGATTGAGGATTGAGGACGAGGACTGAGGGCTGAGTATTGATGTTACAGGTCTGAGGATTGAGGATTGAGGATTGAGAATTGAGGATTGAGGATTGAGGATTGAGGATTGAGGATTGAGGATTGAGGATTGAGGATTGAGGATTGAAGATTGAGGATTGAGGATTGATGATTAAAGATTGAGTATTGAGGATTGAAGATTGAGGATTGATGATTGAGGATTGAGGACTGAGGATTGAGGATTGAGGATTGAGGATTGAGGAATGAGTATTGAAGATTGAGAATTGATGATTGAGGATTGAGGATTGAGGATTGAGGATTGAGTATTGAGGACTGAGGATTGAAGATTGAGGATTGAGGATTGAGGATTAAAGATTGAGTACTGAGGATTGAAGATTGGGAATTGAGGATTGGGGATTGAACATTGAGGACTGAGTGTTGAGGGTTGAGTGATGAGAATTGATGTTTGTGGATAGAGATTTGAAGATTCCAGATTGAGTATTGTGTATTGAAAACTGTGAATTGAGGATATTCTTTTGAGGATTGAGGATTGTCACCTGATTGTTGAGGACTGAGGGCTGAAGATTGAGGATTCAGGATTGGGGATTTAGAATTGAGGTTTGAGGACTGAGGATTGAGGATTGAGGATTGAAGGTTGAGTATTGAGGATTGAAGATTGAGGATTGAGGATTGAGGACTGAGGTTTGAGGATTGAGGTTTGAGGAATGAGGATTGAGGATTGAGGATTGTGGATTGAGGATTGAGGATTGAGTATTGAAGGTTGAGGATTGATGACTGAGGATTGAGGATTGCGGATTGACGATTGAGGATTGAGGATTGAGGGTTGAAGTTTGAGGATTGAGGGTTGAGTGTTGAGGATTGAAGATTGAATATTGAGGATTGAAGATTGAGGATTCAGAATTGAGGTTTGAGGACTGAGGATTGAGGATTGAGGATTGAGTATTGAGGATTGAAGATTGAGGATTGAGGATTGAGGATGGAGGATTGAAGAGAGAGGACTGAGTGTTGAGGATTGAGTGTTGAGAATTGATGTTTGAGGGTTGAGATTTGATTATTGATTTTTGTGGATTGAGTATTGAACGATGAGAATTCAGGGTATTCTATTGAGTATTGAGAATTGAGGATTGATTGTTGAGTATTGAGGATTGATGGTTGAGGGTTTTGTGTTGAATATTGAGGATTGAGTATTGAGGATTGAGAATTGAGGATTGAGGATTGAGGATTGAAGATTGAGTATTGAGAATTGAATGTAGAGGATTGAGGATTGAGGATTGAGGATTGAGGATTGAAGATTGAGGATTGGGGATTCAGGATTGACGATTGAGGATTGAGTATTGATGATCGAGAATTGAGGATTGAGGATTGAAGATTGAGTATTGAGGATTGAAGATTGAGGATTGAGGATTGGGGATTGAAGATTGAGGACTGAGGATTGAGGATTGAGGATTGAGCATTGAGGATTGAAGATTGGGGACTGGGGATTGAGGATTGAAGATTGAGGATTAAGGATTGAGGATTGGGGATTGGAGATCTAGGATTGGAGATTGATTATTGAGGATTGAAGATTGAGGGTTGAGGTTTGAGGATTGAGGATTGGGGATTGAGGACTGAGGATTGAGGATTGACTATTGAGGATTGAGGATTGAGGATTGAAGATTGAGTATTGAGGATTGAAGATTGAGGATTGCGGATTGAAGATTGAGTATTGAGGGTTGAACATTGAGGATTGAGGATTGAGGATTGAGAATTGACGATGAGGGCTGAGGGTTGAGGATTGAGGTTTGAGGACTGAGGACTGAGGATTGAGGATTGAGAATTGAGGACTGTAGATTGAGGATTGAGGATTGAAGATTGAGGATTGGGTATTGAGTATTGAACATTGAGTATTGAGGATTGAGGATCGAGGATTGAGGATTGAGGATTGAATATTGAATATTGATGAATGTAGATTGAGGATTGAGGATTGAGCGTTGTGGATTGAGGACGAGGACTGAGTGTTGAGTATTGATGTTTGAGGTCTGAGGATTGAGGATTGAGGATTGAGAATTGAGGATTGAGGAATGAGGATTGAAGAATGAGGACTGTGGATTTAGGATTGAGGATTGAGGATTGAAGATTGAGTATTGAGGATTGAAGATTGAGGACTGTGCATTGAAGATTGAGTACTGAGGATTGAAGATTGAGAATTGAGGATTGAGCATTGAACATTGAGGACTGAGTGTTGAGGGTTGAGTGATGACAATTGATGTTTGTGGATAGAGATTTGAAGATTCCAGATTGAGTATTGTGTATTGAAAGCTGTGAATTGAGGATATTCTATTGAGGATTGAGGATTGTCACCTGATTGTTGAGGACTGAGTGCTGAAGATTGAGGATTCAGGATTGGGGATTCAGAATTGAGGTTTGAGGACTGAGGATTGAGGATTGAGGATTGAAGATTGAGTATTGAGGATTGAAGATTGAGGATTGAGGATTGAGGATTGAGGATTGAGGATGAGGGCTGAGGGTTGAGGATTGTGGTTTAAGGACTGTGGACTGAGGATTGAGGATTGAGAATTGAGGATTGAGGACTGAGGATTGAAGATTGAGGATTTGGTATTGAGGATTGAAGAATGAGGATTGAGGATTGAGGATTGAAGATTGAGTATTGAGTATTGAAGATTGACGATTGAGGATTGTGGATTGAAGATTGAGGATTGATCATTGAGGACTGAGTGTTAAGGGTTGAGTGTTTAGAATTGATGATTGTGGATAGAGGTTTGAAGATTGCAGATTGAGTATTGAGTATTGAAAGCTGTGAATTGAGGATATTCTATTGAGGATTCAGGATTGTCAACTGATTGTTGAGTACTGAGGGCTGAAGATTGAGGATTCAGGATTGAGGATTCAGAATTGAGGTTTGAGGACAGAGGATTGAGGACTGAAGATTGATAATTGAGGATTGAAGATTGAGGATTGAGGATTGAGGATTGAGGATTGAGGATTGAGGATGAGAGCTGTGCGTTGAGGATTGAGGTTTGAGGGCTGAGGACTGAGGAATGAGGATTGAGAATTGGGGATTGAGGATTGAGTATTGAAGATTGAGGATTGGGTATTGAGGATTGAAGGATGATGCTTGAGGATTGAGGATTGAGGATTGAGGATTGAAGATTGAGTATTGAGGTTTGAAGAGTGACGATTGAGGGTAGAGGATTGAGGATTGAGGATTGAGGATTGATGATTGAGTATTGAGGACTGAAGATTGAGGATTGAGGTTTGAGGATTGAGGATTGAGGATTGAGGATTGAAGAATGAGGATTGGGGACTGAGTGTTGAGGGTTGAGTTATGAGAATTGATGATTGTGGATAGATATTTGAAGAATGCATATTGAGCATTGAGTATTGAAAACTGTGAATTGATGATATTCTATTGAGGATTGAGAATTGACAACTGATTGTTGAGGACTGAGGGCTGAAGATTGAGGATTCAGGATTGGGAATTCAGAATTGATGATTGAGGACTGAGGACTGAGGGTTGAAGATAGAGTATTGAGGATTGAAGATTGAGGATTAAGGATTGAGGATTGGGGATTGAGGATCTAGGACTGAAAATTGATTATTGAGGGTTGAAGATTGAGGATTGAGGATTGAGGATTGAGAGTTGAGAATTGAGGATAAGGACTGAGGGTTGAGGATTGAGGTTTGAGGAATGAGGATTGACGATTGAGGATTGAGGATTGAAGATTGAGTATTGATGATTGAAGATTGAGGATTGAGGATTGAGGGTTGAGGATTGAGGACGAGGACTGACAGTTGGGGATTGTGGTTTGAGTATTGAGGTTTGAGGATTGAGAATTGAGGATGAGAACTGAGGTTTGAGGATTGAGGTTTGAGGAATGAGGATTGAGGATTGAGGATTGAGGATTGGGGACTGAGTGTTGAGGGTTGAGTTATGAGAATTGATGCTTGTGGGTATATATTTGAAGATTGCAGATTGAGCATTGAGTATTGAAAACTGTGAATTGATGATATTCTATTGAGGATTGAGAATTGACAACTGATTGTTGAGGACTGAGGGCTGAAGATTGAGGATTCAGGATTGGGAATTCAGAATTGATGATTGAGGACTGAGGACTGAGGGTTGAAGATAGAGTATTGAGGATTGAAGATTGAGGATTGAGGTTTGAGGATTGAGGATTGAGGATTGAGGCTGGAAGATTGAGGATTGGGGACTGAGTGTCGAGGGTTGAGTTATGAGAATTGATGTTTGTGGATAGATATTTGAAGATTGCAGATTGAGCATTGAGTATTGAAAACTGTGAATTGATGATATTCTATTGAGGATTGAGAATTGACAACTGATTGTTGAGGACTGAGGGCTGAAGATTGAGGATTCAGGATTGGGAATTCAGAATTGATGATTGAGGACTGAGGACTGAGGGTTGAAGATAGAGTATTGAGGATTGAAGATTGAGGATTAAGGATTGAGGATTGGGGATTGAGGATCTAGAACTGAAAATTGATTATTGAGGGTTGAAGATTGAGGATTGAGGATTGAGGATTGAGAATTGAGAATTGAGGATGAGAACTGAGGTTTGAGGATTGAGGTTTGAGGAATGAGGATTGAGGATTGAGGATTGAGGACTGAGGATAGAGGATTGAGTATTGAAGATTGAGGATTGATGACTGAGGATTGAGGATTGAGGATTGACGATTGCGGATTGAGTATTGAGGATAGAAGGTTGAGGATAGAGGGTTGAGTATTGAAGATTGAGGACTTAGTGTTGAGGGTTGAGTGATGGGAATTGATGTTTGTGGATTGAGATTTGAAGATTGAAGAATGGGGATTGAGTATTGAAAACTGTGAATTGAGGATATTCTATTGAGGATTGAGGATTGACAACTGATTGTTCAGGACTGAGGGCTAAAGATTGAGGATTCAGGGTTGAGGATTCGGGATTGAGGTTTAAGGACTGAGGACTGAGGGTTGAGGATTGAGGATTGAGTATTGACGCTTGAGGATTGGGGGTTGAGGATGGAGGATTGAAAAGAGTGGACTGAGTGTTGAGGATTGAGTGTTGAGAATTGATGTTTGAGGATTGAGAGTTGATTATTGAATATTGTGCATTGAGTATTGAACCATGAGAATTCAGGATACTCTATTGAGTATTGAGAATTGAGGATTGATGGTTGAGTATTGAGGGTTGGTGGTTGAGGGTTGTGTGTTGAATATTGAGGATTGAGGTTTGAGGATTGAGGATTGAAGATTGAGGATTGGGTATTGCGGATTGAACATTGAGGATTGAGGATTGAGGATTGAGGATTGAGGATTGAGGATTGAAGATTGAGTATTGAGGATTGAAGATTGAGGATTGAGGACTGAGGATTAAGGATTGAGTATTGAGGATTGAGGATTGAGGATTGAAGATTGAGTATTGAGGATTGAAGATTGAGGATTGTGCATTGAAGATTGAGTATTGAAGATTGAAGATTGAGGATTGAGGATTGAGGATTGAGAATTGACGATGAGGGCTGAGGGTTGTGGATTGAGGTTTGAGGACTGAGGACTGAGGATTGAGGATTGAGAATTGAGGACTGTAGATTTAGGATTGAGGATTGAAGATTGAGGATTGAGGATTGAGGATTGAAGATTGAGGATTGGGTATTGAGGATTGAACATTGAGGATTGAGGATTGAGGATCGAGGATTGAGGATTGAGGATTGAAGATAGAATATTGATTATTGTAGATTGAGGATTGAGGATTGAGTGTTGTGGATTGAGGACGAGGACTGAGGGATGAGTATTGATGTTTGAGGATTGAAGATTGAGGATTGGGTATTGCGGATTGAACATTGAGGATTGAGGATTGAGGATTGAGGATTGAGGATTGAGGATTGAGGATTGAAGATTGAGTATTGAGGATTGAAGATTGAGGATTGAGGACTGAGGATTGAGGATTGAGTATTGAGGATTGAGGATTGAGGATTGAAGATTGAGTATTGAGGATTGAAGATTGAGGATTGTGCATTGAAGGTTGAGTATTGAAGATTGAAGATTGAGGATTGAGGATTGAGGATTGAGAATTGACGATGAGGGCTGAGGGTTGTGGATTGAGGTTTGAGGACTGAGGACTGAGGATTGAGGATTGAGAATTGAGGACTGTAGATTTAGGATTGAAGATTGAAGATTGAGGATTGGGTATTGAGGATTGAACATTGAGGATTGAGGATTGAGTATCGAGGATTGAGGATTGAGGATTGAGGACGAGGACTGAGGGCTGAGTATTGATGTTTCAGGTCTGAGGATTGAGGATTGAGGATTGAGAATTGAGGATTGAGGATTGAGGATTGAGGATTGAGGATTGAGGATTGAGGATTGAGGATTGAGGATTGAAGATTGAGGATTCAGGATTGATGATTAAAGATTGAGTATTGAGGATTGAAGATTGAGGATTGATGATTGAGGATTGAGGACTGAGGATTGAGGATTGAGGATTGAGGATTGAGGATTGAGTATTGAAGATTGAGAATTGATGATTGAGGATTGAGGATTGAGGATGAGGATTGAGTATTGAGGACTGAGGATTGAAGATTGAGGATTGAGGATTGAGGATTAAAGATTGAGTATGAGGATTGAAGATTGGGAATTGAGGATTGAGGATTGAACATTGAGGACTGAGTGTTGAGGGTTGAGTGATGAGAATTGATGTTTGTGGATAGAGATTTGAAGATTCCAGATTGAGTATTGTGTATTGAAAACTGTGAATTGAGGATATTCTTTTGAGGATTGAGGATTGTCACCTGATTGTTGAGGACTGAGGGCTGAAGATTGAGGATTCAGGATTGGGGATTCAGAATTGAGGTTGAGGACTGAGGATTGAGGACTGAGGATTGAAGATTGAGTATTGAGGATTGAGGATTGAGGATTGAGGATTGAAGATTGAGGATTGAATATTGAGTATTGACGATTGAAGATTGAGGATTGAGGATTGAGTGTTCAGGATTGAGGACGAGGACTGACAGTTGAGGACTGAGGTTTGAGGATTGAGGATTGAGGATTGATGACTGAGGATTGAGGATTGAGGATTGAGCACTGAGGATTGAAGATTGAGGACTGGAGATTGAGGATTGAAATTGACGATTGAGGATTGTGGATTGAGGATTGAGGATTGAACATTGAGGACTGAGTGTTGAGGGTTGAGTGATGAGAAATGATGTTTGTGGATAGAGGTTTGAAGATTGCAGATTGAGTATTGAGTTTTGAAAACTGTGAATTGAGGATATTCTATTGAGGATTCAGGGTTGACATCTGATGGTTGAGGACTGAGGGCTTGAGATTGAGGATGCAGGGTTGAGGATTCAGGATTGAGGTTTGAGGACTGAGGATTGAGGATTGAAGATTGAGGATTGAGGATTGAGGATTGAGGAATGAAGATTGAGGATTGGGTATTGCGGATTGAACATTGAGGATTGAGGTCTGAGGATTGAGGATTGAGGATTGAGGATTGAAGATTGAGTATTGAGGATTGAAGATTGAGGATTGAGGACTGAGGATTGAGGATTGAGTTTTGAGGATTGAGGATTAAGGATTGATGATTGAGGATTGAGGATTGAAGATTGAGGATTGTGGATTGAAGATTGAGTATTGATGATTGAAGATTGAGGATTGAGGATTGAGGATTGAAGAATGAGGACTGAGGATTTAGGATTGAGGATTGAGGATGAGGGCTGAGGGTTGAGGATTGAGGTTTAAGGACTGAGGACTGAGGATTGAGGATTGAGAATTGAGGATTGAGGATTCGGGTTTGAGTATTGAGGATTGAGGATTGAGTATTGAAGGTTGAGTATTGATGACTGAGGATTGAGGATTGAGGATTGGGGATTGAGGATTGAGTATTGAGGATTGAGGATGAGGGCTGAGGTTTGAGGATTGAGGTTTAAGGACTGAGGACTGAGGATTGAGGATTGAGAATTGAGGATTGAGGATTGAGGAGTGAAGATTGAGGATTTGGTATTGAGGATTCAAGAATGAGGATTGAGGATTGAGGATTGAAGATTGAGGATTGAGGATTGAGGATTGAAGATTGAGGATTGGGTATTGAGGATTGAAGAATGCGGATTGAGGATTGAGGATTGAGGATTGAGGATTGAAAGTTGAGTATTGAGGATTCAAGATTGAGGACTGAGGATTGAGGATTCAGGTTTGAGTATTGAGGATTGAGGATTGAGTATTGAAGGTTGAGTATTGATGACTGAGGATTGAGGATTGAGGATTGAGAATTGACGATGAGGGCTGAGGGTTGAGGATTGAGGTTTGAGGACTGAGGACTGAGGATTGAGGATTGAGAATTGAGGACTGTAGATTGAGGATTGAGGATTGAAGGTTGAGGATTGGGTATTGAGTATTGAACATTGAGTATTGAGGATTGAGGATCGAGGATTGAGGATTGAGGATTGAATATTGAATATTGATGATTGTAGATTGAGGATTGAGGATTGAGCGTTGTGGATTGAGGACGAGGACTGAGTGTTGAGTATTGATGTTTGAGGTCTGAGGATTGAGGATTGAGGATTGAGAATTGAGGATTGAGGAATGAGGATTGAAGAATGAGGACTGTGGATTTAGGATTGAGGATTGAGGATTGAAGATTGAGTATTGAGGATTGAAGATTGAGGACTGTGCATTGAAGATTGAGTACTGAGGATTGAAGATTGAGAATTGAGGATTGAGCATTGAACATTGAGGACTGAGTGTTGAGGGTTGAGTGATGACAATTGATGTTTGTGGATAGAGATTTGAAGATTCCAGATTGAGTATTGTGTATTGAAAGCTGTGAATTGAGGATATTCTATTGAGGATTGAGGATTGTCACCTGATTGTTGAGGACTGAGTGCTGAAGATTGAGGATTCAGGATTGGGGATTCAGAATTGAGGTTTGAGGACTGAGGATTGAGGATTGAGGATTGAAGATTGAGTATTGAGGATTGAAGATTGAGGATTGAGGATTGAGGATTGAGGATTGAGGATGAGGGCTGAGGGTTGAGGATTGTGGTTTAAGGACTGTGGACTGAGGATTGAGGATTGAGAATTGAGGATTGAGGACTGAGGATTGAAGATTGAGGATTTGGTATTGAGGATTGAAGAATGAGGATTGAGGATTGAGGATTGAAGATTGAGTATTGAGTATTGAAGATTGACGATTGAGGATTGTGGATTGAAGATTGAGGATTGATCATTGAGGACTGAGTGTTAAGGGTTGAGTGTTTAGAATTGATGATTGTGGATAGAGGTTTGAAGATTGCAGATTGAGTATTGAGTATTGAAAGCTGTGAATTGAGGATATTCTATTGAGGATTCAGGATTGTCAACTGATTGTTGAGTACTGAGGGCTGAAGATTGAGGATTCAGGATTGAGGATTCAGAATTGAGGTTTGAGGACAGAGGATTGAGGACTGAAGATTGATAATTGAGGATTGAAGATTGAGGATTGAGGATTGAGGATTGAGGATTGAGGATTGAGGATGAGAGCTGTGCGTTGAGGATTGAGGTTTGAGGGCTGAGGACTGAGGAATGAGGATTGAGAATTGGGGATTGAGGATTGAGTATTGAAGATTGAGGATTGGGTATTGAGGATTGAAGGATGATGCTTGAGGATTGAGGATTTAGGATTGAGGATTGAGGATGAGGGCTGAGGGTTGAGGATTGAGGTTTAAGGACTGAGGACTGAGGATTGAGGATTGAGAATTGAGGATTGAGGATTCAGGTTTGAGTATTGAGGATTGAGGATTGAGTATTGAAGGTTGAGTATTGATGACTGAGGATTGAGGATTGAGGATTGGGGATTGAGGATTGAGTATTGAGGATTGAGGATGAGGGCTGAGGTTTGAGGATTGAGGTTTAAGGACTGAGGACTGAGGATTGAGGATTGAGAATTGAGGATTGAGGATTGAGGAGTGAAGATTGAGGATTTGGTATTGAGGATTCAAGAATGAGGATTGAGGATTGAGGATTGAAGATTGAGGATTGAGGATTGAGGATTGAAGATTGAGGATTGGGTATTGAGGATTGAAGAATGCGGATTGAGGATTGAGGATTGAGGATTGAGGATTGAAAGTTGAGTATTGAGGATTCAAGATTGAGGACTGAGGATTGAGGATTCAGGTTTGAGTATTGAGGATTGAGGATTGAGTATTGAAGGTTGAGTATTGATGACTGAGGATTGAGGATTGAGGATTGAGGATTGAGGATTGAGGATTGAGTATTGAGGATTGAGGATGAGGGCTGAGGTTTGAGGTTTGAGGTTTGAGTATTGAATCCTGAGAATTCAGGATATTCTATTGAGTATTGAGAATTGAGGGTTGATGGTTGAGTATTGAGGATTGAGGATTCAGGATTGAGGATTGAGTATTGAAGATTGAGGATTGATGATTGAATATTGGGGACTGGGGATTGAGGATTGAAGATTGAGTATTAAGGATTGAGGATTGGGGTTGGGGATCTAGGATTGGAGATTGATTATTGAGGATTGAAGATTGAGGGTTGAGGTTTGAGGATTGAGAATTGAGAATTGAGGATGAGGACTGAGGGTTGAGAATTGAGGTTTGAGGTACGAGGATTGAGGATTGAGGATTGAGGACTGAGGATTGACGATTGAGTATTGAAGATTGAGGATTGATGACTGAGGATTGAGGATTGAGGATTGACGATTGCGGATTGAGTATTGAGGATAGAAGGTTGAGGATAGAGGGTTGAGTATTGAAGATTGAGGACTTAGTGTTGAGGGTTGAGTGATGGGAATTGATGTTTGTGGATTGAGATTTGAAGATTGAAGAATGGGGATTGAGTATTGAAAACTGTGAATTGAGGATATTCTATTGAGGATTGAGGATTGACAACTGATTGTTGAGGACTGAGGGCTAAAGATTGAGGATTCAGGATTGAGGATTCGGGATTGAGGTTTAAGGACTGAGGACTGAGGGTTGAGGATTGAGGATTGAGTATTGACGCTTGAGGATTGGGGGTTGAGGATGGAGGATTGAAAAGAGTGGACTGAGTGTTGAGGATTGAGTGTTGAGAATTGATGTTTGAGGATTGAGATTTGATTATTGAATATTGTGCATTGAGTATTGAACCATGAGAATTCAGGATACTCTATTGAGTATTGAGAATTGAGGATTGATGGTTGAGTATTGAGGATTGGTGGTTGAGGGTTGTGTGTTGAATATTGAGGATTGAGGTTTGATGATTGAGGATTGAAGATTGAGGATTGGGTATTGCGGATTGAACATTGAGGATTGAGGATTGAGGATTGAGGATTGAGGATTGAGGATTGAAGATTGAGTATTGAGGATTGAAGATTGAGGATTGAGGACTGAGGATTAAGGATTGAGTATTGAGGATTGAGGATTGAGGATTGAAGATTGAGTACTGAGGATTGAAGATTGAGGATTGTGCATTGAAGATTGAGTATTGAAGATTGAAGATTGAGGATTGAGGATTGAGGATTGAGAATTGACGATGAGGGCTGAGGGTTGTGGATTGAGGTTTGAGGACTGAGGACTGAGGATTGAGGATTGAGAATTGAGGACTGTAGATTTAGGATTGAGGATTGAAGATTGAGGATTGAGGATTGAGGATTGAAGATTGAGGATTGGGTATTGAGGATTGAACATTGAGGATTGAGGATTGAGGATCGAGGGTTGAGGATTGAGGATTGAAGATAGAATATTGATTATTGTAGATTGAGGATTGAGGATTGAGTGTTGTGGATTGAGGACGAGGACTGAGGGATGAGTATTGATGTTTGAGGATTGAAGATTGAGGATTGGGTATTGCGGATTGAACATTGAGGATTGAGGATTGAGGATTGAGGATTGAAGATTGAGGATTGAGGATTGAGGACTGAGGTTTGAGGATTGAGGTTTGAGGAATGAGGATTGAGGATTGAGGATTGAGGATTGAGGATTGAGGATTGAGTATTGAAGGTTGAGGATTGATGACTGAGTATTGAGGATTGCGGATTGACGATTGAGGATTGAGGATTGAGGGTTGAAGTTTGAGGATTGAGGGTTGAGGGTTGAGGATTGAAGATTGAATATTGAGGATTGAAGATTGAGGATTCAGAATTGAGGTTTGAGGACTGAGGATTGAGGATTGAGGATTGAGTATTGAGGATTGAAGATTGAGGATTGAGGATTGAGGATGGAGGATTGAAGAGAGAGGACTGAGTGTTGAGGATTGAGTGTTGAGAATTGATGTTTGAGGGTTGAGATTTGATTATTGATTTTTGTGGATTGAGTATTGAACGATGAGAATTCAGGGTATTCTATTGAGTATTGAGAATTGAGGATTGATTGTTGAGTATTGAGGATTGATGGTTGAGGGTTTTGTGTTGAATATTGAGGATTGAGTATTGAGGATTGAGAATTGAGGATTGAGGATTGAGGATTGAAGGTTGAGTATTGAGAATTGAATGTAGAGGATTGAGGATTGAGGATTGAGGATTGAGGATTGAAGATTGAGGATTGGGGATTGAGGATTGACGATTGAGGATTGAGTATTGATGATCGAGAATTGAGGATTGAGGATTGAAGGTTGAGTATTGAGGATTGAAGATTGAGGATTGAGGATTGGGGATTGAAGATTGAGGACTGAGGATTGAGGATTGAGGATTGAGCATTGAGGATTGAAGATTGGGGACTGGGGATTGAGGATTGAAGATTGAGGATTAAGGATTGAGGATTGGGGATTGGAGATCTAGGATTGGAGATTGATTATTGAGGATTGAAGATTGAGGGTTGAGGTTTGAGGATTGAGGATTGGGGATTGAGGACTGAGGATTGAGGATTGACTATTGAGGATTGAGGATTGAGGATTGAAGATTGAGTATTGAGGATTGAAGATTGAGGATTGCGCATTGAAGATTGAGTATTGAGGGTTGAAGATTGAGGATTGAGGATTGAGGATTGAGAATTGACGATGAGGGCTGAGGGTTGAGGATTGAGGTTTGAGGACTGAGGACTGAGGATTGAGGATTGAGAATTGAGGACTGTAGATTGAGGATTGAGGATTGAAGATTGAGGATTGGGTATTGAGTATTGAACATTGAGTATTGAGGATTGAGGATCGAGGATTGAGGATTGAGGATTGAATATTGAATATTGATGATTGTAGATTGAGGATTGAGGATTGAGCGTTGTGGATTGAGGACGAGGACTGAGTGTTGAGTATTGATGTTTGAGGTCTGAGGATTGAGGATTGAGGATTGAGAATTGAGGATTGAGGAATGAGGATTGAAGATTAAGGATTGGGTATTGAGGATTGAAGAATGAGGACTGAGGATTTAGGATTGAGGATTGAGGATTGAAGATTGAGTATTGAGGATTGAAGATTGAGTATTGAGGATTGAAGATTGAGGACTGTGCACTGAAGATTGAGTACTGAGGATTGAAGATTGAGAATTGAGGATTGAGCATTGAACATTGAGGACTGAGTGTTGAGGGTTGAGTGATGACAATTGATGTTTGTGGATAGAGATTTGAAGATTCCAGATTGAGTATTGTGTATTGAAAGCTGTGAATTGAGGATATTCTATTGAGGATTGAGGATTGTCACCTGATTGTTGAGGACTGAGTGCTGAAGATTGAGGATTCAGGATTGGGGATTCAGAATTGAGGTTTGAGGACTGAGGATTGAGGATTGAGGATTGAAGATTGAGTATTGAGGATTGAAGATTGAGGATTGAGGATTGAGGATTGAGGATTGAGGATTGAGGATGAGAGCTGTGCGTTGAGGATTGAGGTTTGAGGGCTGAGGACTGAGGAATGAGGATTGAGAATTGGGGATTGAGGATTGAGTATTGAAGATTGAGGATTGGGTATTGAGGATTGAAGGATGATGCTTGAGGATTGATGATTGAGTATTGAGGACTGAAGATTGAGGATTGAGGTTTGAGGATTGAGGATTGAGGATTGAGGATTGAAGATTGAGGATTGGGGACTGAGTGTTGAGGGTTGAGTTATGAGAATTGATGTTTGTGGATAGATATTTGAAGAATGCATATTGAGCATTGAGTATTGAAAACTGTGAATTGATGATATTCTATTGAGGATTGAGAATTGACAACTGATTGTTGAGGACTGAGGGCTGAAGATTGAGGATTCAGGATTGGGAATTCAGAATTGATGATTGAGGACTGAGGACTGAGGGTTGAAGATAGAGTATTGAGGATTGAAGATTGAGGATTAAGGATTGAGGATTGGGGATTGAGGATCTAGGACTGAAAATTGATTATTGAGGGTTGAAGATTGAGGATTGAGGATTGAGGATTGAGAGTTGAGAATTGAGGATAAGGACTGAGGGTTGAGGATTGAGGTTTGAGGAATGAGGATTGAGGATTGAGGATTGAGGATTGAAGATTGAGTATTGAGGATTGAAGATTGAGGATTGAGGACTGAGGGTTGAGGATTGAGGACGAGGACTGACAGTTGGGGATTGTGGTTCGAGTATTGAGGTTTGAGGATTGAGAATTGAGGATGAGAACTGAGGTTTGAGGATTGAGGTTTGAGGAATGAGGATTGAGGATTGAGGATTGAGGATTGGGGACTGAGTGTTGAGGGTTGAGTTATGAGAATTGATGCTTGTGGATAGATATTTGAAAATTGCAGATTGAGCATTGAGTATTGAAAACTGTGAATTGATGATATTCTATTGAGGATTGAGAATTGACAACTGATTGTTGAGGACTGAGGGCTGAAGATTGAGGATTCAGGATTGGGAATTCAGAATTGATGATTGAGGACTGAGGACTGAGGGTTGAAGATTGAGAATTGAGGATTGAGCATTGAACATTGAGGACTGAGTGTTGAGGGTTGAGTGATGACAATTGATGTTTGTGGATAGAGATTTGAAGATTCCAGATTGAGTATTGTGTATTGAAAGCTGTGAATTGAGGATATTCTATTGAGGATTGAGGATTGTCACCTGATTGTTGAGGACTGTGTGCTGAAGATTGAGGATTCAGGATTGGGGATTCAGAATTGAGGTTTGAGGACTGAGGATTGAGGATTGAGGATTGAAGATTGAGTATTGAGGATTGAAGATTGAGGATTGAGGATTGAGGATTGAGGATTGAGGATGAGGGCTGAGGGTTGAGGATTGAGGTTTAAGGACTGAGGACTGAGGATTGAGGATTGAGAATTGAGGATTGAGGACTGAGGATAGAAGATTGAGGATTTGGTATTGAGGATTGAAGAATGAGGATTGAGGATTGAGGATTGAAGATTGAGTATTGAGTATTGAAGATTGACGATTGAGGATTGTGGATTGAAGATTGAGGATTGATCATTGAGGACTGAGTGTTAAGGGTTGAGTGTTTAGAATTGATGATTGTGGATAGAGGTTTGAAGATTGCAGATTGAGTATTGAGTATTGAAAGCTGTGAATTGAGGATATTCTATTGAGGATTCAGGATTGTCAACTGATTGTTGAGTACTGAGGGCTGAAGATTGAGGATTCAGGATTGAGGATTCAGAATTGAGGATTGAGGATTGAGGATTGAAGATTGAGTATTGAGGATTGAAGATTGAGGATTGTGCATTGAAGATTGAGTATTGAAGATTGAAGATTGAGGATTGAGGATTGAGGATTGAGAATTGACGATGAGGGCTGAGGGTTGTGGATTGAGGTTTGAGGACTGAGGACTGAGGATTGAGGATTGAGAATTGAGGACTGTAGATTTAGGATTGAGGATTGAAGATTGAGGATTGAGGATTGAGGATTGAAGATTGAGGATTGGGTATTGAGGATTGAACATTGAGGATTGAGGATTGAGGATCGAGGATTGAGGATTGAGGATTGAAGATAGAATATTGATTATTGTAGATTGAGGATTGAGGATTGAGTGTTGTGGATTGAGGACGAGGACTGAGGGATGAGTATTGATGTTTGAGGATTGAAGATTGAGGATTGGGTATTGCGGATTGAACATTGAGGATTGAGGATTGAGGATTGAGGATTGAGGATTGAGGATTGAAGATTGAGTATTGAGGATTGAAGATTGAGGATTGAGGACTGAGGATTGAGGATTGAGTATTGAGTATCGAGGATTGAGGATTGAGGATTGAGGACGAGGACTGAGGGCTGAGTATTGATGTTTCAGGTCTGAGGATTGAGGATTGAGGATTGAGAATTGAGGATTGAGGATTGAGGATTGAGGATTGAGGATTGAGGATTGAGGATTGAGGATTGAGGATTGAAGATTGAGGATTCAGGATTGATGATTAAAGATTGAGTATTGAGGATTGAAGATTGAGGATTGATGATTGAGGATTGAGGACTGACGATTGAGGATTGAGGATTGAGGATTGAGGATTGAGTATTGAAGATTGAGAATTGATGATTGAGGATTGAGGATTGAGGATTGAGGATTGAGTATTGAGGACTGAGGATTGAAGATTGAGGATTGAGGATTGAGGATTAAAGATTGAGTACTGAGGATTGAAGATTGGGAATTGAGGATTGAGGATTGAACATTGAGGACTGAGTGTTGAGGGTTGAGTGATGAGAATTGATGTTTGTGGATAGAGATTTGAAGATTCCAGATTGAGTATTGTGTATTGAAAACTGTGAATTGAGGATATTCTTTTGAGGATTGAGGATTGTCACCTGATTGTTGAGGACTGAGGGCTGAAGATTGAGGATTCAGGATTGGGGATTCAGAATTGAGGTTTGAGGACTGAGGATTGAGGACTGAGGATTGAAGATTGAGTATTGAGGATTGAGGATTGAGGATTGAGGATTGAAGATTGAGGATTGAATATTGAGTATTGACGATTGAAGATTGAGGATTGAGGATTGAGTGTTCAGGATTGAGGACGAGGGCTGACAGTTGAGGACTGAGGTTTGAGGATTGAGGATTGAGGATTGATGATTGAGGATTGAGGATTGAAGATTGAGGTTTGGGGATTGAAGATTGAGTATTGATGATTGAAGATTGAGGATTGAGGATTGAGGATTGAAGAATGAGGACTGAGGATTTAGGATTGAGGATTGAGGATTGAGGATGAGGGCTGAGGGTTGAGGATTGAGATATAAGGACTGAGGACTGAGGATTGAGGATTGAGAATTGAGGATTGAGGATTCAGGTTTGAGTATTGAGGATTGAGGATTGAGTATTGAAGGTTGAGTATTGATGACTGAGGATTGAGGATTGAGGATTGAGGATTGAGGATTGAGGATTGAGTATTGAGGATTGAGGATGAGGGCTGAGGTTTGAGGATTGAGGTTTAAGGACTGAGGACTGAGGATTGAGGATTGAGAATTGAGGATTGAGGATTGAGGAGTGAAGATTGAGGATTTGGTATTGAGGATTCAAGAATGAGGATTGAGGATTGAGGATTGAAGATTGAGGATTGGGTATTGAGGATTGAACATTGAGGATTGAGGATTGAGGATCGAGGATTGAGGATTGAGGATTGAAGATTGAATATTGATTATTGTAGATTGAGGATTGAGGATTGAGTGTTGTGGATTGAGGAAGAGGACTGAGGGATGAGTATTGATGTTTGAGGTCTGAGGATTGAGGATTGAGGATTGAGAATTGAGGATTGATGACTGAGGATTGAAGATTGAGGATTGGGTATTGAGGATTGAAGAATGAGGACTGAGGATTTAGGATTGAGGATTGAGGATGAGGGCTGAGGTTTGAGGATTGAGGTTTAAGGACTGAGGACTGAGGATTGAGGATTGAGAATTGAGGATTGAGGATTGAGGATTGAAGATTGAGGATTGGGTATTGAGGATTGAAGAATGAGGACTGAGGATTTAGGATTGAGGATTGAGGATGAGGGCTGAGGTTTGAGGATTGAGGTTTAAGGACTGAGGACTGAGGATTGAGGATTGAGAATTGAGGATTGAGGATTGAGGAGTGAAGATTGAGGATTTGGTATTGAGGATTCAAGAATGAGGATTGAGGATTGAGGATTGAGGATTGAGGATTGAGGATTGAAAGTTGAGTATTGAGGATTGAAGATTGAGGATTGAGGATTGAGGATTCAGGTTTGAGTATTGAGGATTGAGGATTGAGTATTGAAGGTTGAGTATTGATGACTGAGGATTGAGGATTGAGGATTGAGGATTGAGGATTGAGGATTGAGGATTGAGGATGAGGGCTGAGGTTTGAGGTTTGAGGTTTGAGTATTGAATCCTGAGAATTCAGGATATTCTATTGAGCATTGAGAATTGAGGGTTGATGGTTGAGTATTGAGGATTGAGGATTCAGGATTGAGGATTGAGTATTGAAGATTGAGGATTGATGATTGAATATCGGGGACTGGGGATTGAGGATTGAAGATTGAGTATTAAGGATTGAGGATTGGGGTTGGGGATCTAGGATTGGAGATTGATTATTGAGGATTGAAGATTGAGGGTTGAGGTTTGAGGATTGAGAATTGAGAATTGAGGATGAGGACTGAGGGTTGAGGATTGAGGTTTGAGGTACGAGGATTGAGGATTGAGGATTGAGGACTGAGGATTGACGATTGAGTATTGAAGATTGAGGATTGATGACTGAGGATTGAGGATTGAGGATTGACGATTGCGGATTGAGTATTGAGGATAGAAGGTTGAGGATAGAGGGTTGAGTATTGAAGATTGAGGACTTAGTGTTGAGGGTTGAGTGATGGGAATTGATGTTTGTGGATTGAGATTTGAAGATTGAAGAATGGGGATTGAGTATTGAAAACTGTGAATTGAGGATATTCTATTGAGGATTGAGGATTGACAACTGATTGTTCAGGACTGAGGGCTAAAGATTGAGGATTCAGGGTTGAGGATTCGGGATTGAGGTTTAAGGACTGAGGACTGAGGGTTGAGGATTGAGGATTGAGTATTGACGCTTGAGGATTGGGGGTTGAGGATGGAGGATTGAAAAGAGTGGACTGAGTGTTGAGGATTGAGTGTTGAGAATTGATGTTTGAGGATTGAGAGTTGATTATTGAATATTGTGCATTGAGTATTGAACCATGAGAATTCAGGATACTCTATTGAGTATTGAGAATTGAGGATTGATGGTTGAGTATTGAGGATTGGTGGTTGAGGGTTGTGTGTTGAATATTGAGGATTGAGGTTTGAGGATTGAGGATTGAAGATTGAGGATTGGGTATTGCGGATTGAACATTGAGGATTGAGGATTGAGGATTGAGGATTGAGGATTGAGGATTGAAGATTGAGTATTGAGGATTGAAGATTGAGGATTGAGGACTGAGGATTAAGGATTGAGTATTGAGGATTGAGGATTGAGGATTGAAGATTGAGTATTGAAGATTGAAGATTGAGGATTGTGCATTGAAGATTGAGTATTGAAGATTGAAGATTGAGGATTGAGGATTGAGGATTGAGAATTGACGATGAGGGCTGAGGGTTGTGGATTGAGGTTTGAGGACTGAGGACTGAGGATTGAGGATTGAGAATTGAGGACTGTAGATTTAGGATTGAGGATTGAAGATTGAGGATTGAGGATTGAGGATTGAAGATTGAGGATTGGGTATTGAGGATTGAACATTGAGGATTGAGGATTGAGGATCGAGGATTGAGGATTGAGGATTGAAGATAGAATATTGATTATTGTAGATTGAGGATTGAGGATTGAGTGTTGTGGATTGAGGACGAGGACTGAGGGATGAGTATTGATGTTTGAGGATTGAAGATTGAGGATTGGGTATTGCGGATTGAACATTGAGGATTGAGGATTGAGGATTGAGGATTGAGGATTGAGGATTGAAGATTGAGTATTGAGGATTGAAGATTGAGGATTGAGGACTGAGGATTGAGGATTGAGTATTGAGTATCGAGGATTGAGGATTGAGGATTGAGGACGAGGACTGAGGGCTGAGTATTGATGTTTCAGGTCTGAGGATTGAGGATTGAGGATTGAGAATTGAGGATTGAGGATTGAGGATTGAGGATTGAGGATTGAGGATTGAGGATTGAGGATTGAGGATTGAAGATTGAGGATTCAGGATTGATGATTAAAGATTGAGTATTGAGGATTGAAGATTGAGGATTGATGATTGAGGATTGAGGACTGAGGATTGAGGATTGAGGATTGAGGATTGAGGATTGAGTATTGAAGATTGAGAATTGATGATTGAGGATTGAGGATTGAGGATTGAGGATTGAGTATTGAGGACTGAGGATTGAAGATTGAGGATTGAGGATTGAGGATTAAAGATTGAGTACTGAGGATTGAAGATTGGGAATTGAGGATTGAGGATTGAACATTGAGGACTGAGTGTTGAGGGTTGAGTGATGAGAATTGATGTTTGTGGATAGAGATTTGAAGATTCCAGATTGAGTATTGTGTATTGAAAACTGTGAATTGAGGATATTCTTTTGAGGATTGAGGATTGTCACCTGATTGTTGAGGACTGAGGGCTGAAGACTGAGGATTCAGGATTGGGGATTCAGAATTGAGGTTTGAGGACTGAGGATTGAGGACTGAGGATTGAAGATTGAGTATTGAGGATTGAGGATTGAGGATTGAGGATTGAAGATTGAGGATTGAATATTGAGTATTGACGATTGAAGATTGAGGATTGAGGATTGAGTGTTCAGGATTGAGGACGAGGGCTGACAGTTGAGGACTGAGGTTTGAGGATTGAGGATTGAGGATTGATGACTGAGGATTGAGGATTGAGGATTGAGCACTGAGGATTGAAGATTGAGGACTGGAGATTGAGGATTGAAATTGACGATTGAGGATTGTGGATTGAGGATTGAGGATTGAACATTGAGGACTGAGTGTTGAGGGTTGAGTGATGAGAAATGATGTTTGTGGATAGAGGCTTGAAGATTGCAGATTGAGTATTGAGTTTTGAAAACTGTGAATTGAGGATATTCTATTGAGGATTCAGGGTTGACATCTGATGGTTGAGGACTGAGGGCTTGAGATTGAGGATGCAGGGTTGAGGATTCAGGATTGAGGTTTGAGGACTGAGGATTGAGGATTGAAGATTGAGGATTGAGGATTGAGGATTGAGGATTGAAGATTGAGGATTGGGTATTGCGGATTGAACATTGAGGATTGAGGACTGAGGATTGAGGATTGAGGATTGAGGATTGAAGATTGAGTATTGAGGATTGAAAATTGAGGATTGAGGACTGAGGATTGAGGATTGAGTATTGAGGATTGAGGATTGAGGATTGATGATTGAGGATTGAGGATTGAAGATTGAGGTTTGGGGATTGAAGATTGAGTATTGATGATTGAAGATTGAGGATTGAGGATTGAGGATTGAAGAATGAGGACTGAGGATTTAGGATTGAGGATTGAGGATTGAGGATGAGGGCTGAGGGTTGAGGATTGAGATATAAGGACTGAGGACTGAGGATTGAGGATTGAGGATTGAGGATTGAGGATTGAGTATTGAGGATTGAGGATGAGGGCTGAGGTTTGAGGATTGAGGTTTAAGGACTAAGGACTGAGGATTGAGGATTGAGAATTGAGGATTGAGGATTGAGGAGTGAAGATTGAGGATTTGGTATTGAGGATTCAAGAATGAGGATTGAGGATTGAGGATTGAAGATTGAGGATTGGGTATTGAGGATTGAACATTGAGGATTGAGGATTGAGGATCGAGGATTGAGGATTGAGGATTGAAGATTGAATATTGATTATTGTAGATTGAGGATTGAGGATTGAGTGTTGTGGATTGAGGAAGAGGACTGAGGGATGAGTATTGATGTTTGAGGTCTGAGGATTGAGGATTGAGGATTGAGAATTGAGGATTGATGACTGAGGATTGAAGATTGAGGATTGGGTATTGAGGATTGAAGAATGAGGACTGAGGATTTAGGATTGAGGATTGAGGATGAGGGCTGAGGTTTGAGGATTGAGGTTTAAGGACTGAGGACTGAGGATTGAGGATTGAGAATTGAGGATTGAGGATTGAGGAGTGAAGATTGAGGATTTGGTATTGAGGATTCAAGAATGAGGATTGAGGATTGAGGATTGAGGATTGAGGATTGAGGATTGAAAGTTGAGTATTGAGGATTGAAGATTGAGGATTGAGGATTGAGGATTCAGGTTTGAGTATTGAGGATTGAGGATTGAGTATTGAAGGTTGAGTATTGATGACTGAGGATTGAGGATTGAGGATTGAGGATTGAGGATTGAGGATTGAGGATTGAGGATGAGGGCTGAGGTTTGAGGTTTGAGGTTTGAGTATTGAATCCTGAGAATTCAGGATATTCTATTGAGTATTGAGAATTGAGGGTTGATGGTTGAGTATTGAGGATTGAGGATTCAGGATTGAGGATTGAGTATTGAAGATTGAGGATTGATGATTGAATATCGGGGACTGGGGATTGAGGATTGAAGATTGAGTATTAAGGATTGAGGATTGGGGTTGGGGATCTAGGATTGGAGATTGATTATTGAGGATTGAAGATTGAGGGTTGAGGTTTGAGGATTGAGAATTGAGAATTGAGGATGAGGACTGAGGGTTGAGGATTGAGGTTTGAGGTACGAGGATTGAGGATTGAGGATTGAGGACTGAGGATTGACGATTGAGTATTGAAGATTGAGGATTGATGACTGAGGATTGAGGATTGAGGATTGACGATTGCGGATTGAGTATTGAGGATAGAAGGTTGAGGATAGAGGGTTGAGTATTGAAGATTGAGGACTTAGTGTTGAGGGTTGAGTGATGGGAATTGATGTTTGTGGATTGAGATTTGAAGATTGAAGAATGGGGATTGAGTATTGAAAACTGTGAATTGAGGATATTCTATTGAGGATTGAGGATTGACAACTGATTGTTCAGGACTGAGGGCTAAAGATTGAGGATTCAGGGTTGAGGATTCGGGATTGAGGTTTAAGGACTGAGGACTGAGGGTTGAGGATTGAGGATTGAGTATTGACGCTTGAGGATTGGGGGTTGAGGATGGAGGATTGAAAAGAGTGGACTAAGTGTTGAGGATTGAGTGTTGAGAATTGATGTTTGAGGATTGAGAGTTGATTATTGAATATTGTGCATTGAGTATTGAACCATGAGAATTCAGGATACTCTATTGAGTATTGAGAATTGAGGATTGATGGTTGAGTATTGAGGATTGGTGGTTGAGGGTTGTGTGTTGAATATTGAGGATTGAGGTTTGAGGATTGAGGATTGAAGATTGAGGATTGGGTATTGCGGATTGAACATTGAGGATTGAGGATTGAGGATTGAGGATTGAGGATTGAGGATGAAGATTGAGTATTGAGGATTGAAGATAGAGGATTGAGGACTGAGGATTAAGGATTGAGTATTGAGGATTGAGGATTGAGGATTGAAGATTGAGTACTGAGGATTGAAGATTGAGGATTGTGCATTGAAGGTTGAGTATTGAAGATTGAAGATTGAGGATTGAGGATGGAGGATTGAAGAGAGAGGACTGAGTGTTGAGGATTGAGTGTTGAGAATTGATGTTTGAGGGTTGAGATTTGATTATTGATTTTTGTGGATTGAGTATTGAACGATGAGAATTCAGGGTATTCTATTGAGTATTGAGAATTGAGGATTGATTGTTGAGTATTGAGGATTGATGGTTGAGGGTTTTGTGTTGAATATTGAGGATTGAGTATTGAGGATTGAGAATTGAGGATTGAGGATTGAGGATTGAAGATTGAGTATTGAGAATTGAATGTAGAGGATTGAGGATTGAGGATTGAGGATTGAGGATTGAAGATTGAGGATTGGGGATTGAGGATTGACGATTGAGGATTGAGTATTGATGATCGAGAATTGAGGATTGAGGATTGAAGGTTGAGTATTGAGGATTGAAGATTGAGGATTGAGGATTGGGGATTGAAGATTGAGGACTGAGGATTGAGGATTGAGGATTGAGCATTGAGGATTGAAGATTGGGGACTGGGGATTGAGGATTGAAGATTGAGGATTAAGGATTGAGGATTGGGGATTGGAGATCTAGGATTGGAGATTGATTATTGAGGATTGAAGATTGAGGGTTGAGGTTTGAGGATTGAGGATTGGGGATTGAGGACTGAGGATTGAGGATTGACTATTGAGGATTGAGGATTGAGGATTGAAGATTGAGTATTGAGGATTGAAGATTGAGGATTGCGCATTGAAGATTGTGTATTGAGGGTTGAAGATTGAGGATTGAGGATTGAGGATTGAGAATTGACGATGAGGGCTGAGGGTTGAGGATTGAGGTTTGAGGACTGAGGACTGAGGATTGAGGATTGAGAATTGAGGACTGTAGATTGAGGATTGAGGATTGAAGATTGAGGATTGGGTATTGAGTATTGAACATTGAGTATTGAGGATTGAGGATCGAGGATTGAGGATTGAGGATTGAATATTGAATATTGATGATTGTAGATTGAGGATTGAGGATTGAGCGTTGTGGATTGAGGACGAGGACTGAGTGTTGAGTATTGATGTTTGAGGTCTGAGGATTGAGGATTGAGGATTGAGAATTGAGGATTGAGGAATGAGGATTGAAGATTAAGGATTGGGTATTGAGGATTGAAGAATGAGGACTGAGGATTTAGGATTGAGGATTGAGGATTGAAGATTGAGTATTGAGGATTGAAGATTGAGTATTGAGGATTGAAGATTGAGGACTGTGCATTGAAGATTGAGTACTGAGGATTGAAGATTGAGAATTGAGGATTGAGCATTGAACATTGAGGACTGAGTGTTGAGGGTTGAGTGATGACAATTGATGTTTGTGGATAGAGATTTGAAGATTCCAGATTGAGTATTGTGTATTGAAAGCTGTGAATTGAGGATATTCTATTGAGGATTGAGGATTGTCACCTGATTGTTGAGGACTGAGTGCTGAAGATTGAGGATTCAGGATTGGGGATTCAGAATTGAGGTTTGAGGACTGAGGATTGAGGATTGAGGATTGAAGATTGAGTATTGAGGATTGAAGATTGAGGATTGAGGATTGAGGATTGAGGATTGAGGATGAGGGCTGAGGGTTGAGGATTGAGGTTTAAGGACTGAGGACTGAGGATTGAGGATTGAGAATTGAGGATTGAGGACTGAGGATTGAAGATTGAGGATTTGGTATTGAGGATTGAAGAATGAGGATTGAGGATTGAGGATTGAAGATTGAGTATTGAGTATTGAAGATTGACGATTGTGGATTGTGGATTGAAGATTGAGGATTGATCATTGAGGACTGAGTGTTAAGGGTTGAGTGTTTAGAATTGATGATTGTGGATAGAGGTTTGAAGATTGCAGATTGAGTATTGAGTATTGAAAGCTGTGAATTGAGGATATTCTATTGAGGATTCAGGATTGTCAACTGATTGTTGAGTACTGAGGGCTGAAGATTGAGGATTCAGGATTGAGGATTCAGAATTGAGGTTTGAGGACAGAGGATTGAGGACTGAAGATTGATTATTGAGGATTGAAGATTGAGGATTGAGGATTGAGGATTGAGGATTGAGGATTGAGGATGAGAGCTGTGCGTTGAGGATTGAGGTTTGAGGGCTGAGGACTGAGGAATGAGGATTGAGAATTGGGGATTGAGGATTAAGTATTGAAGATTCAGGATTGGGTATTGAGGATTGAAGGATGATGCTTGAGGATTGAGGATTGAGGATTGAGGATTGAAGATTGAGTATTGAGGTTTGAAGAGTGACGATTGATGGTAGAGGATTGAGGATTGAGGATTGAGGATTGATGATTGAGTATTGAGGACTGAAGATTGAGGATTGAGGTTTGAGGATTGAGGATTGAGGATTGAGGATTGAAGATTGAGTATTGGGGACTGAGTGTTGAGGGTTGAGTTATGAGAATTGATGTTTGTGGATAGATATTTGAAGAATGCATATTGAGCATTGAGTATTGAAAACTGTGAATTGATGATTTTCTATTGAGGATTGAGAATTGACAACTGATTGTTGAGGACTGAGGGCTGAAGATTGAGGATTCAGGATTGGGAATTCAGAATTGATGATTGAGGACTGAGGACTGAGGGTTGAAGATAGAGTATTGAGGATTGAAGATTGAGGATTAAGGATTGAGGATTGGGGATTGAGGATCTAGGACTGAAAATTGATTATTGAGGGTTGAAGATTGAGGATTGAGGATTGAGGATTGAGAGTTGAGAATTGAGGATAAGGACTGAGGGTTGAGGATTGAGGTTTGAGGAATGAGGATTGAGGATTGAGGATTGAGGATTGAAGATTGAGTATTGATGATTGAAGATTGAGGATTGAGGATTGAGGGTTGAGGATTGAGGACGAGGACTGACAGTTGGGGATTGTGGTTTGAGTATTGAGGTTTGAGGATTGAGAATTGAGGATGAGAACTGAGGTTTGAGGATTGAGGTTTGAGGAATGAGGATTGAGGATTGAGGATTGAGGATTGGGGACTGAGTGTTGAGGGTTGAGTTATGAGAATTGATGCTTGTGGATAGATATTTGAAGATTGCAGATTGAGCATTGAGTATTGAAAACTGTGAATTGATGATATTCTATTGAGGATGGAGAATTGACAACTGATTGTTGAGGACTGAGGGCTGAAGATTGAGGATTCAGGATTGGGAATTCAGAATTGATGATTGAGGACTGAGGACTGAGGGTTGAAGATAGAGTATTGAGGATTGAAGATTGAGGATTGAGGTTTGAGGATTGAGGATTGAGGATTGAGGATTGAAGATTGAGGATTGGGGACTGAGTGTCGAGGGTTGAGTTATGAGAATTGATGTTTGTGGATAGATATTTGAAGATTGCAGATTGAGCATTGAGTATTGAAAACTGTGAATTGATGATATTCTATTGAGGATTGAGAATTGACAACTGATTGTTGAGGACTGAGGGCTGAAGATTGAGGATTCAGGATTGGGAATTCAGAATTGATGATTGAGGACTGAGGACTGAGGGTTGAAGATAGAGTATTGAGGATTGAAGATTGAGGATTAAGGATTGAGGATTGGGGATTGAGGATCTAGGACTGAAAATTGATTATTGAGGGTTGAAGATTGAGGATTGAGGATTTAGGATTGAGAATTGAGAATTGAGGATAAGGACTGAGGGTTGAGGATTGAGGTTTGAGGAATGAGGATTGAGGATTGAGGATTGAGGATTGAAGATTGAGTATTGAGGATTGAAGATTGAGGATTGAGGACTGAGGATTGAGGATTGAGTATTGAGGATTGATGATTGAGTATTGAGGACTGAAGATTGAGGATTGAGGTTTGAGGATTGAGGATTGAGGATTGATGACTGAGGATTGAGGATTGAGGATTGAGCACTGAGAATTGAAGTTTGAGGACTGGAGATTGAGTATTGAAATTGACGATTGAGGATTGTGGATTGAGGATTGAGTATTGAACATTGAGGACTGAGTGTTGAGGGTTGAGTGATGAGAATTGATGTTTGTGGATAGAGGTTTGAAGATTGCAGATTGAGTATTGAGTTTTGAAAACTGTGAATTGAGGATATTCTATTGAGGATTCAGGGTTGACATCTGATTGTTGAGGACTGAGGGCTTGCGATTGAGGATGCAGTGTTGAGGATTCAGGATTGAGGTTTGAGGACTGAGGATTGAGGATTGAAGATTGAGGATTGAGGATTGAGGATTGAGGATTGAAGATTGAGGATTGGGTATTGCGGATTGAACATTGAGGATTGAGGACTGAGGATTGAGGATTGATGATTGAGGATTGAAGATTGAGTATTGAGGATTGAAGACTGACGATTGAGGGTAGAGGATTGAGGATTGAGGATTGGGGATTGATGATTGAGTATTGAGGACTGAAGATTGAGGATTGAGGTTTGAGGATTGAGGATTGAGGATTGAGGATTGAAGATTGAGGATTGGGGACTGAGTGTTGAGGGTTGAGTTATGAGAATTGATGTTTGTGGATAGATATTTGAAGATTGCAGATTGAGCATTGAGTATTCAAAACTGTGAATTGATGATATTCTATTGAGGATTGAGAATTGACAACTGATTGTTAAGGACTGAGGGCTGAAGATTGAAGATTCAGGATTGGGAATTCAGAATTGATGATTGAGGACTGAGGACTGAGGGTTGAAGATAGAGTATTGAGGATTGAAGATTGAGGATTAAGGATTGAGGATTGGGGATTGAGGATCTAGGACTGAAAATTGATTATTGAGGGTTGAAGATTGAGGATTGAGGATTGAGGATTGAGAATTGAGAATTGAGGATAAGGACTGAGGGTTGAGGATTGAGGTTTGAGGAATGAGGATTGAGGATTGAGGATTGAGGATTGAAGATTGAGTATTGATGATTGAAGATTGAGGAGTGAGGATTGAGGGTTGAGGATGGAGGACGAGGACTGACAGTTGAGGATTCTGGTTTGAGGATTGAGGTTTGAGGATTGACAATTGAGGATGAGAACTGAGGTTTGAGGATTGAGGTTTGAGGAATGAGGATTGAGGATTGAGGATTGAGGACTGAGGATTGAGGATTGAGGATTGAGTATTGAAGGCTGAGGATTGATGACTGAGGATCGAGGATTGAGGATTGAAGATTGAGGATTGAGGATTGAGGATTGAAGGTTGAGTGTTGGGTATTGAAGGTTGAGGATTGAGGATTGAGGATTGATGATTGAGGGTTGAGGATTGAGGTTTAAGGACTGTGGACTGAGGATTGAGGATTGAGGATTGAGGATTGAGGATTGAGGATTGAAGATTGAGGATTTGGGATTGAGGATTGACGATTGAGGATTGAGTATTGAGGATTGAGAATTGAGGATTGAGGATTGAAGATTGAGTATTGAGGATTGAAGGCTGAGGATTGAGGGTTGACGATTGAAGATTGAGTACTTAGTGTTGAGGTTTGAGTGATGGGAATTGATGTTTGTGGATTGAGATTTGAAGATTGAGGAATGGGTATTGAGTATTGAAAACTGTGAATTGAGGATATTCTATTGAGCATTGAGGATTGACAGTTGATTGTTGAGGCCTGAGGGCTAATGATTGAGGATTCAGGATTGAGGATTCGGGATTGAGGTTTGAGGACTGAGCATTGAGGGTTGAGGATTGAGGAATGAGGATTGACGCCTGAGGATTGAGGGTTGAGGATGGAGGATTGAAGAGAGAGGACCGCGTGTTGAGGATTGAGTGTTGAGAATTGATGTTTGAGGATTGAGATTTGAGTATTGAATATTGTGGATTGAGTATTGAACCATGAGAATTCAGGATACTCTATTGAGTATTGAGAATTGAGGATTCATGGTTGAGTATTGAGGATTGGTGGTTGAGGGTTGTGTGTTGAATATTGAGGATTGAGGATTGAGGATTGAGGATTGAGGATTGAAGATTGAGGATTGAATATTGAGTATTGACGATTGAAGAGTGAGGATTGGGGATTGAGGATTGAGTGTTGAGGATTGAGGACGAGGACTGACGGTTGAGGATTGAGGTTTGAGGATTGAGGATTGAGGATTGAAGATGGAGTATTGAGGATTGAACATTGAGGATTGAGGATTGAGGATTGAGGATTGAGGATTGAGGATTGAAGATTGAGTATTGAGGATTGATGATTGAGGATTGAGGACTAAGGATTAAGGATTGAGTATTGAGGATTGAGGATTGAGGATTGAAGATTGAGGATTGAGGACTGAGGATTAAGGATTGAGTATTGAGGATTGAGGATTGAGGATTGAAGATTGAGTATTGAGGATTGAAGATTGAGGATTGTGCATTGAAGATTGAGTATTGAAGATTGAAGATTGAGGATTGAGGATTGAGGATTGAGAATTGACGATGAGGGCTGAGGGTTGTGGATTGAGGTTTGAGGACTGAGGACTGAGGATTGAGGATTGAGAATTGAGGACTGTAGATTTAGGATTGAGGATTGAAGATTGAGGATTGAGGATTGAGGATTGAAGATTGAGGATTGGGTATTGAGGATTGAACATTGAGGATTGAGGATTGAGGATCGAGGGTTGAGGATTGAGGATTGAAGATAGAATATTGATTATTGTAGATTGAGGATTGAGGATTGAGTGTTGTGGATTGAGGACGAGGACTGACGGATGAGTATTGATGTTTGAGGATTGAAGATTGAGGATTGGGTATTGCGGATTGAACATTGGGGATTGAGGATTGAGGATTGAGGATTGAGGATTGAGGATTGAAGATTGAGTATTGAGGATTGAAGATTGAGGATTGAGGACTGAGGATTGAGGATTGAGTATTGAGGATTGAGGATTGAGGATTGAAGATTGAGTATTGAGGATTGAAGATTGAGGATTGTGCATTGAAGGTTGAGTATTGAAGATTGAAGATTGAGGATTGAGGATTGAGGATTGAGAATTGACGATGAGGGCTGAGGGTTGTGGATTGAGGTTTGAGGACTGAGGACTGAGGATTGAGGATTGAGAATTGAGGACTGTAAATTTAGGATTGAGGATTGAAGATTGAGGATTGGGTATTGAGGATTGAACATTGAGGATTGAGGATTGAGGATCGAGGATTGAGGATTGAGGATTGAGGACGAGGACTGAGGGCTGAGTATTGATGTTACAGGTCTGAGGATTGAGGATTGAGGATTGAGAATTGAGGATTGAGGATTGAGGATTGAGGATTGAGGATTGAGGATTGAGGATTGAGGATTGAGGATTGAAGATTGAGGATTGAGGATTGATGATTAAAGATTGAGTATTGAGGATTGAAGATTGAGGATTGATGATTGAGGATTGAGGACTGAGGATTGAGGATTGAGGATTGAGGATTGAGGAATGAGTATTGAGGACTGAGGATTGAAGATTGAGGATTGAGGATTGAGGATTAAAGATTGAGTACTGAGGATTGAAGATTGGGAATTGAGGATTGGGGATTGAACATTGAGGACTGAGTGTTGAGGGTTGAGTGATGAGAATTGATGTTTGTGGATAGAGATTTGAAGATTCCAGATTGAGTATTGTGTATTGAAAACTGTGAATTGAGGATATTCTTTTGAGGATTGAGGATTGTCACCTGATTGTTGAGGACTGAGGGCTGAAGATTGAGGATTCAGGATTGGGGATTTAGAATTGAGGTTTGAGGACTGAGGATTGAGGATTGAGGATTGAAGGTTGAGTATTGAGGATTGAAGATTGAGGATTGAGGATTGAGGACTGAGGTTTGAGGATTGAGGTTTGAGGAATGAGGATTGAGGATTGAGGATTGTGGATTGAGGATTGAGGATTGAGTATTGAAGGTTGAGGATTGATGACTGAGGATTGAGGATTGCGGATTGACGATTGAGGATTGAGGATTGAGGGTTGAAGTTTGAGGATTGAGGGTTGAGTGTTGAGGATTGAAGATTGAATATTGAGGATTGAAGATTGAGGATTCAGAATTGAGGTTTGAGGACTGAGGATTGAGGATTGAGGATTGAGTATTGAGGATTGAAGATTGAGGATTGAGGATTGAGGATGGAGGATTGAAGAGAGAGGACTGAGTGTTGAGGATTGAGTGTTGAGAATTGATGTTTGAGGGTTGAGATTTGATTATTGATTTTTGTGGATTGAGTATTGAACGATGAGAATTCAGGGTATTCTATTGAGTATTGAGAATTGAGGATTGATTGTTGAGTATTGAGGATTGATGGTTGAGGGTTTTGTGTTGAATATTGAGGATTGAGTATTGAGGATTGAGAATTGAGGATTGAGGATTGAGGATTGAAGATTGAGTATTGAGAATTGAATGTAGAGGATTGAGGATTGAGGATTGAGGATTGAGGATTGAAGATTGAGGATTGGGGATTCAGGATTGACGATTGAGGATTGAGTATTGATGATCGAGAATTGAGGATTGAGGATTGAAGATTGAGTATTGAGGATTGAAGATTGAGGATTGAGGATTGGGGATTGAAGATTGAGGACTGAGGATTGAGGATTGAGGATTGAGCATTGAGGATTGAAGATTGGGGACTGGGGATTGAGGATTGAAGATTGAGGATTAAGGATTGAGGATTGGGGATTGGAGATCTAGGATTGGAGATTGATTATTGAGGATTGAAGATTGAGGGTTGAGGTTTGAGGATTGAGGATTGGGGATTGAGGACTGAGGATTGAGGATTGACTATTGAGGATTGAGGATTGAGGATTGAAGATTGAGTATTGAGGATTGAAGATTGAGGATTGCGGATTGAAGATTGAGTATTGAGGGTTGAACATTGAGGATTGAGGATTGAGGATTGAGAATTGACGATGAGGGCTGAGGGTTGAGGATTGAGGTTTGAGGACTGAGGACTGAGGATTGAGGATTGAGAATTGAGGACTGTAGATTGAGGATTGAGGATTGAAGATTGAGGATTGGGTATTGAGTATTGAACATTGAGTATTGAGGATTGAGGATCGAGGATTGAGGATTGAGGATTGAATATTGAATATTGATGAATGTAGATTGAGGATTGAGGATTGAGCGTTGTGGATTGAGGACGAGGACTGAGTGTTGAGTATTGATGTTTGAGGTCTGAGGATTGAGGATTGAGGATTGAGAATTGAGGATTGAGGAATGAGGATTGAAGAATGAGGACTGTGGATTTAGGATTGAGGATTGAGGATTGAAGATTGAGTATTGAGGATTGAAGATTGAGGACTGTGCATTGAAGATTGAGTACTGAGGATTGAAGATTGAGAATTGAGGATTGAGCATTGAACATTGAGGACTGAGTGTTGAGGGTTGAGTGATGACAATTGATGTTTGTGGATAGAGATTTGAAGATTCCAGATTGAGTATTGTGTATTGAAAGCTGTGAATTGAGGATATTCTATTGAGGATTGAGGATTGTCACCTGATTGTTGAGGACTGAGTGCTGAAGATTGAGGATTCAGGATTGGGGATTCAGAATTGAGGTTTGAGGACTGAGGATTGAGGATTGAGGATTGAAGATTGAGTATTGAGGATTGAAGATTGAGGATTGAGGATTGAGGATTGAGGATTGAGGATGAGGGCTGAGGGTTGAGGATTGTGGTTTAAGGACTGTGGACTGAGGATTGAGGATTGAGAATTGAGGATTGAGGACTGAGGATTGAAGATTGAGGATTTGGTATTGAGGATTAAAGAATGAGGATTGAGGATTGAGGATTGAAGATTGAGTATTGAGTATTGAAGATTGACGATTGAGGATTGTGGATTGAAGATTGAGGATTGATCATTGAGGACTGAGTGTTAAGGGTTGAGTGTTTAGAATTGATGATTGTGGATAGAGGTTTGAAGATTGCAGATTGAGTATTGAGTATTGAAAGCTGTGAATTGAGGATATTCTATTGAGGATTCAGGATTGTCAACTGATTGTTGAGTACTGAGGGCTGAAGATTGAGGATTCAGGATTGAGGATTCAGAATTGAGGTTTGAGGACAGAGGATTGAGGACTGAAGATTGATAATTGAGGATTGAAGATTGAGGATTGAGGATTGAGGATTGAGGATTGAGGATTGAGGATGAGAGCTGTGCGTTGAGGATTGAGGTTTGAGGGCTGAGGACTGAGGAATGAGGATTGAGAATTGGGGATTGAGGATTGAGTATTGAAGATTGAGGATTGGGTATTGAGGATTGAAGGATGATGCTTGAGGATTGAGGATTGAGGATTGAGGATTGAAGATTGAGTATTGAGGTTTGAAGAGTGACGATTGAGGGTAGAGGAATGAGGATTGAGGATTGAGGATTGATGATTGAGTATTGAGGACTGAAGATTGAGGATTGAGGTTTGAGGATTGAGGATTGAGGATTGAGGATTGAAGAATGAGGATTGGGGACTGAGTGTTGAGGGTTGAGTTATGAGAATTGATGATTGTGGATAGATATTTGAAGAATGCATATTGAGCATTGAGTATTGAAAACTGTGAATTGATGATATTCTATTGAGGATTGAGAATTGACAACTGATTGTTGAGGACTGAGGGCTGAAGATTGAGGATTCAGGATTGGGAATTCAGAATTGATGATTGAGGACTGAGGACTGAGGGTTGAAGATAGAGTATTGAGGATTGAAGATTGAGGATTAAGGATTGAGGATTGGGGATTGAGGATCTAGGACTGAAAATTGATTATTGAGGGTTGAAGATTGAGGATTGAGGATTGAGGATTGAGAGTTGAGAATTGAGGATAAGGACTGAGGGTTGAGGATTGAGGTTTGAGGAATGAGGATTGAGGATTGAGGATTGAGGATTGAAGATTGAGTATTGATGATTGAAGATTGAGGATTGAGGATTGAGGGTTGAGGATTGAGGACGAGGACTGACAGTTGGGGATTGTGGTTTGAGTATTGAGGTTTGAGGATTGAGAATTGAGGATGAGAACTGAGGTTTGAGGATTGAGGTTTGAGGAATGAGGATTGAGGATTGAGGATTGAGGATTGGGGACTGAGTGTTGAGGGTTGAGTTATGAGAATTGATGCTTGTGGGTATATATTTGAAGATTGCAGATTGAGCATTGAGTATTGAAAACTGTGAATTGATGATATTCTATTGAGGATTGAGAATTGACAACTGATTGTTGAGGACTGAGGGCTGAAGATTGAGGATTCAGGATTGGGAATTCAGAATTGATGATTGAGGACTGAGGACTGAGGGTTGAAGATAGAGTATTGAGGATTGAAGATTGAGGATTGAGGTTTGAGGATTGAGGATTGAGGATTGAGGCTGGAAGATTGAGGATTGGGGACTGAGTGTCGAGGGTTGAGTTATGAGAATTGATGTTTGTGGATAGATATTTGAAGATTGCAGATTGAGCATTGAGTATTGAAAACTGTGAATTGATGATATTCTATTGAGGATTGAGAATTGACAACTGATTGTTGAGGACTGAGGGCTGAAGATTGAGGATTCAGGATTGGGAATTCAGAATTGATGATTGAGGACTGAGGACTGAGGGTTGAAGATAGAGTATTGAGGATTGAAGATTGAGGATTAAGGATTGAGGATTGGGGATTGAGGATCTAGAACTGAAAATTGATTATTGAGGGTTGAAGATTGAGGATTGAGGATTGAGGATTGAGAATTGAGAATTGAGGATGAGAACTGAGGTTTGAGGATTGAGGTTTGAGGAATGAGGATTGAGGATTGAGGATTGAGGACTGAGGATAGAGGATTGAGTATTGAAGATTGAGGATTGATGACTGAGGATTGAGGATTGAGGATTGACGATTGCGGATTGAGTATTGAGGATAGAAGGTTGAGGATAGAGGGTTGAGTATTGAAGATTGAGGACTTAGTGTTGAGGGTTGAGTGATGGGAATTGATGTTTGTGGATTGAGATTTGAAGATTGAAGAATGGGGATTGAGTATTGAAAACTGTGAATTGAGGATATTCTATTGAGGATTGAGGATTGACAACTGATTGTTCAGGACTGAGGGCTAAAGATTGAGGATTCAGGGTTGAGGATTCGGGATTGAGGTTTAAGGACTGAGGACTGAGGGTTGAGGATTGAGGATTGAGTATTGACGCTTGAGGATTGGGGGTTGAGGATGGAGGATTGAAAAGAGTGGACTGAGTGTTGAGGATTGAGTGTTGAGAATTGATGTTTGAGGATTGAGAGTTGATTATTGAATATTGTGCATTGAGTATTGAACCATGAGAATTCAGGATACTCTATTGAGTATTGAGAATTGAGGATTGATGGTTGAGTATTGAGGATTGGTGGTTGAGGGTTGTGTGTTGAATATTGAGGATTGAGGTTTGAGGATTGAGGATTGAAGATTGAGGATTGGGTATTGCGGATTGAACATTGAGGATTGAGGATTGAGGATTGAGGATTGAGGATTGAGGATTGAAGATTGAGTATTGAGGATTGAAGATTGAGGATTGAGGACTGAGGATTAAGGATTGAGTATTGAGGATTGAGGATTGAGGATTGAAGATTGAGTATTGAGGATTGAAGATTGAGGATTGTGCATTGAAGATTGAGTATTGAAGATTGAAGATTGAGGATTGAGGATTGAGGATTGAGAATTGACGATGAGGGCTGAGGGTTGTGGATTGAGGTTTGAGGACTGAGGACTGAGGATTGAGGATTGAGAATTGAGGACTGTAGATTTAGGATTGAGGATTGAAGATTGAGGATTGAGGATTGAGGATTGAAGATTGAGGATTGGGTATTGAGGATTGAACATTGAGGATTGAGGATTGAGGATCGAGGATTGAGGATTGAGGATTGAAGATAGAATATTGATTATTGTAGATTGAGGATTGAGGATTGAGTGTTGTGGATTGAGGACGAGGACTGAGGGATGAGTATTGATGTTTGAGGATTGAAGATTGAGGATTGGGTATTGCGGATTGAACATTGAGGATTGAGGATTGAGGATTGAGGATTGAGGATTGAGGATTGAGGATTGAAGATTGAGTATTGAGGATTGAAGATTGAGGATTGAGGACTGAGGATTGAGGATTGAGTATTGAGGATTGAGGATTGAGGATTGAAGATTGAGTATTGAGGATTGAAGATTGAGGATTGTGCATTGAAGGTTGAGTATTGAAGATTGAAGATTGAGGATTGAGGATTGAGGATTGAGAATTGACGATGAGGGCTGAGGGTTGTGGATTGAGGTTTGAGGACTGAGGACTGAGGATTGAGGATTGAGAATTGAGGACTGTAGATTTAGGATTGAAGATTGAAGATTGAGGATTGGGTATTGAGGATTGAACATTGAGGATTGAGGATTGAGTATCGAGGATTGAGGATTGAGGATTGAGGACGAGGACTGAGGGCTGAGTATTGATGTTTCAGGTCTGAGGATTGAGGATTGAGGATTGAGAATTGAGGATTGAGGATTGAGGATTGAGGATTGAGGATTGAGGATTGAGGATTGAGGATTGAGGATTGAAGATTGAGGATTCAGGATTGATGATTAAAGATTGAGTATTGAGGATTGAAGATTGAGGATTGATGATTGAGGATTGAGGACTGAGGATTGAGGATTGAGGATTGAGGATTGAGGATTGAGTATTGAAGATTGAGAATTGATGATTGAGGATTGAGGATTGAGGATTGAGGATTGAGTATTGAGGACTGAGGATTGAAGATTGAGGATTGAGGATTGAGGATTAAAGATTGAGTACTGAGGATTGAAGATTGGGAATTGAGGATTGAGGATTGAACATTGAGGACTGAGTGTTGAGGGTTGAGTGATGAGAATTGATGTTTGTGGATAGAGATTTGAAGATTCCAGATTGAGTATTGTGTATTGAAAACTGTGAATTGAGGATATTCTTTTGAGGATTGAGGATTGTCACCTGATTGTTGAGGACTGAGGGCTGAAGATTGAGGATTCAGGATTGGGGATTCAGAATTGAGGTTTGAGGACTGAGGATTGAGGACTGAGGATTGAAGATTGAGTATTGAGGATTGAGGATTGAGGATTGAGGATTGAAGATTGAGGATTGAATATTGAGTATTGACGATTGAAGATTGAGGATTGAGGATTGAGTGTTCAGGATTGAGGACGAGGACTGACAGTTGAGGACTGAGGTTTGAGGATTGAGGATTGAGGATTGATGACTGAGGATTGAGGATTGAGGATTGAGCACTGAGGATTGAAGATTGAGGACTGGAGATTGAGGATTGAAATTGACGATTGAGGATTGTGGATTGAGGATTGAGGATTGAACATTGAGGACTGAGTGTTGAGGGTTGAGTGATGAGAAATGATGTTTGTGGATAGAGGTTTGAAGATTGCAGATTGAGTATTGAGTTTTGAAAACTGTGAATTGAGGATATTCTATTGAGGATTCAGGGTTGACATCTGATGGTTGAGGACTGAGGGCTTGAGATTGAGGATGCAGGGTTGAGGATTCAGGATTGAGGTTTGAGGACTGAGGATTGAGGATTGAAGATTGAGGATTGAGGATTGAGGATTGAGGAATGAAGATTGAGGATTGGGTATTGCGGATTGAACATTGAGGATTGAGGTCTGAGGATTGAGGATTGAGGATTGAGGATTGAAGATTGAGTATTGAGGATTGAAGATTGAGGATTGAGGACTGAGGATTGAGGATTGAGTTTTGAGGATTGAGGATTGAGGATTGATGATTGAGGATTGAGGATTGAAGATTGAGGATTGTGGATTGAAGATTGAGTATTGATGATTGAAGATTGAGGATTGAGGATTGAGGATTGAAGAATGAGGACTGAGGATTTAGGATTGAGGATTGAGGATGAGGGCTGAGGGTTGAGGATTGAGGTTTAAGGACTGAGGACTGAGGATTGAGGATTGAGAATTGAGGATTGAGGATTCAGGTTTGAGTATTGAGGATTGAGGATTGAGTATTGAAGGTTGAGTATTGATGACTGAGGATTGAGGATTGAGGATTGGGGATTGAGGATTGAGTATTGAGGATTGAGGATGAGGGCTGAGGTTTGAGGATTGAGGTTTAAGGACTGAGGACTGAGGATTGAGGATTGAGAATTGAGGATTGAGGATTGAGGAGTGAAGATTGAGGATTTGGTATTGAGGATTCAAGAATGAGGATTGAGGATTGAGGATTGAAGATTGAGGATTGAGGATTGAGGATTGAAGATTGAGGATTGGGTATTGAGGATTGAAGAATGCGGATTGAGGATTGAGGATTGAGGATTGAGGATTGAAAGTTGAGTATTGAGGATTCAAGATTGAGGACTGAGGATTGAGGATTCAGGTTTGAGTATTGAGGATTGAGGATTGAGTATTGAAGGTTGAGTATTGATGACTGAGGATTGAGGATTGAGGATTGAGAATTGACGATGAGGGCTGAGGGTTGAGGATTGAGGTTTGAGGACTGAGGACTGAGGATTGAGGATTGAGAATTGAGGACTGTAGATTGAGGATTGAGGATTGAAGGTTGAGGATTGGGTATTGAGTATTGAACATTGAGTATTGAGGATTGAGGATCGAGGATTGAGGATTGAGGATTGAATATTGAATATTGATGATTGTAGATTGAGGATTGAGGATTGAGCGTTGTGGATTGAGGACGAGGACTGAGTGTTGAGTATTGATGTTTGAGGTCTGAGGATTGAGGATTGAGGATTGAGAATTGAGGATTGAGGAATGAGGATTGAAGAATGAGGACTGTGTATTTAGGATTGAGGATTGAGGATTGAAGATTGAGTATTGAGGATTGAAGATTGAGGACTGTGCATTGAAGATTGAGTACTGAGGATTGAAGATTGAGAATTGAGGATTGAGCATTGAACATTGAGGACTGAGTGTTGAGGGTTGAGTGATGACAATTGATGTTTGTGGATAGAGATTTGAAGATTCCAGATTGAGTATTGTGTATTGAAAGCTGTGAATTGAGGATATTCTATTGAGGATTGAGGATTGTCACCTGATTGTTGAGGACTGAGTGCTGAAGATTGAGGATTCAGGATTGGGGATTCAGAATTGAGGTTTGAGGACTGAGGATTGAGGATTGAGGATTGAAGATTGAGTATTGAGGATTGAAGATTGAGGATTGAGGATTGAGGATTGAGGATTGAGGATGAGGGCTGAGGGTTGAGGATTGTGGTTTAAGGACTGTGGACTGAGGATTGAGGATTGAGAATTGAGGATTGAGGACTGAGGATTGAAGATTGAGGATTTGGTATTGAGGATTGAAGAATGAGGATTGAGGATTGAGGATTGAAGATTGAGTATTGAGTATTGAAGATTGACGATTGAGGATTGTGGATTGAAGATTGAGGATTGATCATTGAGGACTGAGTGTTAAGGGTTGAGTGTTTAGAATTGATGATTGTGGATAGAGGTTTGAAGATTGCAGATTGAGTATTGAGTATTGAAAGCTGTGAATTGAGGATATTCTATTGAGGATTCAGGATTGTCAACTGATTGTTGAGTACTGAGGGCTGAAGATTGAGGATTCAGGATTGAGGATTCAGAATTGAGGTTTGAGGACAGAGGATTGAGGACTGAAGATTGATAATTGAGGATTGAAGATTGAGGATTGAGGATTGAGGATTGAGGATTGAGGATTGAGGATGAGAGCTGTGCGTTGAGGATTGAGGTTTGAGGGCTGAGGACTGAGGAATGAGGATTGAGAATTGGGGATTGAGGATTGAGTATTGAAGATTGAGGATTGGGTATTGAGGATTGAAGGATGATGCTTGAGGATTGAGGATTGAGGATTGAGGATTGAAGATTGAGTATTGAGGTTTGAAGAGTGACGATTGAGGGTAGAGGATTGAGGATTGAGGATTGAGGATTGATGATTGAGTATTGAGGACTGAAGATTGAGGATTGAGGTTTGAGGATTGAGGATTGAGGATTGAGGATTGAAGAATGAGGATTGGGGACTGAGTGTTGAGGGTTGAGTTATGAGAATTGATGACTGTGGATAGATATTTGAAGAATGCATATTGAGCATTGAGTATTGAAAACTGTGAATTGATGATATTCTATTGAGGATTGAGAATTGACAACTGATTGTTGAGGACTGAGGGCTGAAGATTGAGGATTCAGGATTGGGAATTCAGAATTGATGATTGAGGACTGAGGACTGAGGGTTGAAGATAGAGTATTGAGGATTGAAGATTGAGGATTAAGGATTGAGGATTGGGGATTGAGGATCTAGGACTGAAAATTGATTATTGAGGGTTGAAGATTGAGGATTGAGGATTGAGGATTGAGAGTTGAGAATTGAGGATAAGGACTGAGGGTTGAGGATTGAGGTTTGAGGAATGAGGATTGAGGATTGAGGATTGAGGATTGAAGATTGAGTATTGATGATTGAAGATTGAGGATTGAGGATTGAGGGTTGAGGATTGAGGACGAGGACTGACAGTTGGGGATTGTGGTTTGAGTATTGAGGTTTGAGGATTGAGAATTGAGGATGAGAACTGAGGTTTGAGGATTGAGGTTTGAGGAATGAGGATTGAGGATTGAGGATTGAGGATTGGGGACTGAGTGTTGAGGGTTGAGTTATGAGAATTGATGCTTGTGGGTATATATTTGAAGATTGCAGATTGAGCATTGAGTATTGAAAACTGTGAATTGATGATATTCTATTGAGGATTGAGAATTGACAACTGATTGTTGAGGACTGAGGGCTGAAGATTGAGGATTCAGGATTGGGAATTCAGAATTGATGATTGAGGACTGAGGACTGAGGGTTGAAGATAGAGTATTGAGGATTGAAGATTGAGGATTGAGGTTTGAGGATTGAGGATTGAGGATTGAGGCTGGAAGATTGAGGATTGGGGACTGAGTGTCGAGGGTTGAGTTATGAGAATTGATGTTTGTGGATAGATATTTGAAGATTGCAGATTGAGCATTGAGTATTGAAAACTGTGAATTGATGATATTCTATTGAGGATTGAGAATTGACAACTGATTGTTGAGGACTGAGGGCTGAAGATTGAGGATTCAGGATTGGGAATTCAGAATTGATGATTGAGGACTGAGGACTGAGGGTTGAAGATAGAGTATTGAGGATTGAAGATTGAGGATTAAGGATTGAGGATTGGGGATTGAGGATCTAGAACTGAAAATTGATTATTGAGGGTTGAAGATTGAGGATTGAGGATTGAGGATTGAGAATTGAGAATTGAGGATGAGAACTGAGGTTTGAGGATTGAGGTTTGAGGAATGAGGATTGAGGATTGAGGATTGAGGACTGAGGATAGAGGATTGAGTATTGAAGATTGAGGATTGATGACTGAGGATTGAGGATTGAGGATTGACGATTGCGGATTGAGTATTGAGGATAGAAGGTTGAGGATAGAGGGTTGAGTATTGAAGATTGAGGACTTAGTGTTGAGGGTTGAGTGATGGGAATTGATGTTTGTGGATTGAGATTTGAAGATTGAAGAATGGGGATTGAGTATTGAAAACTGTGAATTGAGGATATTCTATTGAGGATTGAGGATTGACAACTGATTGTTCAGGACTGAGGGCTAAAGATTGAGGATTCAGGGTTGAGGATTCGGGATTGAGGTTTAAGGACTGAGGACTGAGGGTTGAGGATTGAGGATTGAGTATTGACGCTTGAGGATTGGGGGTTGAGGATGGAGGATTGAAAAGAGTGGACTGAGTGTTGAGGATTGAGTGTTGAGAATTGATGTTTGAGGATTGAGAGTTGATTATTGAATATTGTGCATTGAGTATTGAACCATGAGAATTCAGGATACTCTATTGAGTATTGAGAATTGAGGATTGATGGTTGAGTATTGAGGATTGGTGGTTGAGGGTTGTGTGTTGAATATTGAGGATTGAGGTTTGAGGATTGAGGATTGAAGATTGAGGATTGGGTATTGCGGATTGAACATTGAGGATTGAGGATTGAGGATTGAGGATTGAGGATTGAGGATTGAAGATTGAGTATTGAGGATTGAAGATTGAGGATTGAGGACTGAGGATTAAGGATTGAGTATTGAGGATTGAGGATTGAGGATTGAAGATTGAGTATTGAGGATTGAAGATTGAGGATTGTGCATTGAAGATTGAGTATTGAAGATTGAAGATTGAGGATTGAGGATTGAGGATTGAGAATTGACGATGAGGGCTGAGGGTTGTGGATTGAGGTTTGAGGACTGAGGACTGAGGATTGAGGATTGAGAATTGAGGACTGTAGATTTAGGATTGAGGATTGAAGATTGAGGATTGAGGATTGAGGATTGAAGATTGAGGATTGGGTATTGAGGATTGAACATTGAGGATTGAGGATTGAGGATCGAGGATTGAGGATTGAGGATTGAAGATAGAATATTGATTATTGTAGATTGAGGATTGAGGATTGAGTGTTGTGGATTGAGGACGAGGACTGAGGGATGAGTATTGATGTTTGAGGATTGAAGATTGAGGATTGGGTATTGCGGATTGAACATTGAGGATTGAGGATTGAGGATTGAGGATTGAGGATTGAGGATTGAGGATTGAAGATTGAGTATTGAGGATTGAAGATTGAGGATTGAGGACTGAGGATTGAGGATTGAGTATTGAGGATTGAGGATTGAGGATTGAAGATTGAGTATTGAGGATTGAAGATTGAGGATTGTGCATTGAAGGTTGAGTATTGAAGATTGAAGATTGAGGATTGAGGATTGAGGATTGAGAATTGACGATGAGGGCTGAGGGTTGTGGATTGAGGTTTGAGGACTGAGGACTGAGGATTGAGGATTGAGAATTGAGGACTGTAGATTTAGGATTGAGGATTGAAGATTGAGGATTGGGTATAGAGGATTGAACATTGAGGATTGAGGATTGAGTATCGAGGATTGAGGATTGAGGATTGAGGACGAGGACTGAGGGCTGAGTATTGATGTTTCAGGTCTGAGGATTGAGGATTGAGGATTGAGAATTGAGGATTGAGGATTGAGGATTGAGGATTGAGGATTGAGGATTGAGGATTGAGGATTGAGGATTGAAGATTGAGGATTCAGGATTGATGATTAAAGATTGAGTATTGAGGATTGAAGATTGAGGATTGATGATTGAGGATTGAGGACTGAGGATTGAGGATTGAGGATTGAGGATTGAGGATTGAGTATTGAAGATTGAGAATTGATGATTGAGGATTGAGGATTGAGGATTGAGGATTGAGTATTGAGGACTGAGGATTGAAGATTGAGGATTGAGGATTGAGGATTAAAGATTGAGTACTGAGGATTGAAGATTGGGAATTGAGGATTGAGGATTGAACATTGAGGACTGAGTGTTGAGGGTTGAGTGATGAGAATTGATGTTTGTGGATAGAGATTTGAAGATTCCAGATTGAGTATTGTGTATTGAAAACTGTGAATTGAGGATATTCTTTTGAGGATTGAGGATTGTCACCTGATTGTTGAGGACTGAGGCCTGAAGATTGAGGATTCAGGATTGGGGATTCAGAATTGAGGTTTGAGGACTGAGGATTGAGGACTGAGGATTGAAGATTGAGTATTGAGGATTGAGGATTGAGGATTGAGGATTGAAGATTGAGGATTGAATATTGAGTATTGACGATTGAAGATTGAGGATTGAGGATTGAGTGTTCAGGATTGAGGACGAGGACTGACAGTTGAGGACTGAGGTTTGAGGATTGAGGATTGAGGATTGATGACTGAGGATTGAGGATTGAGGATTGAGCACTGAGGATTGAAGATTGAGGACTGGAGATTGAGGATTGAAATTGACGATTGAGGATTGTGGATTGAGGATTGAGGATTGAACATTGAGGACTGAGTGTTGAGGGTTGAGTGATGAGAAATGATGTTTGTGGATAGAGGTTTGAAGATTGCAGATTGAGTATTGAGTTTTGAAAACTGTGAATTGAGGATATTCTATTGAGGATTCAGGGTTGACATCTGATGGTTGAGGACTGAGGGCTTGAGATTGAGGATGCAGGGTTGAGGATTCAGGATTGAGGTTTGAGGACTGAGGATTGAGGATTGAAGATTGAGGATTGAGGATTGAGGATTGAGGAATGAAGATTGAGGATTGGGTATTGCGGATTGAACATTGAGGATTGAGGTCTGAGGATTGAGGATTGAGGATTGAGGATTGAAGATTGAGTATTGAGGATTGAAGATTGAGGATTGAGGACTGAGGATTGAGGATTGAGTTTTGAGGATTGAGGATTGAGGATTGATGATTGAGGATTGAGGATTGAAGATTGAGGATTGTGGATTGAAGATTGAGTATTGATGATTGAAGATTGAGGATTGAGGATTGAGGATTGAAGAATGAGGACTGAGGATTTAGGATTGAGGATTGAGGATGAGGGCTGAGGGTTGAGGATTGAGGTTTAAGGACTGAGGACTGAGGATTGAGGATTGAGAATTGAGGATTGAGGATTCAGGTTTGAGTATTGAGGATTGAGGATTGAGTATTGAAGGTTGAGTATTGATGACTGAGGATTGAGGATTGAGGATTGGGGATTGAGGATTGAGTATTGAGGATTGAGGATGAGGGCTGAGGTTTGAGGATTGAGGTTTAAGGACTGAGGACTGAGGATTGAGGATTGAGAATTGAGGATTGAGGATTGAGGAGTGAAGATTGAGGATTTGGTATTGAGGATTCAAGAATGAGGATTGAGGATTGAGGATTGAAGATTGAGGATTGAGGATTGAGGATTGAAGATTGAGGATTGGGTATTGAGGATTGAAGAATGCGGATTGAGGATTGAGGATTGAGGATTGAGGATTGAAAGTTGAGTATTGAGGATTCAAGATTGAGGACTGAGGATTGAGGATTCAGGTTTGAGTATTGAGGATTGAGGATTGAGTATTGAAGGTTGAGTATTGATGACTGAGGATTGAGGATTGAGGATTGAGGATTGAGGATTGAGGATTGAGTATTGAGGATTGAGGATGAGGGCTGAGGTTTGAGGTTTGAGGTTTGAGTATTGAATCCTGAGAATTCAGGATATTCTATTGAGTATTGAGAATTGAGGGTTGATGGTTGAGTATTGAGGATTGAGGATTCAGGATTGAGGATTGAGTATTGAAGATTGAGGATTGATGATTGAATATTGGGGACTGGGGATTGAGGATTGAAGATTGAGTATTAAGGATTGAGGATTGGGGTTGGGGATCTAGGATTGGAGATTGATTATTGAGGATTGAAGATTGAGGGTTGAGGTTTGAGGATTGAGAATTGAGAATTGAGGATGAGGACTGAGGGTTGAGAATTGAGGTTTGAGGTACGAGGATTGAGGATTGAGGATTGAGGACTGAGGATTGACGATTGAGTAT